>NW_019174359.1:274717-608106 GCF_002260705.1 Seriola dumerili | reverse complement strand
GCTATGCACGAAATGTCAAAAATACATCATATAATTAAGGCATAAAGGTCATAAAAAACGTCATAGGATGGTCAGGCATGAGACGAAATAATATTAATTAGGCATAAAAATGCCAAAAAAGATATAGTATAGTATGGCAGAAAAATGTCAAAAAACGACATAAGTTATAGTATGGCATAAAATGTCAAAAATACATCATTGTATATTAAGGCATAAAAAGTCATAAAAACGTTAAGTATGGTCAGGCATGAGACAAATAATATAATTAGCCCATAGAAAATGCCAAAAAAGAGCTTAGTTAGTATGCAGAAAATTTTCAAAAAACGACAAGTATTAGTATGCAGAAAAATGTCAAAAAACGTCAGAGTATCAGTATGGCATAAAGATTAAAATACATCATAAAAAAAACAAGTCAACTTCTTTATGGTCAAGGATGAGAACGAAATAATATAATTAGGCATAAAAATGCCAAAAAAAAGATCATAGTTCTAGTATGGCAAAAAATGTCAAAAATTACACATAGTATATTAAGGCATAAAATCATAAAAATCGTATCATAGTATGTCAAGAATGAGACAAAGTAATATCATTAGGCATAAAAATGCCAAAAAAGATCTTAGTATCAGTATGCAGAAAAATGTCAAAAAACAATAGTATAGATAATGGCATAAAATGTCAAAAATACATCATAGTATATTAAGGCATAAAAGGTCATAAAACGTCAAGTATGTCAGGCATGAGCCGAAATAATATAATTAGCGCATAAAAATGCCAAAAAAGATCTTAGTATAGTATGGCAGAAAAATGACAAAAAACGACATAGTCTAGTATGGCAGAAAAATGTCAAAAATACATCATAGTATATTAAGGCATAAAAGGTCATAAGAACGTCATAGTATGTCAAGGCATGAGCCGAAATAATATAATTAGTCATAAAAATGCCAAAAAACGACATAGTACAGTATGGCAGAAAAATGTCAAAAAAAGACATAGTATAGTATGGCAGAAAATGTCAAAAAGACATCATCGAAAAATATTAATAGCATAAAAACGTTATAGTATGGTCAGGCATGAGACGAAGTAATATAATTAGCCATAGAAATGCCAAAAAAGATCTTAGTATAGTATGGCAGAAAAATGTCAAAAAACGACATTTTATGCTATGTCATAAAATGTCAAAAATACATCATAGTATATTAAGGCATAAAAGGTCATAAAATCATCACAGTATGTCAAGAAATGAGACAAAGTAATATAATTAGGCGTAAAAATGCCAAAAAAGATCTTAGTATAGTATGGCATAAAATGTCAAAAATACATCATATTATATTAAGGCATAAAAAGTCATAAAAACATTATAGTATGGTCAGGCATGAGACAAAATAATATAATTAGCCATAGAAATGCCAAAAAAGATCTTAGTGTAGTATGGCAGAAAATTGTCAAAAAACCACATAGTCTAATATGGCATAAAATGTTAAAAATACATCATAGTATATTAAGGCATGAAAGTTCATAAAAACGTTATAGTATGGTCAGGCATGAGAAGAAATAATATGATTAGCCATAGAAATGCCAAATAAGATCTTAGTATAGTATTACAGAAAAGTGTCAAAAGTGTCAAAAAACGACATAGACAGTAATATAATTAGGCATAATAATGCCAAAAAAGATCTTAGTATAGTATGGCAGAAAAATGTCAAGAAATGACATAGTATAGTTCGTTTGTCGTCTCCCGCTTATCCGGATCCGGGTCGCGGGGGCAGCAGCCTCAGCAAAGAGGTCCAGACGGCCCTCTCCCCAGCCACTTCCACCAGCTCCTCCAGGAGAATCCCGAGGCGTTCCAAGGCCAGCCGAGAGATATAATCCCTCCAGCATGTCCTTGGTCGGCCCCGAGGCCTCCTCCCGGTGGGACATGCCCAAAACACCTCCCCGGGGAGGCGTCCAGGAGGCATCCTCGCCAGATGCCCGAACCATCTCAACTGGCTCCTCTCGACATGGAGGAGCAGCGGCTCTACTCCGAGTCCCTCCCGGATGACCGAGCTCATGACCATAGGTGAGGATTGGAACGTAGATCGACCGGAAAATTGAGAGTTTCGACTTCCGGCTTAGCTCCCTCTTCCCCACAAGGGACCGATTCAGCGCCCGTATTACTGCTGACGCCGCCCCAATCCGCCTGTCGATCTCCCACTCCATCCTACCTTGACTCGTGAACAAGATCCCGAGATACTTAAACTCCTCCACCTGAGGCAGAGCCTCCCCCCCGACCCGGAGCAGGCAATCCACCCATTTCCGGCTGAGAACCATGGCCTCAGACTTGGAGGTGCTGATCTTCATCCCAGCCGCTTCACACTTGGCCGCGAACCGCCCAAGCGAGAGCTTAAGGTCGGCCGCATCGATGAAGCTAGGCGGACCACATCATCCGCAAAAAAGCAGAACGGAGATCCTCCCGCCACCGAACCCAAAACCCGTCCACCACCCGGCTGCGCCTAGAAATTCTGTCCATAAAAGTTATGAACAGAACCGGTGACAAAGGGCAGCCCTGGCGGAGTCCAACCCTCACCGGAACAGGTCCGACTTACTGCCGGCTACGCAAACCAGAAACTCACACCTTTTGCTACAGGGACTTAATGGACACTAACAAGGGGCCATCCACCCATCTTTACTCCCGGAGTGCCCCCCACAGGGTGCCCCTGGGAAACAGCGGTCGTAAGCCTTCTCCAAATCCACAAAACACATGTGGACTGGATGGCAAACTCCCATGCTCCCTCCAGCACCCTAGCGAGGGTAAAAGCTGGTCCACAGTTCCACGCCCAGGACGAAAACCACATTTGCTCCTCCTCGATCTGAGGTTTCAACTATCGACCGGACCCTTTTTTCCAGTACCCCTGGCATAGACCTTACCAGGGAGCTGAGGAGTGTAATTCCACGGTTGTGGAACACACCCTCTGGTCACCCTTCTTAAAGATGGGGACCACCCCCCCGGTTTGCCACTCCAGAGGCACTGCCCCGATGTCCACGCAATGTTGCAGAGGCGTGTCAACCAAGACAGTCCTACAACATCCAGAGCCTTGAGATACCCAGAGGATATCTCAAACCCCCGGGGCTCTGCCACCCACAGTTGTTTCACCGTACTTCGGCGACTTCTGCCCCGGAGATTAGATTCATCCATCCCCAACGGTCTTCTTGGCTCTGTTTCCTCCACGGAATACGTGTTGGTGGGATTGAGGAGCTCCTCAAAGTATTCCTTCCACCGTCTGACTATATCCTCAGTTGACGTCAGCAGCTCCCGCCCCCACTGTAAACAGTGTGAGCGAGTTGCTGCCTTCCTCCCCTGAGGCGCTGGACGGTTTGCCAGAACCTTTATGGAGCCGATCGATAGTCTTCCTCCTTTGTCTCACCGAACTCCTCCCACGTCCGAGTTTTTGCCTCAGCAACTGCCGTGTTTGCACTCCGCTTGGCCCGCCGGTACCAGTCAGCTGATTCCTGAGACCCACAGGCCAACCACGCCCTGTAGGCCTCCTTCTTCAGCCTGACGGTTTCCCCCACCCCTGGTGTCCACCAGCGGGTACGGGGGTTACCGCCACGACTGGCCCCAGCTACCTTGCGGCCGCAGCTTGCAACAGCCGCCTCAACAATAGCAGAGCGGAACAAGGCCCATTCGGACTCAATGTCCCCCACCACCCTCGGAACGCGATCGAAACTCTGCCGGAGGTGTGCGTTGAAAATCATTTTGACGGGTTCTTTCGCCAGGCTTTCCCAGCAGACCCTCACAACCCGTTTGGGCCTGCCAGGTCTGCACGGCGTCTTCCCCCGCCATCTGATCCAACTCATCACCAGGTGGTGGTCGGTTGACAACTCTGCTCCTCTCTTCACCCGAGTGTCCAAAACATGCGGCCGCAGGTCTGATGATACGACTACAAAGTCGATCATAGACCTGCGACCTAGGGTGTCCTGGTGCCAAGTGCACCTGTGGACATCCTTATGTTTGAACATGGTGTTAGTTATGGCCAAGCTGTGACTAGCACAGAAGTCCAATAACTGAACGCCGCTTGGGTTCAGATCGGGCAGGCCGTTCCTCCCCACCACACCCTTCCAGGTCACGCTGTCATTGCCCACGTGAGCGTTGAAGTCTCCCAATAGGACAATGGAGTCTCCTTTCGGGGCACTTTCCAGCACCCGTCCCAAGGACTCCAAAAAAAGGTGGGTAGTCTGAACAGCAAAGAGGAGAGACCAGCCCCTCTCAAGGACTTGGGTTCCGGAGCCGACGCTATGTGTCGAGGTGAGGCCGACTATATCTAGCCGGTATTGCTCAACCTCTTCCACAAGCTCCCGCTCCTTCCCCGCCAGAGAGGTGATGTTCCATGTTCCAAAAACCAGTTTCCGTAACCGAGGATCGGACCGCCAAGGCCCCCGCCTAGGTCTGCTGCCCAAGCCACACTGTACCGGATCCCGCTGACTCTTCCTGCAGGTGGTGAGCCCACTGGGAGACAAACCCATGTAGCCGGTTCGGGCTGGGCTCGGCCGGGCCCCATGGGCCAAGGCCTGGCCACCAGGCGCTCGCCCACGGGCCCGAACCCCAGGCCTGGCTCCAGGGCGGGGCCCCGGTGTCCCTCCGGGCCGGGTACACGGGTTCTTGATATTTCTCAACATTAGGATCTTCTGAACCGTTCTTCTGAACCGTTCTTCGTCTGGCCCTTCACCTGGGACCAGTCTGCCTTGGGAAAATGCCCCCGACAACATAGCTCCTAGGGTCATTAGGGCTCTCAAACTCCTCCACCACGGTAAAGTGACGGTTCAAGGAGGAGCAGTCTTTTTCTTTTTTTTTTTTTTAAGTATATTTTTTTGGGCTTTTTATGCCTTTATTCGACAGGACAGTAGAGAGACAGGAAATGGGGAGGCAGAGAGGGGGAATGACATGCAGTAAAGGCCGTCCGATGCGGGACTCGAACCGGGGCCGACTGCAGAGAGGACTGTAGCCTCTACACATGGGGACCACTACGCCACACGACGCCCCGAACAACAGTCTTTTTCTAAGGGTGTAATGCACAATTAGAATTTTAAACCTAGCCCAGTCCCCAACAATCACTACCAGCATCTCAAACCAAATTACACACAAATGTTCACAAAGGAGGTAAAGAGGCAAGCTGCCTATCATGTCAGCCGCCACTAATGATGTATGGACTGGGCTCTTAAGCTCTATTCCTCTGATGCTAAAACGGCAGCAGCTGTGGTGAGGGCTGACAGGATCGTTGCTGCACCAATAGGAGAAGCCGGCCGTGGAGTCGGAGGCTCCTTCTCTCTGCTCCAACAGGGACAAGTAATCCATCAGTTAGTGTTAAAATGCCCGAGCTTTGTGCAGCAACAGGCTGTAATAACAAGAACAACTGTAGAAAGAGTCTTTGCTATGCACGGCTGCCTACACCGGCTACCTGACCGCAGCAGACTCCTGGATACGTGACACGAAGTCGCTGCTAACACAGTTAGCATTCATAATTGGAGGTAAACTTTATATATTAGTGTTGAAATAAACTTAGGTAGCAAATTCCAAACTGGTCAACTTTTGGTAAATATCACATATATGAGGAGAACCTTTGTAATATTAGCTGAAGTTACTGTGTGTAAACTAACTGTGTGGTGTAACCGCTTGTATTAAAACCATAGACCAAGGGAAAACATGTTATAACGTGTTTTAAAATGAGTTCTGCAAAGCGAAGGTGACGTCACCGACCTTAGTGTTAACAGGGACAGCGGGTTGTCAATGTCGGTAAGTCACGGTCACTAAACGATCCCGTTATTACAGTGAACTGTCGTGTCTGGACGCGCTGTTAAAGAGCAGAGCAGCGGACGTGTGTGTCGTGTTTGTTCATATTAAGTTTGGTTCAGTGTTAGTTGGCTAGTTTTCAGCTCTAGTTCATTTCATTATTGATGACAGGAACCAAAACATCTGTTGGAATGATTCTGTCTCTGTCAGAATAAAGAACATCACTGAGAGCTGAGAACCATCATGACATGTGCACCTGCACAATGACACCAAACTTAGTATTAGTTTCTATTCTATTATTTAATGTAAAACGGTTCAGCAGATGACGTTTTTATGACTTTTTATGCCTTACTATATTATGACATTTTATTCCTTACTATACTATGACGTTTTTTGATGTTTTTTTTACCTTAATATACTATGACTTTTTTTGACGTTTCTATGCCTTATTATACCATGACATTTTATCCCTTACTATACTATGAAGTTTTTTTGCCTAACTATACAATGACGTTTTTTGATGTTTTTTTTTGTCTTACTATAGTATTATATTTTTTGATATTTTTATGTCTGACTATACTATGACATTTTATGCCTTACTATGTCTGAGGAAAATGACCTTTGAGTTTACAGTATTTTACAAAATAATTTCAGAGTTTTAGTTTCTGTAAAACACACTGTAATCTCTGTTTTTTTATTTAATTCATTTCAAATTAAAATTTATTAAAATAATTTTGATTTGATTTGATTTGATTTGATTTAAAAGTTTTTGATTATAGACAGTAACTACCTCATAAAAATGGAGTCTACAGTTATACAAACAGCAATGACAAAAAACAAAAGTGCAACTTACAATATACAGTAGAATAGAGGTAATAACATGGTGTGTACACAATGACTTTACATAACATTTTGGCAGAGTTCAGAGACACTGGTGAACAGGTCGGACCGGCTGAGTCCATGCAGAGGAACCTAAACAGTGAGTGCAGTTCCTGGTTGGCATCCTGTTTAGGGTGAGGAATGTGAGCAACGTCATGTGGTGCAGAGTTACCAAGTTCTCCTGAGAAACAGTCTATCAACACCGGATCTAACAAGCAAAGCACATATGGAAATTTCCCGTGTTATGTTTTGCAACTCTGCATGGTTATTTTGGACAATTAAGGAAAACTAGGCTGTGAGACGATGAATATGATGCAACACGATTTATTATAAATTCATTAAGATTTTTTTTTATAGAAATTAAAGAGCAATAAATACACAAATAAAACAAAAACAAGCTTGGTTTAATATTTATCTCTCCATTCAGATGCAACAGGTTTTACTTTGATTTGATCTTAATCTTTTCCTACTATTAGGACATCCAACACCCAAACCCACTGCCTGCAGAGCACACCAGTGTATGTGGTCACCTGTGAATAGTTCATCTGGGAGTGGTGACTACAGTCATTCAGCGATCATGGTGCTATAACCAGCATTGTATTTGCATAAGGTGTGTGTCTGTGGTGAGCATACACAGCTGCTGTGAGCTTCTATCACTTAAAGATTATTACCACTCTTATGTCTGAAGCTACAGCCAGCAACCGGTTAGCTTAGCTTAGCTTAGCATAAAGAGTGGAAACAGGAGTGAACTGCTTGCCTGGCTCTGTCCAAAAGTAACAGCCAACACTGTATGTCAACTGGTTCGGGTTTTGAGCCATTTTGTGTTCAGTCAATGGTCCAAGCCGAAAAAAAATTGTATAACATAACCCACTGTAAAACCTTAAATTGTAGTTTTTACCCTATATTTAAACAGACAAGATAGACTATAATGTGTAAATGAGCTACAGAACTTTGGACAGAGCCGCAGGCTAACAGTTTCCCCCTGTTTCCAGCCTTTATGCTTAGCTAAACTAACCGTCCGCTGGCTCCAGCTAAATATTCACCATACAGACAGAGTGGTATCAATCTCATTTACTTTCAGTGATAAAGTAAATAAGTGTACTTCCCAAAATGTCAAACCATTCTTATAAAGATATGCAATTAAAGAAAAAGACACGCTTATGGTGGTTAATGCTGGAAAATTTTGAATGACAGTGGGAATTAATTAGCCAACGTTACAGTTTAAATCATATAAATGTACAGATATGTGTGGTTTTCTAAATTAAGGGGACAAAGAATTATTCAGCAGTGCAGTTTATTAAATTGTGAGTGATTATAGAAAAGCCCCAGGGTTTGATCTAGGATCTTTGATATTTCTGTATCTGTGGGTGAGCCAAACTCCAAGGATCTGAACAGGAAGACAAACAAACAAGTGTCAGTTTTCTGAATATACAGTACATTCATCTGCAGCCTCAAAACCTGTTAGATTTGTCAGTGTGACGTTTTACCAACCTCTGTGAAACTGAAGAAGAGTCCAAGACCACCCACAAACTGTAGCACCTCCCCTGCATAGTGCTGGAGGATGCTTGAGCAGGTTTCACAAGACAGTGAAGGGCTCTTAAAGCAGCTCTAAAGGAAGAGGAAGTAAGGGAGAAAAATTCAATAACTCCCAGAGACAGAGACACGGTCATGTCCGTGAAGATCAAGTTGCTGCCGAGACGAAGAGAAAAGAATCTCCCACACAGTTTACTTACAGCAGCACAGGAGCCATTGAAGTTGACACTTTGGAAGCCACAGCAGTCGAGTGTTTTCTCCACGTCCTGTTGAGTGGCCTCGGATTTGTTCCACCCGGCCTCCAGCAGAAGGTTCTGTAAAGGAGAGTCACACAGCCTGGTTGTGAAAAGCAGCATTTATTTGAAAAGCTTGAGACTAGGTGGCAGCAGGATAAGACGGTCAACTGGATCACAAATGTGAACAGGGGCCAGTGAAGCAGTAATCAGAGCATTTACTTAAGTAGAAGTGGCAGTACTGCAGGGCAGACTTCATTCAAAATTTTACTTTAGTACAAAGATGTTAATATACAGTATACTTGATGTACCCAAATGAGAAGTACTCATTCTGGAAAAAGACCCACTTTTGAATGATATTTATTGTAAACATGAATTTCCCCTAGGGGATAAATAAAGTATCTATCTATCTATCTATCTATCTATCTATCTATCTATCTAGAGAAATTAATGAAATAAAAACACTCAGGTAAAGCACAAGTGCCTCAAAATAAAATACAGTCATTAAGTCAATGTACTTAGTTACTTTCCACCACTGACATGGATAATGTTTGTTTATACAAATATAGAATTATGTAAAATCTACAGTTAGAATAAAAATAGCATAATATTATCAACTCAGCACAGATGAAACAAACACACCTGCTGGTCTTTATTCAGGGCCAGACAAGCACAGGACACAGCGAACTGCACAACGAACACTATGAACAGGATGATCATGTACTGGATCAAGTTTAGGAAGTTAACGTCAGATTAACAATCATGAAAACACCCTGAAATCTCACTGTGTTGCTGCTACACAAGAGCCATTAAAAACACAAGCCCAGCAGAGAAATAAAATAAGACGACTCCCTGAACCAAAGGATACAAAGAACAGCAGGACCTGGTGGTGCTTCAGGGCGCCGCACAGCCCCACAAAGGCAACAAGGAACAGGAAGATACCCACGCTGATGACCCCTGCCACCACCCTGATGCTTGAGACCAGGCCGAACCATTTCCCCCAGGCTGCCACTCCGATCAGCAGCAGACTCACCAACTGAGGAGGAACAGAAAGAACAATGTTGGCATGGGAGAAGAAGGAAGAACAATGACCTTCACAGTCGCTGATCACTAATAGTCTGAAAAATTAAACTCGGAGTACGTCCACACTGAGCAGGATAACTTCGTAAAAGCAGCTTTTTCTCACTGCAACCTGTTGTCTTCAGATGTCAATGCAAAATTATTTATCATAAAATGTCAGGTGTCCATCAGGGAAACTGAACATGATTTTTAGGGTTTAAGATTACAGAAATGTACATAACGTTTGTTCTTTTTTTTCTCTAAACAGAAAGTATGATGACCAGTTTCATCACAATTTGCCATTTCCTAAATTGACATGAATGTGTATAAATGCAGGAATTAGCAGTCACATGTTTTTTGTTTTGTTTCACAAACCTAACTTCATCGTGTCCCCACCATTCCTGAAAGCAGCTCTACATTATGCCCCTCATTAATCTACAGGACAAAGGTTGAAGAGAAACAGGTACTTATTGTGCTAAAAATCAGCCGTTTTACACTGTTTAGAGAACCGGAGAGCTGTTTCTCCACCCAGAGTGGACTGAGATTAAATCTAATCCTGCAACTGAGTTTCCTTATTATTGAAGTTAGAATTTCCCAATGCCCAGGGTGACAGGTCTTCAAATGACAAAAAAAAAAAAAGCATCAAATTTTCATAATTCAGAAGCTGGAACCACTGAGTGTTTGTAATATTTCCTTAAAAACGATTATTTGATTATCAAAATAACGGCTAATTAATTTTCTGTCAATCAATTAATTGACCACTTGCTGCAGCTCTAAACAAATCTATCTCAGGTATTTGAATTATTATTGGTTATTTAATATGGAGAACAGGGGATGACAGACAAACTAATGCACACACATACAGCTCCAGAGATACCATACAATATAAATCAGGAGAATGCAAGAAATAAATTAAATAAACTGTAATGAAATAATAAAAAAAAACAACATCATAATGTTAATGTCCTCAAGAAGATTCTTCGTGAGACTGTTCAGGGATACACCAGCTACCAATAACCACCACTGACAAAAGCAACTAGCTACCATTAACTTGGCCCAATCAATCAACCACCACCAACACCTGCCTGTTCCAACTGATCAGAAAACAGCTCGAACATTTTCATCTCCTTTAGACTCAAACTAACCGGCCAGTACCGCATTTCCCGAGACGCAGACAGGAAACTGAACGCCACTTCAAGCACTTGTTCTAGGACCAACTACATGTCGGTGAAAAAAACATTTAACAGCATTAAAGTCCTACTTACAACATACAGGATATTGAGAGCGCAGAGCCCGTTCTTGGTGCAAACAAATCCCCCACAAACCATCGCTGATCTCCGGACTGTCCTAAATACAAAGATATTTCTCCAGCTTTCTCTGTGAGACTGCGTCGGTCCTGAGACTCTCTGGCTCCTTGTAGCTACCTGCTGCTCTGCAGGTGGAAACTAAACCAGGGAGCGCTTCCTGGAAGGATCCTCGCGCGCTGATTTGTCAGTTGCATCTGTTAACACGAGTCACTTTTTGCTTTTCTATAGCCAGTTACAAATTAACTCAGATCAATAGAGGTGAAAGATTACTAAAATAATCCCTCACTTCGTTTTTTGTTAGAAAAAAAAGGAAAAAAAAAAGTTGAATCTATAAGTTAAAAAAAAGACAATTATATCCAATAATTTCGCAAAATAACAGAATAACAATGTTCATATTCGTTTTGAAGCCTTTCAAGGATGTTGTGTTTGGGTTTACTTCACTTGAATGACAGATGGATCGTCAAATTAAAACATACATATTTTTCCCCACATGATTGTGCTCTATAGTTCCCCTAGTGGCTAAAAGTCCCCACAACAGATTCCTCATCTGTTGTGGTTGCCAGCATGTCATTTGTAAAGTTGTAAAAGTGAAGACATATAAATAGCGAATTTAGAAGTTTAATTCAATTCAGACACTTAACTGGGTGCAGAATATTGTTGTGTGCAATATCATTTATGTGAGTTTAATTTGTTGCAGTGTATTACTACATTAGTGTTACCTTAATGTTGTTTTTATTTTCAAATTTCCCCCTATTTCTTTGAATGATTATTATATAATGCTTGCACTTATTACTTTTTGTTTTGTTATTATTAATATTCAATACAGTTTCTGTCTGGTTACACACACATGCTGATATTTGACTGTATTCATTAATGATTCATTAAAAGCTATGCTCAAAACACTCATAAACACAGTTTTAAATTGTTATAACTATGGAAGCATTTTAATGATGCATTAACATGTGGGCAGTACTGTTGTTTAAGATAAGTATTTCTCTCTGAAAAGTGGTAAAGTAGAAGTTTAAAGTAACACAAAATGGATCTACTCAAGCAAAAATAAAAGTACCTTAAAATGCATTTAAGAACAGCACTTGAATTAATTTACTACTTTACACCACTGTACTGAACCTCTCAACTTCCATCGTCATTTATTGATCAATTTGAGCAAATATCAGTTAAAGATAGAGAAGTTGAAGTTTGAATGTATATTTTGTCTCTAAGTAAAGTTTTAACTCCCTATCTGGTGGACAAACAGTGTTGCAAAATATTAGGACAAAAAGGTCAAATCTATCTGTTTATCTACTTACTTTTTGCAGTAAAGTCAGCCATGTCTCTTAATTCAGATTTTTAAAGAAGTTGGCCTGGAACATGCGAGGTGATTTCTCACATTATTGGTCAGCAGAGAGCAGAAGAGGAACAGATTGCATGAATGTAGAAAGTCACATCACCGTGCATGTTTTATTGTTTTCCCCTTTTTAGACTTTTTTATTTTGTAAAAACCAACAATTACCGCTCATCCAACTCATATGTTGCAAACATCTTTCTGTCTTTTCAAAGATGTTTCTGCTTTACTGCAGTGTCAGTGCAGCAGTGTCAAAACAGTGGATATGTATGTAGGGATGACACTTTGTTGTCTGCATTACAACCAAACCACCTGTAAGAGATGATTTTACCGCCAGTGATTTTATCTTAACTTTTTTGTTTCATTCATGTCATAATAAGAAGTGTGGCGGCCTGACCTTTATCCAGTGTAAGCTGTCATAACTCCCGCCCACCCGGACATGACTATCAAGAACATCAATGACCGAAAGCACCACTTTTCTGTCTTACAACATTCTCCCAAAAAGAAGAACTATGGGTCATGAAACCAGCCACAGTTGGTTTCTCTGCTGCTGAACCCCTGAAGCCAATATGACCTGCATTTGATCAGCTGCCATGCCCATGCTACAACTTATAATTATGGAGGAAGAGCTGAATTATGTAACGGTGACTTTCAAGGGTAAGAGTAAATCATATATTCTGAATTTTGGAGCACAGCCTGAAGTTATTAATTGCACTTGAACCCAGAAGTGTTTTAACAGTCACTCTGGATTTGAGGAACTTGTACTTTATATGTTTAACTTTAAACTTCCACTCCACTGCATTTACTGTAACAGGGAAGTATTGTACTTTTTCCTCCACTACATTTGTTTGACAGACATACTTGAAGAGTAATATTTTACATACAAAACATATGGCCAGCTTCTAAAATATAATCCATTGTTTGACTTTGAACTACTCCATACAGTAACTCATCAGTTAAAATTTGCTTCACCAAACTTCATACAAACTTCCTACCATATAATATACTGTATAGTAGAGAAACTCTGACAGGGTTCATTCTGGTTTTATGTCTTACTTTAAACGCATTTTACTTATAATATTTGTATTTGAGTAAGATTTTGAATAGCATTTTCACTTGTATAATGGTGTAATTTAGTTGTATTTCTGTTTTTAGCAAAGTAAAGAATTTGAGTGCTGCCTCTATCACTGATGTTTGAGGAGGTCACTCTGCACATGCAGTACCAGGCAGCTCTCAGACTCTTTCTAGAATAAATGTCTTTATGTATGATTGCACATAGAGTGTGCTCAACTTCATCAAAGCCACATTCTCTGTTGATATTACTGAATATTACTTGTGATTGGGGTCATGTTATGGAGGTGTAGCTCGCTGTTTGGGAGGGGACCAGTCACAGATATAGAGCATGTCAGTATTAAGTTTTAACTTAAGCTGTATTTGAATGGAAAGAATTGTTAACTTTGCAATTATAATATTATGTTTTAATTATAAAGCAGTGGCCCTGAAAGTCACAAATCTGAGAACTCAAAGTTTTGCTTTCCAAACAGCTGTTTTGTGTTTTACAGAGAAAACAAATGACCTGGAAATAATCTATGATGAGGTGAAGGCTGAGCAGGTGTGGGATACAGATCCTGTCATACAAGGTTATTTGTGGTTTATTATAATAAAAAAAGAAATGTTATAACTATTTGCCATAAATGTGTGTAATAAATCAATTGTTTGTTGTTCTTGGTAGAAAGTGAAAAGAAAGCTCCACTATGTACTCTGCTTCATCTGGTGGCAGCAGGTTTGGGGGTTGTTTGTGTCATCCTGGTGTCAGTCATCATCGCCCTCACTATCCACTGTAAGTCCACCTGTCCGTCCACCTGTCCACTAAGGCACCTTTGACAATAGTAAGTGAGTGCCACTGTAACAGTGTCTTCCCTGACTGCAGTGAAAACAGTCATGTCAGAGCACAACAGAGAAAACATGACGTTAACAGCGCAGAATCTGCTGCTGACGAAGGAGAGGACAGACTTAGAGCGACAGACAGAGGAGCTGACCAGAGAGAGAGACGGACTCAACTGGACCATCAGAGTCATCCTGGAACATGAGAACTTTCCAGTGAATACCTACTGTCCACAGAAAGGTGAAAAAAAATTACAGTTTATGCAAAAAATATGCCAAATTTATATACATTATTATATTATATTATAGTATAAGATAGTATAAGATATAGCCATAAGAATAATTCATAATACCGGTTATAGAGATCACACAAATTCACTATTCTTAAAATCAAAAACATTAAAATTCACTGACCTGGTTCATTTCCAAACAGCACAAATTATGTACAAAGCAATAAACAATCTACTTCCTGGAAATATTCAAAAAAAATTTTTTTTACAGAGTTGGGGGTTATAATCTGAGGGGTGAGTTCAACTTAAAACATCCACGGGCACGAACAACACTAAAAAGTTTTTGTCTGTCAGTTTGTGGAGTGAGGCTGTGGAACAGACTGGGTGTGGAGCTCAGGCAATGTCCAAGCATGATCCAGTTTAAAAAGCAGTACAAACACATGGTTTTCACAAGGTACAGGGAGGAAGAAGGGCTTTAATAATCGGCTGTTTTCATAAATGATAAATGATTTATTGATTTTTTTTTAATTTAATCTATTTATTTTCTACTTCTTTTTTTTTTCTTCTTTTTTATGTAAATATATATGTTTGGGGAGAAAGACTGATAATTGAGTAGTGGAGAAGGGGTAGGTTTAAATAAGCATATGCTTCATCCTACTCCTTTTCGGACATGTTGGGTTCACATTATTATTTTTGTTTTGACTATTGTTATTGGATTTGTTTGTTTTTCAGTTTACTTTGTTGTGTTACTCGCACATGTTCGAAATAAACTAAACTAAACTAAACTAAACTAGTATATTATATTAAATTTGTCAATGTTCCCATTCCTGTTTGTTTCCTGCTGTTGAACCTCTTAAACTCTTAAATTATGAATGTATTATATTTGTGATATCATTTCTATTTTACTTTTACTGTTTTATGATTATGACTCTTTCATAGCTCGAACTTTCTGCAACATAAACATTTTTAATTTGAGTCAAATTACCTGATTAATCGGCGCCTCGGTGGCTCACCTGTTACTGCGCATACCATTAGGACTCACTCCTTCCCGCAGCAGCCTGGGTTTGAATTCGACCCACGGCCCTTCATCCCCTCTCTCACCCACAACCATCCTGTCTCTCTCTCACTGCTACTCTAATAAAGGCATAAAAAGCTCCCCAAAAAATAACTTACTAAAAAATATTACCTGGTTAAGCATATAACTATCTATTATTGAAAAGACATACAGAGAATATATATTCTTTAATGCATAATATACATACAATAGAAAATGACTGTGATTTTGTTATTTCATTCTTGTTTAACAGTGTGTAGACCTTGTCTGGATGGCTGGGTACCTTTCCAATCAAGCTGTTACCTGTTTTCAAAAGATAAATATTCTTCTTATTGGAATACTTGGAAGGAAAGTCAAGCATCCTGCAAACAAACCATGGCAGATCTGGTGGTGATTGACAGCCAGGAGGAACAGGCAAGACTGATTTTGTGATTCAATTTGTATTTTCATGCTCAAATAAGCTAAAAGCACTCCACCTCTATCTTCATAGGTCAGTGGGGGAATATGTACCCTACTCAGATCCTTTACTTAAAGAAAGTACCAATAACACAAGGTAAAAGTCCTGCATTCGAAAGTAAAAGTAACCTACATAATATTATCAGTGAAATGTACTTGTGGTTCCCAACTCTGGGGTCAGGTCCCTCCAAAGGGTCACAAGATAAATCCAAGGAGTCATTTTCAGTTTTTGGATTTTTCTCCAATCTTTGCTTAAATGTGAAATGTTGGATAATTTTACCTCTGTGGATGTCAAACAGTTTAATAATTAAATGAAACCATTTGAGGGGAAATATCTCTTCGGTGGAACTGCTAACAACTCATAGACATCTGAAATTACACACATTTGTACTGTATTTTATAAGTTTATCACATGTATAATCTTCATTCAAAAAGTAACTTGTGACTCCAGCTGCCAGATACATGTAGTGGTTTAAAAAGGTTATTTCCCTCTGGAATTGCAGTGTGGTTGAAGTATAAAGTAGTAGAAAATGGACATACTTAAGTAAAGTACAAGCACCTTAAAATTCAGTAGGTACAGTACTTAGTTACTGGAGATAGAGATGTCACAGTCTTTAAAAGTGTGTACATATGAAACAATAATTTAGACACAATAGATGATTTGATTTTAATATGCAAAGTTATTCCTTCCCTTATAATCATGTAAATAAAATGATTTGCATTGTACCCTGCAGTAGAACCACATATTTAAAGTGGAAATCTCAAAGGTTTTCATTCTCTCACCAAACGTGGTCACACAATTGTGATTGAGCCACTCAAGTGTGGTTCAATAACAAACCTGCGTTTACCATCTATGGCCATAGGTGTCGCTATAGATAACGAAACTCAGATCTTTAAATTTATTTCACATGCCTTCAATGTTTTTAATGTTCCTATTTCTTGGATCTGTCTTCTCATGATGATGTTTTTCATCTTTTAAGCCTAACTTTGTGAAGCACATTGTATTGGATCTTTGTTTTATGAAACATACTGAAGATTGTTGTATTTCTTATTATTATTATATCATAGTGGACACAGAGAGATATATATCTTTCTTGACAATTAACACCTGTATCACAAATGTAGGAATTCATCAGTAATCATACTGAAGAGTATCGTGATGAAAGGCATGGCTACTGGATTGGCTTGAGTAAGAATGAGATGGACACGCGGATGTGGGTAGATGGAAGCAACGTCACCATGATGTAAGCACAAAAACATACTAACAGTCACTTTAATCTCAATGAACCATGACAACAATCTGGCACATTGTTTTTATCATTACTCCAAACAAACCAGACCATCAGCATGGAGACTGGCAGCATCTTCCCTCCTGCATGCTGCATATAACACTTTGTGTCAAAGGACAGATGATGAAATTAATAAAACTCTGAAGGAAAAATCCCTTTCAATGCCAAAAATAAAGCCTCTCCCAACAGAAGCAAAGAGGGGGGACACAAAGACTGAGATAAGGTTGCCAGGTATAATCTCGTATCTCGTACAAAACTAGATCGTCCTGCATTTGAAAATAAAATGCCACACAATTTGTCCCGTATTTTTGTACAAGTGACTTAATTTATAAACTATGTCCTCAAACAGAGGAAGTCCCTTATTTCTTCACATAGAAGGCAACCCTAGGCTAAGGTTACCAGTTGTCTTGACAATGGTCTTATTTGCTAACTCTAACAGTGACTCTAGAAATCAGTCTGGCATTAAACTGACACTTGTACAGAGACACACTGACAGCACACAGTGTGACACAACTCAGACACTCACACATTACTTCACTCTCGTGCAGAACAGGGGAATGCCACACACATATCAACAATGAACTGTGCAGCAGAGAATTTAGCGAAATACCTCAACATGCCTTTTTGACAAGAGAAGATAAGAAGAGCGATATCAGTTTCATGTCTATATACTTAATTTGGAGCTACAGCCAGTGAACAGTTAGCTTAGTTTAGCACATAAACTGGAAACAGAATGAAACAAAGGAAAACAAAAAGCTTGATTTTGCTTAACTGTTCAAACTGTATAAAAACTAACATGTAAAAAACAACAATTTGTGAGGTGTGAGCAGAACTATTTCTTGACTGTGAGCTGTGACTTCCTGAACACGATAAGACTCCAAACACTAACTAGAAGAGACAAAAGTGTAAAAACCAGAGTTTAATGTTTCACATTGTTACAGGTTACAAGTTATGTGCCACAGATTTTTTCTTTTATTTAGGCTGGGAGCACTGACTTCCTGGAAAACTCCAACAAGTTGATTAATGAGGTGCTAGTGGGCGAAATTTGGTAAATTAGGACAAAGCTGGGCTTGTTGTTCAATTTCAATTCTTTATGCTAAGCTAAGCTAATTGGCTGTTGGCTATAGCGTCATAGACCTCACAGACAGACATGGGAATGGTATCAGTCTTCTCATCTAACTCTTTGCAAGAAAAGAAAAGAGCGTATTTCCCAAGATGTAAGCAGGGACACAGATGGAAGATCATGTGATGTTTTTTTCTTCACCAGGTACTGGACAGCACAGGAACCTGACCCCAGAGTGCCTTGTGTTCTAAGTTTGCCACATGAAGATCCTATGGCCAACTGGCAGACAGCGGGCTGCAGCATGAAAAACCGCTATATCTGTGAAAGAAGAGCCTTGATCAAAGCGGATTAGGAATCAGTCTCATTATCAAAATAAGTTATTTCACATTTAAGAAATCAAATTGTCTATCTTTCTGTTTTGTTTTGTTACGACTGAATATTAAAACTAAAGATATCCATTTCTCTTTTCTACTTTTATTGCAGTTTCTACAAAGGCAGCATATATATACAATTAACATTATTATTATGGTTAGTAGTCATAGTATACTATATACTACAGTATTACTATTGAGTTATTGTAGGAGTAATAAGATGGGGTCTCACTGATGTTGAAGTTTTGTCCCTTCTGCCACTTACATGACATACCTTGCTGAATACTATGTATAGAAATATATGTCAGCCTTTGTACACGTGTACTGATCATCTATCAGTCTATCATCTTTGTGCTGAATAAATGTGATCATTTCTTTATATTTGTTGAACATAAACCCACATGTCCTTTGAATTAAATAATGTATATTGTGGCAGGAGATTGGTGGGAGGACTAATTTGAAGGGCGAATCTGGTAATATTCTATATTTTTCTTATTGTCAGCAAATTCCACAAAAAGCAATGAACTGGTTCTTCAAACACGCACACGTCTATGTAGCTACAGACTGTGTCATAGAGTCTCATTGTTGTCCAAAAAACTATCAAAAACACATTAATGAGCCACACTGCTGCACTGTTCCTGCGTACATTATGAGGAACATGCGGTGGTTTATTCTGAGTCAATCCGACATACACCGTCCTGGTGCTGTAAATACGCACTAGAGCACCAAATGTGCATTAAACTGCGGCTCAATATAGTCCTCAAACAAATGCACTATTTCATTAAAAAAAACACAGTGTGCACAAAAATACAGAATAGCCTTAGCTTGTCTCATCACATGGTGTGTCACAACTAAACTGATCATCAGTTGATAAATCCAGATGTGAGTTAATGTCCCAGACAGGTTAATATATTGAGTTCAGTATCACACACTTGCTTGTGTGTGGCGCTTCTTTTGTAACAGAAGGATACAGACGTCTGACAACACACATTACACATATCTTTTGTAACCAGTAACCACAAAGCCACACTGTGGCTCCAGCGTCGCTGTTTTACATTGTCCGGTAAAAACGTGTCATAATGCAAACTGAGAAGGTGCAGTTTATAACGTGTTGAGGGGAAAGAGGAAACTCTTGTTGGTTCTCCATCAGATACTGCTGTGCTGTGAAAGTTGGTTCAGTCACACCTTTCAAGCATCAGCAAAAGTTTCTGTTGAATCCTGCTCTCATTCTCTCCACTAAAGCAAGTACGGCAACGTGTGACTTTTAAGGATGGAAGAAGAATTAAATTATTCTACTGTGGTTTTCAAAAATGGTGGCAAACCTCCAAAAGGTAAGGGACTCTCACTTTACTGAAATAAAACATGTCACTGGGATTAACTAGTTAACCTTTTTTCAAAAAGAAATCACACTGAAATTCTTAATTCCTAATTTTTAACAATTAATAACTTCATACACAATGGATTTTAAAGTTAAAGTGCCTTAGCCATGCTGAAGAAAAGGCTGTTTGTTTTCCTGTATGAGCTTGAAAAGTGCTCTGGATTGTTTCTTCTGCCGCTGCTGGAACCTCACGCTGTGCAATGACTCTTTGAACAACTGTTTATCCGATAATCGCATTTCTTACTCTGCTTCTCTTTCCGTCGTCTTTTCTCTCTTTCTTTCTTGGAAAAAAAAACGAACTAACCTGGTGTTCCTTTACATGTTCATTATATACATCTCACACGAGTCAACACAAGAGAAACATTCCTCTTAACTGGAAACAAAGTGAGAAGCAGAAGATTGTTGTGTGAAATCTGCTCTCACATTACAGCTTTTGCACAGGTAGCAGAAATTCATCAAATTACATTCTCACGCAATAAAACCTGCAAGCATTCACACAATCACCATGTTATGTCCCTTCTGGACTCGACAGTTACACATACTGTAATTTCATCGTGACACTGGGGAAAAACATCACCGTAAACTGTCTCTTATAATTTCTCAATATAGTTCATCAACCAGAGAAAAATGAAGACTCAACAATTTATTCTACAGTAAAATCTAAAGGGCCTCCAACTGCTGCACCAAGTAAGTTAAATAAATTAATTAATTTTCATTTAAGCTTAAACACTTCAAAATGTACAATATGCTTTACTTGTGGGAAAAAAAGTATAAATTCACACTTCATATATTATTTCATTATAATTTCAAGAGGATCTCTCAAAACAGTTGTTTCAAAATGCTTCACAAAGGAGAAAATTGAACCAAATTAGGCAAAATTTGCTCTTCCCAACCTGTTCGGAGCCTTTTCACATCAAACATGAATGTGAGCGATTCTGACATTTAGACTTTTGGCAGTGTTACTCCTTAAGCTGATAAAAAACTCAAATAATTATATTAATTTCCTGTACGATTATAGAAGTGACAGTGGAAAAAGTCACAGTGATCATTTCAGTCATCTAATCCCAGAAGACAAAGGGGGAAAAAAAAAATTACCATCACGATTTGAAAATGAGTTTATTCATTACAAGCAGATGGCGAACCAGCCGCACACTCTCAGCACTCTTGCCTGTTGGTGGTGTGTTTGGGAATACTTTGTGTCCTTCTGGTGACGAGCATCAGCGCTATCATCTACAGTGAGTAGATTTCAATATACGTGTACAGCCTGTTGTTGGATCATTTTCTAAAGCATATTAAAGCATTTTATATTATGAAGTTTCTGTATGGATTTTTTCAGCAGTCATTTATGTTTCAGTCATTGAACAGTTTTAATGTTGCTCACAATGATGATTTCACCTATTTCTTTTTTTTTTTTTAAAGTTTTAGTATCACCATGTACTGCAGCAGTGAGCTGAAACATTTTCAAAAGCTCCACCTGCTGCTGCGTTTAAAGGAGCTATTTGTAGGCTTTGCTATCGCCACATAGCCAGTGTTAGCATTAGCAACTGTTTACAGTCTAGAAGAAATGATGCGAATTCAGCATCAAATTTTATTCCTTTACTCACCAAGAGCTGTCTCCAGTGGTGGGAAGTAACGACAATGTTAACTGTGGTTCGGCTTCATTGTACATCACTTCTTTTCTTCTACAAAAGTTTGCATGCTAACCAGCCAGCTCTGGTCTGATCAGACTATAGCATCACTTTCTGATACTGAGTCACTGTAGCATCCAGTCTGCCCTGAGCAGGTGGCCCGGCTGTATTTATAACCACTTGTAAATGCAACAATGGCTGAAGCTCTGGTAAGTAAACAGCTGTTAATGCTGAAGTTGGAATGAAGATTGACGCTGAACTCGCAACGTTTATTCTAGATTCTTCCTCTAGGTAAACAGTTGTTAATGCTAACGCTGGCTATGTAGCATTAGCAACAAAAAAAAAAAAGTGACAAATAGTTGTGTCAAGAAAAGAAAAAAACTCCTTTCTGAGTTTGGATGTTGGGAGGAATGCTAGGAGGTCAGCAGTCGATCTAAAAATGTCAGGAGCCCTGCTTCTTTGATGACCACTTTTGCATCCACTGACTGACTGACATACGCTGTCTTTTTCTCATCCGCCCCATAGTCAGTATGTTAATGAAAGAACAGAAAGCAAACTACAAAGCAAACCTGATCAACCTCACGACAGAATATCAGCAGCTGATGATGGAGAAGAGCGTCTTAGAGAATATGACAGAGGAGCTGAGCAGAGACAGAGATGATCTCAACTGGACGCTCAGTGTCATCCTGAAATTTAACACCTTTCCAGTAAATGAATACTGCCCTGAGAAAAGTGAGTACTTTACTATGATGACACACACAATATGCCTAGCTCTTAACTCACAAATGACTTATTATGTATGGACACATTTGTTTTGACATAGGCCTACATGCAGGATTTAGCTATACAGTAAGCTCACACATTCAGTAAAGGTTTAAGTAAAGATTTGGCCTTTACTGTAAGCATCTTTGACAACAAATTCAATGATGATGATTAGAAATAAGGAAAAGATGAGATACCAAACTAATTTGTGTCATAACAAGAAAAAACAACTAAAATTAATAGTTTTCAAAATAAAAAGCTAAATATCACCACATATGAAATACAACACAGTGGTAAACACAGAGCCCACAAGAGCAAAAGTAAAAAGAGATAATACATAGCGCATTAACAGTTAGCCCAACAGGAAATGAACAGTTATTCAAAATGTTGTATTTGCAACACATTAGCCTTAGGCAGCTATAAAATTGCTAGCTTAGTCTGCATTAAACTGGTTGCAGAAAAGCTAAACATTCTGCTAAAAGCAGTCACAAAACAGCTACGATAAAAGCGTGCCCTCAGACAATCCCCCAACAAGGGCATACCATATACCATATTTAAGCAGTTAGCCGCCATCTCTGTGTAGGACTTTGTTTCTAAACAACACCACCAAGACTAAGTATAAAGTCATACTAGCCGCTCTGTGAGGCTGAATTGCTATTTATTTATGTTTATTTGTATTGGCACACATGCTTAATGAGCCTCACTAGCCTTAGCTAATTTGTAATGCCTAAATTATAAACCACAACGTTGCTTTGAGCTAAATGTTAATGTTTACCATGCTCATAAATCACATGTAATGTTGGTAGGTGTTGCCCAAGCTTATATAAAATCTGCTTGTTTATGTTTTATTGGTGTTATGCAGTACTTGTAAAGTGCACTGGTATGCTCGATCTAGAAAAAGCAGTTCTGTCATTAGGGCCTCGTGTGCTTAAAATAACAGATTGAAATTTTGTTCCATTTCTCTGCTTATTTCATGAATATAGAGTGTCAACCGTGTCAGAAAGGCTGGATTCTATTCCAGGAAAAGTGCTATCTGTTTTACACGAAAGTTCTTTGGTTGAAATGGCAAGAGAGCCAAAAGTATTGCCAAAAGACAGCAGCACATCTGGTTGTTATTGATAACCTACAAGAACAGGTGAGCTCTACCACCATAATACAAATTCACAGTTTGAATTAGTTTTTAAATTTAAATTAAACATGGGGGAAGTTGAGTGTTTTCAATGTTTTCTCAGAATCAGTGCATAGAAGTGTGAAAGAGTTCACGTTTTTAATAATCTGCCGTGGTATGATTGATAGGAATTCATCACTAATCACAGCAAGTACTACTACGACAGATTTCATGGATACTGGATCGGATTACATCAAACCTCTGATACAGACTGGCTCTGGGTTGATGGACGCAATGACACTCTGGGGTAAGAAAACCTTAGTGAGCATTTGAATTTACCCAACTCTGCTTCATGAGCATCTGGCAGGTTTCACTTGACAGCAATCATAACATGAAGTCAGTTTTGTTAGCACCGCAACAAGGCTGCCTCGCCACTAATAATGACAGAATTATCATTTGAGATGGAAGTTTTCACTCTCAAGATTTACGCCAACATGGATGAATACATGTAATCTGCTGAGGAACATTGTGTGATACAACTGAAACCTTATGATTGCTGTTTCCAATGTGGAGAGTAAACTGAACTGAGAGTCAAAAATAAATAAACAAACCTCTACATATCTTACTAGTGGAATGAATAAAAATCTTCACATGATGTCATTTGTTTTTTTCATATTCAATTCTCATTACTTTTGTATCCTCTCTTTATTTGTTCTTATTTATTATCTAGCAGAAAGGTTATCAAAGATAATGATATTCATGTTTGTGTCTGGAGGTACTGGATGAAGGATCAACTTGGTGACGATGGTCCATGTGCACTGATGATCCCTAGGAAAAACCCAACAGCCAGCTGGGACCCAGCAGACTGTGTAATGTACAACAGATTCATCTGTGAGAGTGACGTCCTGACAAGGTCCAATTAGGTAACTAGTAATATTTGTTTGCTTAGTGTATTCCTACTCTACATGTTGCCTGCAAATTACATTTCCAAAATTGTATCACCAGTTCTTAAAATGAGAAATTTCAAACATATAATCTCCACTGGAGATTAGGACTCACAGCCCAGCTAGCACTCATTTGTTGGGATGGAGGTTAGAGAATTGAATCATCTGTCAATGTAATTATCTTTGAATTAAAGCAATTAGATATCAATTACCTTTACTGGGAATATACTTTCATTATAGATATCGGACTAAATATATTGGACTTGTACGCATCCACAAACTGTTGCAGCAAACGTCTGTTTCTGTGTTCGTCGTGTTGCATGTTGTGCACTGAAAAGTGTGGAAATTTGTTTTGCACATTGCGACATTATAACAGATTTGTCATAGATAAAAAAAAATGTTGGTCTACTTGGAGAACCTTTACGCTTGTTGACATTTTGATTCCCCCAATTTTTGTATCACTGAATATAGGTTATTACTGGATATGAGCCTTATCATATTCTTACCATACAAGATGGTCGTATTGCATTTCACATGCACACTGTCCCTAGGCTACCGTGCTTCATATTAGGGTGGAAGCAGGCCGTGTGGGCAAATGATCTAAAAGTAAGAACGGAACATGCAATAAGGTAATTTCACATTCAGAAACACTGCATGCATTTAATACGTCATTTGTGTCAAATCTGTCATGAGCTGTTGACAAACTGTTGACACACGATGTTGTGGGTGAAAGAAATTGGAAGTAAGTGCTAAAGAGATTGTAATTTTTACATGGTTAGAGATAACAAATTGAAGGCAGTAGTTGTCCCCACTATGAAGTTAAGGTCAATCCGTATCAATATTCTTTCTATTTGTATAATGAATTCCTTTTTTTTTTTCTTTTTATTGTAATTCTATGGTGTCGTTTTTTCTTGTTTAAGCCAATAACAGAAATATGAAATCTGTAAATCTGAAAGAATCACACAAGTGGAGTTTAATGTGCCATTCATTTGCATATAAAGTTCAGAATTTGTTGTAATAGTTTGTCCTTATAATAAAAATACAGCAAAGTTGGCAGCTCCTTCGTAGAGGAGGTGCAGAAACTACAATTAACTCTTTACATTTCATACTCGTTTTCCACTAAAAATTCCCCATGAAGTGGTCAACACAGACAACTTACTTTTAATTGGCTGCACAAATGTCAGATTTACTTCTTTATAAGTGTCAGCTTAGAAAAGCTGCATTTGGGGCTGCACTGTATGGATGAGCTGAGAGTGCTGACTCATCAAAACAATGATTTACAGCATCAAAATAAAAGATTAATTGGCTCATTGAGCTGCACATATTTCAAGTTGTAGACAATCAACAACCTTAAAAAAAAAAAAAAAAAGCCTGCACCACCAGCAACAACCTTAATAAACCTTAACAGACCTGATTTTCTCAGTCACTTGTAAATCTGCGACAGGCTACTAAATATACAAAAGCTAATAATCAATGCTCTTCGAAAAATTTATTTGACAGATTTCAAGTGAGGTCGTTCAAGAGGCAGGAGAAGCACAACTTCTTGATGTCATCATCTTGTTACTGGTCTGAATAACTGATTAAAGTTATTGTCCAATCAGTGGAAAACACCATTTACAGGTCAAAGCAGAGAGCACAGCCTCCGAATCATCCACGTTTAGCACGTTTCACTCCGCCGCTGATTTAATGTAAAGCTAAGTTCCCCAGTCAGCCAAATACTACACTGTGGACTTCTTTTTCTTCTTTGGAGGAAGTGCCTCCTCATCTACTTTATCATCTATTAACAGTTTGTCCTTTTTACACTTTTTCCTTTTCTGCTTTACTGTTGATTCTTCCTCCGTAACTTTTTCTTTTTGGTATGAAATTGCATCCTGGACCTTCTCTGACTGGCTGGATTCTGTACAGATTCTCTCCTCATCCTCACTGTGGTGCTTGGAGGATTTCTTCTTCTTCTTCTTCTTCTTCTTCACTTTAGTGTCAGTGTGCAGCTCAGCTGTCTCCTCAGGACTCTTGCTCTGCGCTGCAGGTGAAGACACCCTTTCTTCTTCACTGGACTCTGCTTTGTTTTTCTTCTTTTTATGCTTCCTCTTTGTTTTGTCAGAATGGTCCACTTCACCATTTTCTACACACATCACATTATCCTTTGTGGAAACTGCATCAGTTATTTCCTCAGTTACACCACAGGCTTTTTTCTTCTTCTTCTTCTTTTTGGGTTTAACGTCTGTTTCAGGACTTTCAGACACTTCATTACCATTTAGCTCATTAATGCTTCCGGAGGATCTTGCTGAGGCACTTGCTGGTTGGCTCTTCTTGCCATACTTTGCCATGAACTCAGCCTCCTGCTGCTCCAGCCTGGCTAATTTGGCGCTCATGGTCAGGCCGTGTCTGGCTCCTCTACAGAACACAAGCAGCATAGAAAATTCAGTCATGTTGAAACATTTCACAGTTTCTCTGTGATTTTTACTGAAAACAAGGGTGTGAGGCATCCTGTTTCTTTCAAGTGGGATGTAGCACTCAAATTTTGTAGAATTTAATCAGCTTACTTGTGAGCCGTGCGTCCTCCACAAGCCTTCATCAGATCGGCATCAGAAAGCCTGAGGGTATCAACGAGTAGCTTCAATTTTATGGCATTATTGAAAGTTTGAAATTGAACATGAAAGTGTTTTGTAGACAATTCAAAGAGACCGAATAATAAAGTCAAACAGCAGTTAAAACCTTATTGATTATAAAGAACTTAAATACACCAATTAGAGGGTAAGAAATCAAGAATTGCTCTGGCGCTGTTGTCATGTTGACCGTGCATTAGACAGGTTCTAAGAAAACAGGCAACACTTTACTTAACCCCTCCATTAAGCAGTATGTAAACATTTTATAAATGGTTTAAAACACACATAAATGTTGTTGTAAGCAGATATAGGTGTTTATTGATTTACTGTAATTCCTCCTGTGGGCACCCATGAGTAGAGGCTAGTGTATAAACACTTGAATTAATAACATATGAATAATGAATATCTATTAAGAAACATCTGTAATGGTACAAAATAGAAGTTATAATTGACAAATATTGTAATAACCATTTAAAAATGACCTTATATCTACTTATAAGTGAGTTAAACTGTCTTTTAAACTGTTTATTATAAGGGCTTAAAGTAAAGTGTTCCCAAAAATCTAGTCTGTTTGAGGTGAAGGTCTTACTTGGTGGTGCTGGAGAGATCCAGCCTCTGGTCCTCTTCCTCCTCGTCTGAGCTACTGCTGTCATCTGAGTTGGAAGACTTCGGCTCTGGCTGCTCCTGACCAGACATCAGTGTGGCTGACTGAAAGAGAAGCACGCCAACAAAAGCAAACACTATCAGGGACATTTCAGACCACAATCAGTCACATCTGAAAATACTGGAATGCTTCCTGCTGTGGCGCTGAAACTCAAACAAAACAACATCCTTAAGCATCACATCCAGCATGTTTGTAAAGGTTTATTTGAACTATAAAGTTCTGACCATTAAATTCAAAGTCTACCAGATGAATGTATATGTTTGCCATTGTTCCTTAGTTTGTGAATTAAGCTGCGCTACAAATACATTCTCCACCAGTGGGAAAAACTGGAATAAGATTTGTACCGACTCCTCTCCACTTCATAAATCTGTAACCTCTCAGAGTAACACTTATTTAAAACTCTGCCCAGTAAATGCAGGTTTTGGAAGTTTACAAGCTTTGGTTTGCAAACCAAACAAGGAGAAATATGATCACTGCCACACTGTGGCAGGACGCCCGTCTGTTTCACACTGTGTGTCAACATAAGTGATGAGACCTCACACACAGTTTAGGCCCTAAGGAGAGCAGACTGACACAAAGTTACACATGTAAAGGTATAAATGTCTTTTAGGTCAGTTATATGTAGTGCCAGAAATAGGACTAGAACTCATTGAGCATTTCCTTAGTAAATGAGAAATGCACAGATTACCTTGACAAAGCATCCATAAAGTTTGGCTTTAGCCAGCGAGGCCTTCCGTGGCTTCTTATTGGAGATCGTGCCATCTTCTTCATCTTCCTCCACCGACTTCTTCAACTTAATACCGCCCTGGATGAAAACCACAAAACACTTGACTCTCTGTTTAAGACTAAACCAGCTGATTCTCCTCTTTGACAAGAGAGGAGGAACTAATCAGTGTAATCAGTGATTTTGTGGGGAAACTTCTTTAGTTCAAAGACACCACAAAGTGACTTCAATGGTAACTTTAGTTCAGAGTTTAAACACATCTTTCATTAACTCTTCAAAGTTGTTTCTCTGACACATCGGCACTGACTCAACAAAGTGGCTCAATACAGCTACATTCACAAATGGAGGAGGTGGTTAACTTAGCTAATGTTTGACCAATAAATGAGCTGATTATATCAAGTTATTTCCTCATTCTGAAACAAGTCACCCTGTTAGCATAAAATAAAATAAACACAACACACACAAAACCTTTCAAACGTGGCGAGACTGCATCACTACCCTTTAGATAAAAATGTCTAGTCCACCAGTTGTGTTGTGTGAGAGTGCAGGTGATTGTGTGTTCAGACATGTGAAGGTAAGACCTACTTGATCAGACTCCACCTGCAGACTGGAAGAGGCCTTATTGAAGACGTGATCCCACCAGTGGAAGGTGAACTGCTCTCCTTCCTTATGGCCAACCTGGAGAGGAGCAACATGTGAATCTACAAACAACAACTCTCTAGTTCTGACCAAACCAGAGACAGATGTGGTTAATAATGAAAAAAGAAACCCAAAAAAAGATCTTCATGTATCATTGCACACTCACCCCTCCTTTGTCACATTTCACTTTGACCTTGATAGCTTCTGATATGCCATTCTCCGCTCGTCCCAGTCCTTTACCTGAGGACAGAGTGGACTGAGTAAGAAACCTGAGGCTGCCACATTGTGGTGGTGTTGGTTGGATTGTTGCACAAAACAGACCAATATTATCTTACCATGTTCCCAGCCGTGACGCAGGAGTTGCTGCTCTGCAAACTTCAAGCCACGACTTTTCTCCTGTACAACTTCTGCCATCTGTGGACAGTTAGTGGAATATTAGGCACAACCACTGAATACTGAAAAATTCAAAATGAATTATTTACTTATTTAAAATTGTTATTTCTATTGTAAAACATGCGACGATATCTGTTGATATATGTTTTACTGGTAAAAACAGCAGCTGGTGAAGTATGATACACATTAACATCTCACTATGTGCTTGAACACTATTTCCTACGAGAGGTTGAAGCTAAACCCCAGGGATCCCAAGATGATAAACGGAGAGGAAAACAGAATAAACAAATGTCTGCAGCACAAAATTATGTTTGTTTTTGAGTCCTCGCACATTATTGTATCTTTTTCCGTGTTAATTGCTTAATCATTTTACCACTTCAGGCCTTTGAACATTTTTCAAAAGACATCAGTGTGAGATGGAGAAATGACTTTTTATAACATGAACATACAGATTGATTTACCGTACAAACATTTTAGACAACTTCATAAAATTGAGAGAGAAAAACACAAAAGCAGCAAAGTCAAAGTGGGACTTAAAAAAATCCTCTGAGCAAATAAGATGTCTTTAAGTCAGATGCTGTAAATCCTCTAACTGAGAACTTCTGCATATTGTTTTAATATAATTAAGTTTCAGCCTTTGATTGGTCTAAAACCATTGCACAGGGCTGTAGCTTCCCTGTATCTGTTAGAAACTAGCTGAACCTCTCACTGTCTGGTAAACAAGCTGTTTCACATTTTCACCATGAAACCTCTGATATTGAAAATTGTTCCAGGTCAAGCGAACGTTACATGATAGATCTTGTATCTTCACAAACTGTTATCAGATTTGGTGTAGAAAAAAAAAATACACATGAAACAATTAGACGATTAATCTCCCAGCTGATCAACGCACATTGATCAATTGATTTATTGACATTGATTGATATTTGAAGAAGCAGAGGTTGTGTTTACTTCTTTTCACTTAAAAAAAACAAACAAAACAACAACAAAAAAAATTTGCCAAATTTTTTTTGCTTACAACTGCACGTGGGAAGTGATAACTTATATTTATCCTGCTGCTCAGTGTTTAATAAAACTGAAGATGTCATTTTATAATGATCTGAACAATCAGAACATTAAAAATAAAGCCCCTGCTCTGTTTAATCTCTGATGTACAGTCAGGTCAAAGATTTATTAACAGCCTTTATTTCCATTAAAACTGTAAAGTTAAATGCGTCAGGCAAATTTTTACTTGTCGTGCATAAACCATATTTTGCTTTTATAATTTCTGCGCTGTACTTAGTCTCTATTTTATGTCTATCCTATCTCTGCGCCATATTTGATCTTTTCTTATGACAGTAAAGCACTTAAGCGCAAACTTATCATAAGATGTAAATAACACACGTCATTATTAATCTTTGATGTTGACAGGTAGCATTTAGCTGCTTACCATTAAAAGCCAAAACTGGAACCACTCACACAACTCGCCTGCATTATTTTTATATTGCCTTTCGTCAGCTAAGGTTTTATAACACCATGCTCACACAATAGAAACATAACGACACATACCTCTTGATGTCTTCTTGCATTAAAACGTCTTTACTAAAAACGTGAGACTGGGAAAATACAAATTTAAACGCAGCGACAGTCGCTAGCCATGTGGTTTCAACACAGGGTAGACATGACACCGGAAAGACGTCACTGCAGATGCTTTCTTCTTCTCTGTATATATTTCTGCAGTAGAACAGGGGCATAGACATATAGAGCAGAGGACTGTTTCTCCTCTTAGAAGATGATAGTAAATCATATTAACATCGCCTTAGACGCTTTTGTACACAGACGTAAACATTTACTTTTTTTGTTATAAAAATTCTCCTGACTAAACTGACCACTAGACACACAACGTTTTATACACTGAACAATCAACTGATTATTAAAGAAAATACAAAACCAACATATTGATTATGAAAATAATTGCTGGTTGGTTATAGTTCTTCTGTAATGCAGTGCGACCTTGCTCCAGGTTTTCTGTGTGTTGGAAAAAAATTAAAGCAATTTGATAAAAGACCATTTTACAACAAATGAGCTCAATTTAAACTAAAACAATCAACGCTAAAGATTTTGACACAGGGTCTCTCTACAAGATCAGGGTCACAAGGCAGAGGATCACAGTTGATATTCTACTTCAAATGGTTCAAAAAAATTTGCGATTAATCAAATTATGTAGACCCAAATGATACTGCATAAACATGGGGACTTTGGAGCCCCTGGGCTACGACATAAAACGAGAAAACAACCTCAGAAGAAGAGGAAGAGAAAAGGATCAGTTCACATTTGCTGCACTGATTTATTAAAGGCTCTCAGTTATGCCTGACAAAATGTCTTCTTCTGTTTGAAATGAAAACTGCTGCTATGTTCACAAATATCCACTTTCTTTCAACTCTTTCAACTTTCTTTCAACTCTGTAACATCATTTCTCCATTTTGTTTTCTTTTAAGTAGCTTTGAGGTTGGAAAAACAAACCTTATCTTATTCCAACCGATCTCTCAGTATCACATAGACTATATATTCTTTATCAGCTTGTTTCAGCTCTTCATTGAAGCTGAATGATGTTCACAGTAATCAAGACTCATGACTTCATGTTTTTATGTCATTACCATTCCATCACATGGAAATACTCCAGCCATGTTAAATATATATTTCACCCTGACATGCCTGATGTCTTTGAAAATGCTTGGATCTCGGCTAGAAATTAAAATAAAGTTCAGCAAGTTTGAACAACGTTTTTGCTTCAAGTTGTTAACGACTGTCCCAGAGGTGAATCAGAGTATCCGTAATACACAAGCATGCCAGTAGATGGCAGTATTTCACACAAAGTCTAAAAAGCATCATAATCTATACATGTTATTTTCTAAGAAACACCGCAGGTGCAAACATGTCATGTTCTTTATATCAAATATATGTGTTCCCTAAAACATATTGAATATACTCCATGCAATAACAATTATTAGTGGGAGTTTTGCTGGGTAAGATCTGCATGCAGAAGCTAAACTCATCTAATAGCTGCACTCCACTCTGATCACAACATACTGTATCTGATAGATGCATTATTCAGCTAATGGCTTGCAGGATTTAGGAGCTCCCTTTATGAGATTCCTGGTCAGAAGCCAAGTCACTACCTCAGTTATTCTCATACTTGGCTGAAATCAATTTCAAGCTCTCTTCTTCCCAAACAAAAACAGGCATTATACATTACATCATTATTCATTTAATATCACATCTTCCCTTTAAACATCTCATAGAATAAAGACTTAAAGTAGATTATTGTTTTCAACATCATTTCATTTTATTTATTAACCAAACATTTCAGTTTTTGTCATATTTTTTCCATAAGTCTGAAACCAGTAGAGCCAGACTCTTGTTGCAAATGCTAACAGCAAGAAAGGTTTTGAAATGTTAGGAGTGATATTTCTGATAGTTAAACCTAGGCTTGTGCTCTTTCAGTATCTTTTATGGCATTTCTATAAAAGTTAAAATGACACTAACGTGATGGCACCCTCTCTCTGTGTGCGCTCACCATGGGACGGCTCTTCAGCTCCCTATATGTCGCCCACAGGAAACTATTTTATTTCCCTTTCCCTCTGCTCTCGGTTTCCGTTCAGTGAGGATGTTTGCTCCATCAGGCCTCCATCCATGAGTTGTTTATCTGTGTCAACACTCAGCAGGGGGAGGAGGACACCCGTCCTGGACAGGCTGGTTATCATGGCTGACCTACTGTTTGAGCAGAAGCCCATACTGCTGGCTGCAAAGGCTGACTGACAATTATCCCAGACAGAGGGAGAAAAAGAACTGTATGGCCCAAAAGTATGTGGACACTCCTGATAAGGATAGGTACATAAATCTATCTATCTATCTATCTATCTATCTATCTATCTATCTATCTATCTATCTATCTATCTATCTATATAGAGATGAAAGGAACCTTATTTTTCCACCTGCAATAGTCAGACAAATGTTCTTCTGTTTTCCATCAGGTATTATCCCACTGGACCTTTTATCCCCTTAACAATCCTCAACACACAAACACACACATGCACACGCACTTTGACATCAAGGTCTGCTGAAGACAAAAACAATACTCCCAATTTCCCCCCAGACTTCCCAAAACCTCCTCTCTGCTCCATCCCTCCTTTTTTTCTCTCTCTCTCTCTCCTCCCTCCCTCCACCAGTCCCCGTGCTGTCACAGTTTTTCCAGTTTCTTTGGATCCACTTCAGGACCCTCCCCCGTTGGATGCGACTGGTCTCTCTCTGCCTCTTTACACTCTTCTAAATGTTTACACCGATTCAAGGTTTTTCTAAGTGTGCGAGCCCTTAAAACAAAAAGCCTTTTTCTTCTCAATTTCGTCCATGGAAGTTGGTGTGTAACAACGTTATCAGCGCGACAGTTCACCCGGGAGTTCTTGGCCGGCAAGGTTAGTAAAATGTTGTCAGTGAATTTTTTAAAAACAGAACAATAGGTTTTATGTTTTTTCTGAAAGCTGAAGATTTTTATTTATTTTTTTATTACAATTATGAGGACACGTGATCAGTGACCAGATCGACAGATACATTTTGATGTGTACCCTAAGCTTTCACGTACTGTATGGGAATGTGCTGTTATGGAAAATAACAGTAGTGCAGCATGTACCACGGTCCCTAAAATGGTGAACGATGAGGACCAATTGCCTATTGACTATATAGGGTCTTAAAGTGCAACTGTAGTCTTCTTGTCATCTACTTTTATCACATTTGTTTTCATTTGCTAAGGACTTCATTTGCGAAATATGCAAACTATTGCGCAATCTCTAAACATCCCCAAAAAAGGTAAAGGCTCGAAAAGAAGACATCAGTTCTTTCACACAAGTCATTTTTTAAAGATGGTAACTTGCACATGTAGTTGTGAGCAGTGGTTGTGTACTATTACTTACAGTATATGAGTTCAGATCCTATACTGAAGTAAAAGTAGGCTATAGTAAAGTAAAATATATTCCATCACAAGTAAAGTCCCATATTCAAAACTTTATTTAAACACAGGGGTGGAAAGCAACTGTGCTTATGTACAACCTGAGGTACTTGCACTTTACTTGACTATTTCTATTTTTATGCGACTTTACCCTGCAATTCAGAATATAGGAAATAAGTGAAATGTTATACATTAAATTGACCAGCTACAACAATAAAATGCTACTGTCATATTAATGCATCTGTAAGAGTAATCCAATAATTTAATCTATTTTAATATAACATTCACGGGGCCATTTTTCATTTACTAACAATGTTTATAAACTTTTACTTGAGGCACATTTACTTGTGATAGTGTGTTTATATTTCAGTATTTCTACTTTTATTTAAGTGAAATGTAAGTTCATGGGATGTCTGGTCCATGACATTATAGCATATTTTAGTTGACAAAATTACGTTTTGTATTTAAAATCTTCATTTGCAATGTTAACAGCAACTTTAGCTGTCAAATAAATAGAGAGGGGTGGAAATATTGAAGAGGATAAAATAGAAATAATCAAGTGAAGTACAAGAACTTCAAAATGAAGTTCAGCACTTGCTTAAATGTGCTAAGTGACATTAAACCAGTGGTAGTGAATAAAACCATATCAACAAGTGAACAGACTATTATTAGGCGGCATAAAAAAAACACAACATCTAGCTCTTATCAGTGAGTGAATTAAACCACATGTTGAAGTGATGACCTGGCATTGTGTTGCCACTTTATGCACTTGCTGTATTTTTCCTGCCTGTTTTTTTGGCATCTGTGGCTCTTGCTTTGAAAACTTCTCCAGCCACTATCAAGACAAGCTGTGCTCCTCTGGCACGCTGATTCATTTCAGAGGAAGTTGCTGGGAGTAGGTCTGCTAATGTTTCCTCAGTACTCTGCCTCCTCCTTCTCCTCGTCTTCTGCCTCTCATGTGTTTGATTTTCATTAAGTCGTTTCGGTCTTAATCCAAGCACTGGATCCAGCTCTTGGTCTGTGTTTTGGGTCACAGATGAGCTGTGAGTCAAGCCAGTGAAACGTGGCGGCGATGTTGCTATACCTCATACAACTGAGTGACATCCTGAGTGCGATGCTGTGACTCAATTTTCATGTCAATTGTCAATGAAGTTTATCAAAAGAAGCAGATGGAGGTGGAGTGTTTTTTCCTCTGCAGATGTGCGAGGCCGCTGTGGGTTGTTAATGCCTTTGGGCTGGTTTTGTTTACATATGCAGGAGTAGAGTGTCTCTGATTCATCCAGTGATTAAAGGGGATGCGATAAAGGTGCTTTTGTGCGCTCGTTTTGACTAACTAACCCTCATTTTGACTGTGATGGATTGTTTTCTTGAGACGGTGCAGGCCGTGATGCTCCAGATGTTAGGAAGCAGAAAAGATCTGCGGAGTGTTTCTACACTGAGATTTTAGAAACCAACCAGCAGCACCAAATTAAAGACAAACTACTTTACTTAACTAGGTTGTTCATGCCCCTTTTTGACACAGCTATGAAATGATAATGATAAACTGCTGTACATGGAATTACACTGTTTTGGAAAAAACAAACTCCTCATTTCTTTTCCTCGGTGCAGCTGTAAAATCACCCTTTAAATGGAGCATTTTACACGTATGTATTTGTTGTGACCGTGACTTATGAATGAAACACATAAACACATAAAAACATCTGTGTGGAAGACAACATATGATTAACTGTCCGGGTAAATCTCAGCCACCTGGTCTGGACTCAGGACATCACATCTGCTCTGGCAACCAAAAAAAATCCCCAGGAAGTCTCTCTGACTGCAGACTGAACTTTCCTTTGTCCTTTTCCAAGTATTCCTAAAGCACCGTGCCATTTTTATATGTGCCATTATTTACATAATATTGTTTTAATGAGCTGAATTCTGTATGTGAAAAGTAACACAACTGTGCCTCCACAAAGAACACCATCTTAGTTTTCCTCATATGAGATCCTCATTAGTGGAAAAATATCATCTCCTCCTTGAAAATGCGCCTGCCCTCCTCCAGACTGTTTCAGCTATCACTGGTATAATGGTGACCCATTTTTTATTTTTTTTTTGTCTGGTCAAGCAACAAGATCGTCTCTTGTCTGACAGCTGGAGATCTGGCTGACTTACCATCTGTTTGTCCAGGAGAGGATTCAGGCTCAGGCGAGCAATTGGATATGTTTTGGTTGGAGATGAAACTGGCCAGAGACACAAAGAGATGAGGTAGAAATAGAAAAAAAAAGGAAACTTGGGTAAGATTCATTAGTGTTAATTTGATCCCCCAGTGCCTGGAGTTGTGTAAAATTTATAGTTATACCACACAGGGCACCGAGGGTGTCTGCACATTGTCTTTTGAAAGCCACAGCGATTCTTGACATGTTTATACCCAATGGCCACAAACCACTTGTGTGTTGTTGAAGTGAGGTCACAGCCTGACGTCTCTGTATCATCTGTATAAGCACTGACTTTGTGCTATAGAATTACCTGTGTGGTTTAAAATGGTAGCCAGACTGGCAGTGTGGCTGTATGGATTGGTCTTTCCATCCTCCACCTCTGTCCAGACTGAAATGTCAGTACACCTATTAATGAATTTCCTAGAAATGTTGTACAGACAGAGGATGAATCCTAATGACTTTGATGGTTCCCTGACTTCTCCTCCAGCACCGCCATGAGGTTCACATTTGAGCTTTTGGGTGAAATGTCTCAACAACTACTGGATGGGTTGCTGTGAACTTTGGTACAGACATTCATGCTCTCCTCAGGATGAACCGAGTGTGGTTCACTTTTCATCTCGCACCGTCATCAGTTCATAGTTTTAATGTGTCCAATACTTTGGTTTATATTTACCAAATATCTGCAAAGCTAATGACATTCAGTTGCACTTTGTGTCTAGCGCTTCTTAGTAAATGTTAGCATGCTAACAAGCTATGTTAAGATGGCGACCATGGTATACATTATACCCATTTCAGGTCAGGTTAGCAGCATCAGCAGGTTAGCATTGTCATGGCATGGTGTTGTTGGCGTTTATCTCAAAGCACTGCTTTATCACAGCCTCACACGGACACTGCCATATTTGTTTGTTTCATTTTCTTTTAGTTATCTTGACTCTCGGCCTCAAATATTCATTGTTGCTCTGTTTCCGGCACTTGGCTCTCTTTTTTTCTTAGGTTGTCTAATGAATGAGGTTTTCAGACTTATTCATTTTATTTACATAGTGATAAGATAGCATGAACCAGTGCCTCATAGCATTCATAGCCTAAGCTATTTTGCAATGCATGGCCCTAGATGGGCCTCTAAAATACATCAAAATCACAGAACACAATTTATAAACTCTAATGTCAATGACAAATATAAAACAGGATAATTTACTTTGACGTTTACTTTGTGTAAAATGTTGCATAATGTCACTGGAAATTCAGTTTATTCATCCCACACTCCCTTTCTTACACATCATCAACAAAGTTTTTGTTTTGAAAGTTAAGTAGATGTCTTCTCCCCAACCTCTAATTTGATTTAAAAACAGTCCTGATGAAAAAGACAAAGAGCACAGGGAATTCAAAAGAAGGTGACATGGGTTGAATATTCCTACCACGGGCTTATATAAGCCTTTCAACCCCATGTGCTCTGCAGCCGTGCAAATAATTTGGAGCAGATTGGACTGCAGCCCTCCAGCTCGGGTCGCTCGCTCTGCTCTGGCTGTGGAACATGCACAGTTTCATTGGGCTCTGGTTCAAATAACCAATCATAAAAAGCAGAGGTCGAGGGGTTTGGGGCTGGAACAGGAGGTGGAGTCAGCAGCAGCTTGATGGAGCGACCACAGACTACTTGTACTGTGGTGAGGGTCTTTCCTGAAGTTGCTTATGTTGGTGGTTGGTGGGTGGCGTTTGGGCTGGTGGGTGGAGCAGCAGTGGAGACATTGTTCATTAAGATTTCTGGGGCTTTCACTGGTGTCTATGTCTCGCTGTGGTGTCTATGCAGGATGACTGGAACCAAGTGAAACCTGAGATGTAGAATTAGAGGAAATACAGCCCCAAATTCAAGGCCCAGAGGGCCTTTCGTGTTTTGTTTCCATCCTGGTGATGAAAAGAGGTTTATATTTACATTGTTGTTTGTTTTTAAAAGTGAAATCGTTTGTGATGATGGAGAGGAGAAGGTTTATTTTGTCAGTTATGAGAAGTGTCATGAGTCTTCCACGCAAGATGAAAGGTTTGCATGTGAAAAACAAATGGCCTTTATGTCATGCTTGGCACCACGCTAGAACGCTTGATGTTTTTCTTGAGCTCACACTCAGATCCACTCCACCAGCTGTTAAGCTATGACTCGAAGTCGTCCATCTTGCATTTTATGAGAGGACTTATTTTCCTTTTTTATGTATTTCATTTTCCAGGCCACTTCTGAAAGACAAACCGAGGCTTAGGAAAGGCAAGATGACAGATTATCACTATTTGTCAGCGTCCCCATTCCTCAAAACAGCACAAGGTCTGTCTGTTAAAAAGGGTTCTTTGTGAAGAAGGACACTGAGAAGCCAAAGGAGATTTGCTTTTTGGAAAATGTGGTAATAGCAGAGACAGTATAGGTATGATGGCAGCGTTCAAGGACTTTTCCTTTTACACACCTGACTTTTTTTTTATTCCCGACTCGCTTCTCTTTGCATGTCAAAAGGAAGTGAACGTGGAGGTGCAGACCTGGATGTACATGCAAGATGTTTCCTTTCGGCTTCCTATTGTTTGTCCCAGTTTTTATTCCCCTGGTGCACTGCAGTGATGATTGAAGACAGAGGAGAGAGCGTGGACCTGTGGAGGAACTGTAGTGTCGGGGATTGGTTTTTTCTTTTGTCCTGTAGAGGAAAAGCTAGAAGGAATTCAGATGAAGAGATGACATTATTAGCAGTAGACAGATGAATGTGAACCAGGGAGTTGTAGTCAATTAAAAATTAATGAGAAAAGCATGTTATCTTCAAAGACATTGTCAGCGAAATGCTGACAAGATACTCTGTGGTAACTTGCTTCTGCAACGTGTTAACAGCTAAATTGCATGCTTGCTCATTAATCGGTAAATAGATGAAAACAATTTACAGCCGTTTTTGAAGAGCCAAAAGAAGCCTCACTGTCATAAAATTAAAAAAAAAAAACCAATCCTCCATGACTCACAGACGACCTGCTGTGTTTCCTGCTGCTTCTGTTTGCCTCTGGGCATCTACAAGAAGAAAAAGTGTTAACAGTTTCCCCTCCACTTGGTTCCTTGAGTTGTGAACGTCATACTCAAACAAGATGACGGGCGCCTGGACCCCTTCTCCCCCCCCCTACCATCGACAGTGTTTGCCCTCCCTCTGTGTTGTTTGCCCAGGATGTCCTGTGTGGTGGCTTATATCTGCCCCCCCCCCAGCCTCCCCCATTTCCTGTTGTGTTGCACAGATATGCAGGTGTCATACCAAAAAGCCCCTAGAGACAAATGTCGCACAATATAAATGACCATGCCAGTGTTTTCACTTAACTAGAGCACATTCTGGAGAGCCGACTTTCATCTTTCATTAGCCACACGGACATCCAGCAAAGTGAATTAATGGCACCACCTGTGGGGGTTGAAACTGTTTCAGTCTAGTGGCACTGCTGGGAAAAGCGCGGAGGATCAGCCTAAGTAAAGGAACATCTCCGAGGGTTCACCTTCAGGGTAGCACACGTGGCTCAAGTTTTTGAGTGAAGAAAATAAGGCTTTAACTTCCAGATGCTTGCAGAATGAGGCCCATCTGGAGAGAGGGAGGGAGGAGGAGAGAAGGAGCTTTTGGGGCTATGTGTAAAAAAAAAAAAAAGGTGCTCTAAAATGATCACTTTAATAAGTTGCAGGTTTCCACCTTGTCCTCCAGAAAGGCAGCACACCATGTGCCAGTGGTAGGCCTGTAAATCAATGTGGTTTAACTTTTAGGAATTTACTGGCCCAGGCTGGACTTCCTGGAAATAGAGATAGTGAAGGAAAGCCAACAGAGATAATAACTGATAACTACTCTGGGGAACTCTATCTGTCTTGGTGGTACTCTGCTGCTGCTGCTGCCGCTGCTTGTGTTTAAGTTTTACTGAGCTTTTCCTGGTTATCTAGGGTACCTCCGTTACAGTAAGACGTTTGACCACATGGCACTAATTGAAACACACAAACGCCTCCCAGTGTGCAGCTCCCACTCTCCCTGCACAACGGCTGAGCCACCCTGCAGGCAGCAACACTCGAGTCTTAGGTAAATCACCCAGGTGTCACATTATTTTTCCATGGACAAGGAAATGGCACTACAGGTTAATCCTAGAGACAAATGGCAGAAAAACATCAGCAGCAGCAACAGAAAGCGATGGCCACACCAGCTCAAATAGTTCCAGCTCACTCGCTGTATCGTAGCAGCTGCAAGGAGAAAAAAAGCAAAAAAACAAAGCTGCCATCCAGTCACATTAGAAGTGTTGTCTTAATCGAAGCCAGATGCGGCGTGGTTAAAGTCTGTTACTGTAAATTGCTCTCTGTTTCATGCAGCCACGACTTAGAGACTTACATTGAAGCTCTTGCATGGGAACCCTTATCCGCAGTATGAAATACGGCGTTCTTTAGCCTTGTCTCACAGTAAAGGATGATGCTTCCTGGGATATAATTCAGACGCTGCAGACATTCAGAGGGATATAATCATGTCAGTTGTCACCAAACTCCCATATTTTATCAAACATCAATATAACACTGAATTTCGACCAGTGTTTTTATACAGTAGGGCTTGATTAATACAGAAAAGAAAAACACTCTGGAACTCTTTGTGACAAAATGAGCTTCCTTATTAAGTGCAGCATCCGTGGGGTTGAAATAAGTTTAGAATTGGGTTTTTCAGACACTAGAGCCCATTCAGCTTCTGTGCTCACTGGCAGGCTTTGCCAAAGCAGATGGGGTTTGATTTCACACCTCTCCAACAGAGTTTGGACAGCAGCTCCCCGACCATGAGGGTCAAGACCACAAGAGTAAGCAATCTGCACGCTCCTCAGCCAAAACAAAGGTTGTAATGGAAAGAAAAGAAAGCAGCGTGCCTGCCTGCCTGCCTGCCTGCCTGCCTGCCTGTGTGGGTGTGTGTGTCGAGGCGCACGGAACAGGCAAGGTCTGTGTGTGCACATCTGTGTTTATGTCGATGTTTGATACTGAGTTTTGTGATGACTTGGCAGTTTTGGCTGCCTGCAGTGCTTCAGCGTTTCCCTTTACTGGCTGCAGTCTGATCGCCTGTTTCCCCTCGTAAGAGACTACAAGTCAAAGAAGTGACTGGAGAACTGCACAAACAGTCATCAACCAGCCTGTGAGGGATAGACTGTAAAGTTTGACAAAGCTGCAATAGATACTGATTGTTTTTGCATATGTCACCACACGTGAAGCACATCCAGATGTGCACAATGCACAGGGTGACATCCTAGTCTTTACGAGTCTTTGCACCAATGACAGTCAATAAATATAATGATAGTGTGACTAAGTGATTACTGATCAGCTGAAAAAACTGAAGCCAACAATGCATTAGGAAGAAAGTGGGTGAAAACAGGGACTATTTTCAGCTGTGGATTAATACACAATCGCTGCTCTGTTGAGTCTTTATGGCGGCAGGACAGCAGGACATGTGTGTCTAGAAAAATAAACATTTCCCATGTTCATCACAATGAAGAAACAGGTCAGACAGCGCAATGGTGTGGCTCACTGATGTGTTTTTAATAGTTTTGGACAACAATGGAGCTCTGTGGCACGATAAGCTCTGTCAGGGTTTGGCTCCTCAATGCTTCATCTCATCCTATTGTATTTGCAAATTTTGCAGATAGAAATATAATAGAAACCCCTCAACCAATAAGAATTACTCCAAGTAGAGTTCCTGATGGTTTAGAGATCGATGAGACCAAAAGCAGAATAAATCAAGTCGAACTGACCTTCTAACTCAATACTTTTTTATCTTTTATACTCGGAGCCATTGGAAGAGTCTTAGACCTGGAGGTGTTGAAATCATACTTCTTTTTTAATCATTATATATATATATATGTGTGTGTGTGTGTGTGTGTGTGTGTCATATGAACTTTTTGCTTGTTTTGTATACAAATAAAGTTTGATTGACTGTTATGATTGAAGACAGGTACAGCTGCAACATGAAAAGTAATGATTTTTGGGCGTCATCCAGATGAAAACAGGTGTTGATGTAGCTGCACATCAGCTCTACACAACCTCATTGCAAACAGAGGTTAAGCATTGATGCAGTGGCCCTTCACAGTATATTATTTGGCAACAAACAGTCAAGTCATTGACCAAGTCCGAATCAAAACAAGTATAAGAGAAAGGACTAAAGTGTCCTTACACCAATTCAATAGTTGCTTGTTTGCCTGTTTAATACAATTACTGATGCTTTTCTCTTAACAGACTTCTTCTGCTCACTAACAGCAGCAGTTTGTGGTTGTTGTGAGAGTTCAGTGGAGGTCGTGTCTGTTTTCTTATGCTCCTCTGAAGACTTCAAAGGCTCTTGACCCTGTGGCCTGTTCTGTATATATTGGGGGATCTCCGCGTAATAATAAATATGAATGAATAAGTGTTGGCCTTTGCATAGTTTTATCATTGGAAGATCAGCTAAAGACGCGGCGACTATAGCTGCGTTTCCCACAACTTTATGACCCTGAAAGAGGAGGACAGACATCATTTGTTTTTGAGGGGAGATTAGGCGAAGAGAAAGACGTTATTATTAAAGAAATTAGTTTGTCATGGTGGGAAAATGAGCATGAGGATGACGCTCTGATGTTTAAAGAGAATTAGGACCAAAACTTCAGAGGGGTCAATGGTAAAATTAAAGGTTGGAGGGCAGACCACATGGTCAGGGGAGTGTCACTGTGCAGCTGCATTTCAACACATTTTTCATACTGAGGGTTAAAAGAAATTGGTTTCTTGTTCTCAAATGATTTTCTGTCTTTTGTTAAATGTAATATTTTGTGGTTTTCGACTGTTGGTCGGACAAAACAAAACATTTGATGTTTGGTTTTGGGATGTTGCGTTCAAAGTTTTTTTTGTTTTTTTTTACTGTTTTAGAATGAAAATAATCTTTAGTTGCAGCCCTAAAAGGATCGTATTTCATTTTTTACTATTAACTTATTATGTCATAAGGAAGTGAAGCATCATTTCAGTTATGTTACAAGAATCACGGCCTTGTCGTGAACTAATACAATAACTTGACTCACTGAAACATTCATTGCAAGAATATGAGGAGTTTCCTGAATGACAGCGGAGGCCGGAGGTTAGATACTGAAACTCAGGAAGAGATGAGGAGAGAGTTTAAGTCTGAATCAACAACGCGTCTGTGAGTCATGCAGAAACAATGGCTGTGGCGAGGTCGATCTAGCGCCACAGCCATTAGAAATATCCTGCGTATAGAATCGTTATGGCAGAGATGTTTTCAGATAGTTTGAACATGATGCACTGAGGTTGTAAATTCTTGTGCCATGTGTGGTCGATGTGTTTTTCACTGAAGGACAAATTCAGTTCATTGTATTATTAGACGCGCTGGTGACATGGATTCAGGGACGGCAGTGTCCACTGTTCGCTCGTTTAGTTCTGCACTCCGATTAAGCCTGAAATACCTCAACAAAGGTTGAATGGATTGCTATGATATTTTGTACAGACGTTAATGGTTCCCTGACAGTGTTTCCTACTGATACTGCTGATCCTCTGACGTTTCCTGTCGCGCCAACATGAGGTTAAATTTGAGGTTTTGAGTGAAATGAAACAACTGTTGGTCGGTTCATCATGAAGTTTGTTTTTTCTTTTACACACACATATTCATGTCCCCATCAGGGTGATTTGTAATGACTTTGATGATCCCTTCACTTTTCATCCAGCACCACCATCCTAATTTTAATTTGTCCAATACTTTGGTTAAAACCCAAGACCTGCAAAACTAATGACATTCCCATCAGCCTCAGCTGGGCTTAGTGTTTAGCGCTTAAAGAATAACTCTGCTTTTTTACAACGTGGGTTATTGTTGGCTTATTGTCTTAGCTTTGGACATTATTTCAGTCATTGCTAAACAAAGTAATTGCTGAGTTCTGGGGACACACACAGTGGAGGTTGCAGCCCAACAGTTCAGCCAGATTACAGCATCTAAACCACTTTATTTGGAGACAAAACTATAGTTTTAGTTAAAACGATGTCTTGGTGATTCCACATGCTGTGAACTTCTTTAAAACACTACTCGTGTTTCTTATGAGCTGCAGCCCTCTAATGTTGTGGACGGAGAGGTTTTTCGCCTGTGTTCTTACTGTGAGCGTTTACAATGCAAAGCTGTGTGTTTTGGTCACAGTTTGTGGAAAGGCTGTTTTTTTTTTTGTTTTTTTTTTACAAGGACTCTATGTGTCTTTGCACCCGTGTGATCCACAGAGCATTACAGCACATATAATTACAGCACTGTATGGTCATGTCCCTCTGAAACCTCAGCCAGGGCCTCCATTTTGGTTTTTCCACCATTTCACCGACTGAAGTTTGGATAAAAAAAAACACTTCTTTAAAGAGACCAGACGTGGTTTCGATCCAAGGTGTGTGAGTCTGTGCTTTTGTTTGTTCTGCTCCACAGAGGTGAGTTGGTGTATTTATGACAGTGTCTTGGTGTTTAAGTTTGTTTTTGTGGACCCCTCTGCTTTCTCTGACCAATGAAGCCACAGTCATCCTGCCTGTGGTTTCGGTCTGGAGTGTGGAGGACCAGGCAGCAGTTTGCACTGTGGGTCTGCGTACGAGAGCGCACGAGCCTCAAACGTGTCGGAGTAATACAGCAGGGAGAGCAAAGGCCTCCAACTGGCAAGGAGCCCAGTGCGACATAAAAACTAGAGAGTTTCGATGGAAACCACATCAGATCACACACAGCTGCAAAAAGTAAACAGAACAGAAAACATGAATAAAGAAAACAAGGATTATTTATTTCTTTTCTCATCGATGTCCCCAAAGACCTCAATTACAACATTTGTTTTCTTTTATTACATTTAACACATTTTATTCCCTGTGCAGTCATACTGAAAACTTGGTCAAAGGCATCATGTGTGACACTGTCGATGATCTAAGAATGTGATCAGTTTTTCCCAATAGCACAAATTTGGTGTGTGTGTCTGCTGGGAAGGTTACACTTTGCTAGGTGATGACATATGTTTGCGTCTTGAATTCTGTTTAAGCCAGTACTGGCATTTACAGCTGCTCGGTGATTGGGGGGGATTGTGCTAAATGAGCAATGTGCATCTTAAAAGGTTAGAAAAGCAAAACCCAAACCATGCCACCCTCTAAGTTTGTTTCTGTGACTTTTGTCTGTCGTGGATCGGTAGGCATTAGTTTGGGTCAGGGGCATTATTAATGGGTGTAGACCTGAATTGCAGGTGACAGGATGAAGTCTTTCTGCACCTGACTGGAGAAACACAGCGCTGTCACATTGCCTCAGGTTTTTCTTGCAGCCGCTTGGAAATCCCAGCGAGCAGAACAACAAACCCAACTGTTTCAACAAATGCTAAAAGTACGCTGCAGTGACGAAGCCCTCCACTGGCAGAAGTATTTTATCCATCTGGAGCAAAGAAAGAAGTGAGGTGATGGTATGGACTGGGATGGGTCAACAAAATATCAGACCCAATTCTCTAAAAGTGACATTTTTGTAATCCATCTAACCTGACCTTAACAAAATATAATTTTAACCAAATGATCTTTCCATAATTGTAAACCCAGCTGTTTCTGACCAAATCTTAACCATAGTGTCAGATCAGAAGAGGCTTTCTCATTCTGATGGACAGTTACAAACAAGATATTATGTCATTAAATACGGAGGACTCGCATAGTTTTAGATCTGTGTTGGATTTTACGTGGATGTTCACAAGGTTCAAAAGCGGAGAGATGGTCGAATCAGAGCTCAGGTCCAATTCAAAACACGTCGTCATCGAAACCGCTCCCCACTGCTCACTGACCGGATCATGTTCCAACTCAGTTGCTTCGCAGGGGACGTTTACCTCACAGAAAACCAAAAGCTGGGATTTATAGTGTTAGACTGACTCTGCGAAGCTAAAAAACAGCTTGTTTCAATTTGCAGTGTTTTGTGTCCAGTTCAAGTTCTATCAGTGTTGTTGCAGTTCCTGCTGGTTGCAGATAGGAGTCGAGACCAAATCAGCCTTCCTTCGGCTCTGTGTTGAGCTCATGTTGATGTCCTCATATGGTCCAAAACAACAGCGTCGCCATGGTAACCTTATCACTTGTCCATGGTCTGTTCTCCATCACCATGGGGACAAAGGCTGTGACATGAGCTCCAGTACCTCCTGACCTCACTCATAAAGACACTCTCCAACATAAACAGGCTCACACGCTCTCTCTCTCACACACACACACACACACACACACACACACACACACACACACACACACACACACACACACACACACACACACACACACACTGCTAGCTCTGCACCACTAGAGGAAAAGGTGTGGTCATCGTACACTGCGTCCTCTCGAATCCCTTAAATCGACTTACTTAAGTTAATCTTTTAAATTATTACGTTTTTCTTTGTCGAGGTCCTTGATTGGTTGATTTTTAATGGTTGCTGTTATGTTTAGATATATGGCTGCACCAGTGGCGGCTGCTGGTCTTATAAGGAGGGGAAGCTCATTTTCGGCCTACATCATAAAATGTGTCCGTTTATTTATATGTAAATTTGCAGAGTGACAGAAGAGAGTCGCCAAACACAACGCTAGTCGTTTTTAACAAAGACAAAGTGGCTGAGGATCAGTAACGTCTCCAGATCAACTCCGAACAACGGAATGAAAAACTCGAAAAATGCTCCAGTGGATGTTTATACTTCAAGATCGCTGATTTGCTCATTTCGCTGTCAATCAAAAAGGGACTCAGCCTCAGACAGATCATCCAATCATCATGCAGAAGCCGAGCGTCCGGGCCAGCCCACTGCCCCATAGACCCCCAGAGACGCTGAGCGTCCGATGGGCGGGACAAAGTCCAGCATTTATCCAATGACGTCTAGTTTCACTGCGGTGGAACAACCCACTCTGTGCTTCCCCACTGAAGTCAGTAGACGCTCGGCGTCTACACTGTGTAAAGCGCTGTGGCGCTGCGGGGATGAATGAGAAGGAAGTCTCAGAGCAATCGCCACTGGGCTGCAACTAATAATTATCTTAATTATCAGTTGATCTGCCTTTTTTTTCTTAACTAATTGATAAATCACTTTGTGTTCTATAAAACACCAGAACACTGTTAAAAATGTTATTTGATGCCTGTTTAGTCCGACCAGCATCTAAAGGTTGAATTTACTAAAACTGTCAAGACGAGGAAATGCAGCAAATTGTCTAATAATTGCAGCTTTACTTGTGTGTATTTATTGTCCTCTTGATGGGGCAATAAAGTGAAGTGAAGAGAAGAGAAGTGATGTTCAAGACTGATAATAACTCTCAGATCTGCCACCTGCTTCAGGTCCACGACTCTCCACTAGTGTTTGGTTCTCCCTGGAACCTACATTTGATTAAATGTAATGGGGGACCAGGAATGGGGGACACATATTATATCCTGTTTTTCTCAGTTAAGTTAAGTATCCCAGACCACAGTTCCTGAGGCTGCCAAATGAGAGCTGGCTAGATGTTGTTGTAGAGAGGACAAGGAGTTGACATGAGGTGATTTCATTAGTTTTTCCATTGCAGCTCCCCTAATTAACAGAGCTTTAAAATGACTCGAACCCACGGACAGATTGGCAGGCTGCACCGGGCATCTGTCGTTGTATTTAAGAGTCTTTTGTTGAGGAGCATCCAAATTATTTATTCCCATGTTATTACTGGAAACTCTCGCAAAAATAGTGGCGCAGATCTGCTGACATAATTGTAAGATACGGCTGCAGAGGATGGGGTCAAATTAAGACAATACGGCTGTCTCAAAAATGAGACAAAAGAAATAAACTTTTCAAAGTGCAAAGGTGTGCAGGGTTTGTTAAAGTTCAAAAGGTCAAAGGTTCAAGGTTACTCAGCTCACTTTGCATGAATCTTCAAGATTGCAAACGCTGCAGAACTCGAGGCTTCCCCCTCCCCCCCCCTCCTCACTAGATCATCCTTTTGTCACGCAACTCCCCCGAGAACTCTCAACTGCATTTGAGCTGCCAAGAGTTTTCCACTCAAAAGCTTTTTCCAGTGTGGGGGTTCCAGCTTTGTGGCAGAGTACCACCTTTTACTGTATATGATGTCTTTACTGTAAACAGAGTGAAACATGTTGACGTAGGCGTTGTGATTTTTCACAGGACGGCTCCGATAATGTGGCAAAATTAATGAACGGCGTGAAATCTGTGGGTGTGTTTTTCTCGAGTTTAACGTCCCCTCTCACATTACATTTCTGGGTGCGGCGTGTAATGGTTTCTCCAGTGTGTTGTTAAGGGTCTCTGCTCCCCCCCCCCCCCCCCCCCCCCACACACACACACACACACCAACCACCCACCCACTCAACACGAGGCACAGCAGTAACTGGAGAGTGTGTGCCAGCCTCGCTGCGGTCTAGCAGCCGAACCCGTCCTGCGCATCAAGACGAGAACCCAGATGCAAAGGATTATGGGTCTTATATTCAGTTTACAGTAACTCCGGTTTAATGTGAGGGTGGGATTGGGAGGAGGGGGAGTGGGGACTGTAGCTGCGGTCGGTGTGTCACATCGGAGGACTCTGGCTAATTTATTCCAGTTACTGTCAGTTTCTGCCCTTGAGCAGTTTTATAGATTTGTTATTCTAAGAGCTGAACAGTAAATTTGAGACACAAACCTCTGGCTGTAGTCTCCTGGGGAGGGTATTTTTTTTGATACCCATGTTGATCACAATCAGAGAGTGATCATTTAAATCTCCTTAAGGCTCTGATACGCACCGCAACTTTACAGGCCCCATTTTTAAGTGTAATGGTGCACGGCGATGCTTTAATCATGTGCAGTGTGACCATGTTGTTGCCAGGAAACATTGGAGTTGATTTTTTTTTGTCCTTTGGTTTCTCTTTGTTTGTCTGTTGCTGGAGGTTTTGCCAGTTTGTAATGTTCACAATTTTGCAGAATGCCCTGGTTGCCCATATTTTAACGTCAAGGGCCCCTTTAAAAGGCCACAGACTCCTGTTGGTAAGATGTTTGTCTCGAGGAGCTCAGCTCGGGGAGATTTTGTGCAGAGTTCACGTTGGGTGGGCAAAGCACTCTGGAGTAAAGCCTGAAACAAGAACGATGATTCTTCATTTCTGTGCTCTCATTGTTTTAATGGCATTATAATAGAGTTTAACCACTCCTTATCCCTCCCTTTGGGAACCTCTGGTTAAGTAAATCAAATCAGCTCAGTTCAGCTGTAAGTTGATGGGTTGGGCAGGCAACTCTTATTTTGAAACTGTCTTCCAATTATGTTATTAAAACTGTAATGAGCAATTCAAGGGATTATGAAAACTCAAAAATGTAAGTCTGTTAACTGCCTTTTAGTTTGTGATTTTTCACTTTTATTTGCATTGCAATGACAAAATCCAGGAAATCGATCCCATGTCTTTATTCATTTCATAAAGAACACCTGTCATCATTTAAATAGCCGTCCAGTTTCTTGATTTTCCTTTCAAAGTATTCCCAGAAGTGATCTTCTAATGTTCTTCAAAACATTTATAACTGTGTGCATCTTATTTTTCATTATTCAACAGTATTCAGTTTCAGTTTTGTTTTCCATTTGAACCTCAACAGGATAACAAGCTTTGCTCTCCAACCTTGCATCCTTCATTGTTAAGTTAGCCTGTTGTGTGAGTGACCTTATTATGAACCTTTTTACAGCTGACATTAAACTGGAGTGGGAATCTGGTGCTGTTAGAGTTACTTATTACCGGGATAGCATGAAAGAAGCCATAAATTAACCGCAGATTCACACGACTGTGCCACTCAAGAATGTGTTGCACCTGCAGGATCACGTGTCGTAACTCTAAAGAAGAACGGCTGCAAGAAAACCTGCAGTATTTCACCATGCTGCCTTTCTTTGGTAGTCTCACTGGCTTTGGTGGGAGTTTTGAAATACTGCACACAGTAAAGGCCTTTTAAGTTCTTATGTTATATATCTTATATGTGCTGGATTGAATCTGCAACACCAGGAGAAGCTCAGAAATAAAAGAAAGTCTGGAAGATGGAGATGTATTTCTGTCTGACTGACATCAGAGCACCTTGACATGAACATGAACTTGTATCTAGCAGAACTGTCTCTCTCTTTCTCTGTAGCTGTCTCTCCCCCAGCTAATATGCTTTCTATTTTATGACTTTTCCCCTGTGACTTTCCCTTGCAGGGTGACTAATATTTTCTATTTCAATTAGCAACTACAAGTACATAGAAATAAACAGAGTCAGAGCTCAGAGGTTCGATGGAGAGGAAACAGGGAAGCAAACAGTTTGATCGGGGCCATGTGCTTTGCTTAAAATGTCACAAAAATGTAATAAAGGACCTTTTTCTACGGAACCTGTTATTAGTTTTAATCCAACTCAAGGGGATAAAATAAAGTCACTTTAAAGTATAAGTTGTATCAATTTTGGTATTTTTATGGGGCTAATCAAAGGAGTTGGCGGTTCAGTCCCCAGCTCCTCCAGTCCACATGTTGAGGTGTCCTCGGGCAAAACACTGGACCTCAAATTGCTCTCGATGATCAGGCTGTAGCAGGCTGCATGGTAGCTCTCTGCTATTGTTGTGTGCGTGTGGCTGAATGAAAAAGAAATTATAAATTGCTTTGGATAAAATTGAAATAGCCAGACTCCTCAATCATGGTTCATGCAAGAAGTGGCTGTTGCAACTGGTTTCATTTTGTAATTTAATTTTGTGTTCATAGATTTATAACTGTAATTGTTGATATCCTGATTGATTAATATGATTCTCATGTCACTGTCAATATGATGCTCAAGCCAGCAAGGCAAGGTTATTAATATATCACCATTCCAAACCAAGGCAGGTCAAGGTGCTTTACAGAGGCATAGATTAATTAAAAACATTAAAAATAAGACATTAAGAAAACATGATACACAATAAAAACAGACACAAATGCAAAAAACAAACAAACAAGCAAATAAATAGTTGAAGATTATAAGGGACGTCATGTAGGTAATTTACTGGTTAGTTGCAGAAAAACAATAATATCTGAAGTTTACTTTAAATGAGATGATAGTTTTAGCAGTGGGTTAGTTTAGTTTAGTATAAGGCAACACGCGCCCAGCCAAGGAAAAGCTCCGCACATAACCCGCCGAGAAAAACCACAACATGTTGTTTTACCCTTGTTTTTTTCTTTAATCGAGATATGATGTGTTAATCAGTAACCTCCAGGCAGATAACAGGTTGTTGTTGCTTCATGCTTTTGATTATAGAGAACGAGATCTCTCTGCATGGGGAGAGAGTCGCCGTCCTGACTGTTTAACTAATACAAACATGCAGTCCGATGGGAATACTCATCTGTCAAGATAATGGCTCTCTTGCATGAAATTGAATGAAAATAATTTTTTAGTTGTCAGCACTTACACGTCCTGAAGGGCCCGTGATTGAAACGGAATATAGTAATAACATGGGTACGAATGTCTAGCGAGATTAATATAAAACCAGTGCATCTGTTTCCATTTGGGCTTTGTTTTCACTGAAGCCCCTGTGCGGTTCTGGAAAGAGCATTGCGGGGCTCTTAAACAGCTCGCAGCATTCCTCAGTACGATGCGTGTACGCGTGGGCCGCTGCTCTGGGCCTCGACAGTATGAGTCAGTAGAAGCCTAGTGAATTAGCAAAATGTCCTCAGACACTAAAAATAGTTTCTCTCTGAACTTCTTTCAGCGTATGGGACTCATTTGATGTGTGTGTGTGTAATGACTGCAGAACATGAAAACACAAGATGAGTCCATGAAAGAGTTACAGAGTAGAGTGTGTATGTGCATGCATATGGACATTAACTGTGTGTGTATGAGTTCATGCACTGGCACAAACGCCTGTGTGTGTGCGTGTGTGTGTGGCATTATGCCTATTTTCTATTGGTTTATAAAGCCACATGAAAGTCTCACTGAGCTGGATGAGATTGTCTGTTTTTTTCATTACAAACACGACCAAAAATATGTTGGAGCAACCTCTACTATTGTGGTTTTTTACTGATCTCGGTCCAGACTGTACCTCTTTGACCGGCGGATGTGAACTGTGGGAGTGTGCATACATTACTGCCAGTTCCCTGTTCGCTAGACACATCAAACCTGAATGGAGGAGCTGTTGAGATGCATCATGCTACTTTGTGAAACTCGTGAAAAGCTTCAGAGCTGCAGAGCTGGAAAAAACTCAGAGGAAAAGATGATGGCTCACGGCTGGATGTAACGGAGCAGAGGGTTATTATCTGAGAAGGAGGAAAGGGGAAGAATCAGTCAACAGTCGATGTGGAGTTTCATGTAAAGCTCCAGTTTTAGGCTACCTGTCCTTCTCTATTGCACTAAAAAGCAGGGTTGCCTCCTTGGAGAGTCCAGTTCACCGATGATGATGTTACCACCTGGAGCTCCAGTGGCTCTACCTGCCCCCCCCCCCACTGTAGGTGACGCAAACATACAATGCAAACAGCAGCTGAGCTCGACTTCAAAACAACTCCGTCTACACTCATTAAGCTCTCTTTCTCAGCATTTAAGAATTCCCATGTGGTTTGAAGCCTTTCTCTAATGAAACACAATTAAAATGAAAAGAAGGTAATGAAAAATATTTACCCCCAGTCCAATGAAGTGGCTGGTGAAGCTGGTGACTCCTCTTAATAAAAGCCATATGCCTGCTCTCATAAAGCTCTGTTTTTGTGGCACAGATTTCTTAGGCGTTAGTGTTTGTGCCAGCGAGTGAATTAACTCCTGATGGTGGGGAGGAGAGTAGTAAGAGGCACTTTATCAGAAGCAGAAGATCCGAGCACTTATACTGATTTATGCCTCAGTCCTCGCCATGCCAAATCTCCAGCGGCGATAACCAGCCACTGGACAGAGTTAATGTCGACGTAAATCTGTTAAATGAGATCCTGATTGATTGTTGAGGTGTTTATAGTGGGCAGCTTCTAAAAACTCATCAAACAATGCTCATTCTGAAGTGTAGTTTCCTTCAAAGTACCAAAAAGAAGACGTACAGCACGTGAAGTTGCACTGAATTGAACTGCTGACCTTGGCAGTGTTACAGTGATGTATTATTCACCAAGCCACAAGCAAATCTTTTTCTCATCTCAGCAAACTTCCCAAAATGTTCCCAAGCACATTGACTTAAAATGCAAATATGTGCAAGAAGAGTGAGAGAGATATGTTTCTCCACCACAAAGAGATGACGTGAAGGAGACAGGAATAGAAAGTAGTTTAACAGTGAAATGAATCAATGGATTCTACTGCCAGAAAGCAGGGTCTAATTTCCAAATGATAGTTTTTTGTTTTTACTAATTTAGTTTTGAGCTTATCTCACTTAACCTTGCCTCAGATCCTCCCAAGTCCTACCAAAGGTCTAGTTGCCTAAACTTAACTCTAACCATTTTATGTGATGACAGTCACACAACTCAGAAGAGTCATGCTTGTTTTCTTTTTCAAAGGCAAATCTTTTTTTATCCCAAAAGACCTTTTTCCTAAAATGGCCACAGTTTCTTAAAATATAAATATGTGCATTGAAAGTGAAAGAAATGTTTCTCCACCACAAACATGACATGAAGGAGTCAGGGCGAGAAACAGGATGCAGTTTGACAGTAGAGCGAGGGAGTGGAAACTACTGCCAACAACCAGGGTCAAACTTACAAATCATATCATTTTTTTAGTTTATCTTAACTCACCCGTGACCAAAATCTTACCCCATTTCATACCAAAGTCATAGCAGTATAAATTTAAAGCAGCTTCAATCAGTTTTTTTTAGCCATGGATGGTTTGGCATGGCACTTTGTACAAGCTCTCACGTCCCCTTCAAGATTTATCGTAATAACTTTGGAGATCTCCTGCCTTTTCCTGAAAATGTGATTTTCTCCTGTATACTTTGCTTTGTGATCAGATTCCTGCAAAACTAATTCCCATCATTCAGCTGTGCTTCGATGCTCATTAGCAAAAACTGACATTGTATTATAAGCATGCTGATGTTAGCATTTAGCTCAAAACACCACAGTGGCTTTAGATTGTTGATTTAGTTTAGTTCATGTTACTCACCCATGACCAAAATCTGACCCTGTTAACTGTTATTGCAGAACTTTGGTAAAGTTTTAGTTGCCTAAACTTAACTTTTCCCATGTGATGTTAGTCAAGTGACAGCAACCAAACAAATCTACAAATACACAGTCTGAAATCTCATGAAACTGTTGCGTGAAGATCTAAGGACGTCAAAGTTTAGAGAGACCTTTGTTGTTGCTCCTTCTTCTGAGATCTGAGATGGTTTTTACATTTACAGTCACTTGACCAAAAGAAGATAATCTGGATCCGTGGCTGCGATGTCACTGTTCCAACATGTCAGATATCTCCCCAAGGCTACATGTAGACATGAGAAGCTGTGGTACAGTTATTCTGTCAGAGGGGACTTGTTGAGAAAACACTGGAGAACAGGCTTGACCGATCCTATGTCAACAAGATGTCCCTGTTTTCTAGAAAATGTCGTTACATTCCCACGATGCTTTTAGCAGAAGGCTCACACCACTGCTCTGCTGAACTTCTGTTCATTTCCATGGGATATTTTTAAGGGGAAAAAGAGGAAAAAAAAAAAAAGCCTCCCTTTTGCTCCCTGAGAGCCTAACAGGGTCCCCGCGCCGAGACGCTCTCTTGGGCCGATGCACTGATTGGATCCAGATGCTGCTGGAGTGTGGATGGGGACAGCAGACGAGCGTGAAGCTGCACTGCTGCACTGATTGATAGGGGTCAGGATGTAGTTGGGATTAATCCCCCCCACCTTTCATTTTATTTCTTTCTTATGCTCTTACTCTACTCCATCCATCCTGTCGGGTTTCCTCCTGATGCCTGTGTTTTATGTACTCTGTTGAGACGGTGTGGAGCTCAACGGGGAGCTGACAGCGCTACGCTTCAAGCCTGGCTCTTTGCCTCACCTCTGCTGAGCGTTTAATGAACTCTTTTACAGTCAGAGGCTAAATCTTAGCCACAATTTATAGGTACCGAGAACCAGTTGTCAATGAATCTTTCTATCCGCCACACTGTGAAACATTAATTATAGTAAATGAAAAACAAACAATGAATGCAAATCTCTTGTTGAGAGTGGGAATAAAACTTTTTTCTTTTTTCTTTTTTACTTTTTCCATCTGTGTGTGCAACTTTTTCCACTGTGTGTTTCCCTTGCAGAGTACTGCAAAGTTATTGCTGTGTTTCAAGGCCGCTCAGATTTGTCACTCAGTAAAAAAAAAAAAAAAAACTCCAAAAATATATTACTTTTGCACGGATTTTTGTTTTTAGTTCATATACGTGAGCGTTTACAGGAGGGAAACAGCATAATGTAATCCAACTGAACAACCTCACAAATGACTTCAGTGTTAAAACATCCCCTCTTTGACAAACAAAACAGTATGATCTTGAACATTTCTTGCAGAACCAGAGTGCATTAAATTGTACAAACGCTGCTTGTACGTGTCCGTCTCTTTGCAATAGCAATAAACTCTAGTTTGGCCCTGTTGCTGTCTTGCTGATGTTTGGGGTTTTACATCCGTCTGTAAATGCCTTTCCTTTTTTCGCCCTCAGGACCATGCCGATCATGCCGAGCTCCGCCCTCCTGCTGATTCTTGGCCTCCTGATTGGTCTGAGCTGCTCCCTGAACCCAAGAGACCCGAATGTGTGCAGCCTGTGGGAGAGGTGAGGCCAGTTTATCTATGACAAACAAACATGTTGCTGCTGTGATACACATTTTTTATACACTGCACTTTTAGCGAGATTCAAGAGGGCCAGCAGTCGGTCGGGGCACTCATCTATCACATAAATGGTCGAGTAAACTTCTGGAAAAAACAGCAGCACTGCAGTACGTACTTGCTCATAGGAGATGGGAAACTTTCTCTTTAACAAAAATACCTCAGTGCCCAGCTTTCAGGGTAGAAATAGTTGTTTATCTGGCCTATCAGACCTGTCAGAGACCATTAACTCTCACGTCTGCCAAAATTTAAAATTCAAAGGCACTGGGCGTGTGGCTGGTGTTGGTGTCCAACCTGAGGTGTGCAGGATATTTACTGGAATTAGGATTGTACTTTCATATGAGGTCATTTTGTTACAGTTTTGTGATCTTAAAAGACCAGTGTGTAGGATCTAGCAGTGAGGTTGCAGATAGCAAACAGATGAAGAGCTCTCACCACTCCCTTTCTAAGCATATGGAGAGTCTACATGGCTTTCAGGTAACATGAAAATGTGAAACAGCTGCTTTTCTTTGAGCTGCTGGAGATACGAGAGAGAAAGTCAGGAAATCACAAAGTAGGATTCATCTTCTGGAGACCATGAACATCTACAAAATGTCTCAGTTTTTAAATAATAAATAAATAAATAAATAGTTTCTACCTCTTGTGACTGTGCATCACTGACTGACTCATGTCTCCCTTTTCAGCTTCACCACCTCAGTCAAAGAGTCCTACTTTCATCCTTACGACCATGTGACAGAGGAGCCCTGTGCGGACCCTCGGACCTCCTACAGATGCATGCGCCACAGGTAGCACCAACGTGATGACTCATTTCCTGTCGGGCTGACTTCCTGCTCCTGTCAGTGGAGGGTCAAAGCATCCTGTTTGACTGTGTTATTCTTTCAGGATCACCTACAAGACGGCCTACAGGCAGGCGGTGAAGACAGACTATCGCAAGAGGTACCAGTGCTGTCCAGGCTACTATGAGAGCAGAGACAAGTGTGTCCGTAAGTAACTGCGGAAACCTTTGAACAATCTTTAACAGTAAGACAGCAGGGACGCTGAGGATGAAACAGTAGAGGAGAAGGTTCAGTCCTCGGTCAGCTGGGACTCCTCACAGTTTTGAGGCAGAAGTTTTAAGCACAATTATCACCAAACTTAACTTAAAGTTTTCAGTACGAAAGTGAAACAATTGCTTAAACAGCACTGAATAATATTTGATTAAATGCATTTATGAGTGCAATTACAATTTCAATGGACGCATTCATAGACATGTACACATGTGCAGTTTATCTGTCCTGTTGTTTTTATTCTGATTCTATTTTATCTACTTAATTGTTCATCTGTTTAATCTACATTTAAAAGCCTGGGGTTACAGATTAGCTTCATGTCTGCTGCGCTACAGTGTAAGAATTTTTATCTTTATGGTCTTTAGTAAATAAACTAGCACTAAGTAAGAAACTATATTGATTCACAGACACTGTTATTATAAAGAACTTCACAGGTCAAGTAATCACAACTCGCTCCACATGTTTTCTCCCGCTGTATTATCTGATCATTTTCCATCGACTGCACTATAAAACCAGGTTCTTCGACACAGTCTCCTTTTTTTATTTTACATTTTTATCATATTATATTTTATATTTGTTTCACACAGCTAGAATTATGATGTTAAAACCAAGTTATCTGGCATTGTCCAGTACAGCCACAGGTGCAGAGAGACACAAGTAAAACAAAGGAACGTGACGCTGGGACGTGATGACGCAGGAATACGAGCATCAGCAGTAAAGTACAACGCTAAAATGGTTGCTAACGTTGTGATTTGCAAATGAAACAATGTGACATTTTGTACACACAGACTAACTCACTCATTACTCACAGCAAGCCTGTGTTTTTTCCCCTTTTTTCCACCTTATGTGCTTCGTCAATAAGGAGCATATGACACTGGAATTACCAAAATTATGGGTTTAATTCCCACAGGGGCTTCTCATGCTGAAAATGCACAGTATGTACTGGCAGCACTAGCTGGAATTTTCAACTTTAAACTGTGTGTTGCCGTCTTGAAAACATCCCCGATGCTCCCATCTTGGTCATTTTAATATTTTCATTTCAGTTCAAGGATTTCACATCATTTCAGCGACTTTTTTTTCCATCAGCAAAGCATCTGTTATCGCTGGATCACTGCTGCCTGCACAGCAAACTCTTGTCACACCAACAATATCATTAGTGAGCATGTTCATGAATACTGTCAGATAACTGGGGTCTACACTCAGCTCCGCTTTAACACCAGGGACGGGACGCGTATGTAAAACGCTTCACTGTAAATGTCAAGTTATTTATGGAGTAAGGTGACATGTTATTCATGAAATTCGTGACGTGGATATTTATTTCATTTTGGTTTAGTTTGGATTTGATTTTTTTTTTAAATTGATTCATGTCTCAGTTACCATGATATCTCCCAAATAAACCATTTATTTATCTAACAATAAATCTAAGCCTTAGTACTTTCATGTGCTTAAAATACCATTCAGAGCAGTTTTACATGACAACACACGTAGCTGCAGCGGTTAACATAAGTAGCAGATAGTTAGTTGAACGTTGTTATAATCTGAAAATGACAAATGGATGCAGCTGTCAAGAGTTTGCTGACACACTGTCATCGCTCTAGTGGCACATAAATAAAGCGAAACCATACACGGCCTCGCGTGGGTGGACACAGTTCTACCTTAGCTTTACGAACCCTCTCATACATCACTGGTTGATCTGAGAAATGAGGATGGTAATAACAAAACAAGGTTTTTTGTTTGTAGTCCCTTGAAAGCTGACGTTCACTCAGCAGAGATAATATACTCAACAATAAGCAACCAAAAAAGCTTTGGTTGCTTATTGTTGAGCTACGTTTCACAGCAGTCTCAAGAAATCCCAAATACCGTGTGTGTAGGTCTTTTGTAGCCAAACACAAAGCTTCTGATTTTACTGACTCGCATCAGAAAAGCCAGGATGAAGCCTCATGATCACTGTTTTTTTTTGTTTGTTTTTTTTAGTAAATACATATAATTAGCTATAATTACACTTACCTCTTTCATTTTATGACGTTAGCCTTTTCTTAGATCCCCCGAATCTCCATCCTCCAGTGTCCACACACTTTCATCTAGAGAAAGAATAAAGAGTGAAACGATTATTTGGTGTGTTTGAAGAAAACAAACGTGTGTGTGTGTGTGTGTGTGTGTGTGTGTGTGTATACAGCGTGTGGTTCTCAGTGCCCAATGGTTTCAAAACACTTGTCTAGTGTAACAAAAAATGAAAAGCTCTCTGGCAGATTATCAGTTTTCACTCATAAATGCATGTTTGAATGAACTTAATGGCAGCACCATTTATAACGCTGGCATGCACACAACTCAAAGCTCACTGACAGTATGAATGGCATTCAGCACTGGGGCTTTCGATTGCTTGGTTGGGCCCCAGCTGTCGGGCTGGCAGCTCATAACTGTTTATGATGGGTGGAATAAATTTAGAGGGAAAGAATGCAATTCAGCTGAATGGATTGTTGATCGAATAAAAAAAAGTGCACTTTTGAAATAGATTTAACAGGCACACAGTCTTTGGTAATAATACTAATTAGAAGAAGAAGAAGCATTTCTTGAGCAGCTTTTTCTTATGAAGTGTGCTTCAAATTTCAAAGAGCACAAACAGGACACACATAGTTAGCAGTTTGGAGATGTTACAAAAAGCAAATATGAGCAAAGTGACTTCCAAATAATTTGACAGGAAAATGGTGAAAAAGTTGTGAAACCAAGCGGATAAACTGGTTTGACAGTGGGTGATTTATCTTGCAGAAAAGGAGAAAAGAGAAGCTCAGCCAAAGGTCAAAGTGATATCGACATTCTTTCTGGTCTGATAAACTGTACATGTGTGACACTACGCCCTACCAGTCATTCCACTTGTCAGTGTGTATGTGGAAACACTGTGGAGTTTAATTAATCAGAAAGAACAGAAAGTATTAGATTTGGTTTGGAGGATTGTAAACTGCTGTGAGGCTGATTTTTAGTTTATTTTATCATCACAATAATCACTAAACTAGCAGCTACAGGATCAGTTGAGCAGGACTCATCTCCCGCCAACCTGCGGCAGCTGAACACCAGTGCTGCTGTTGAGGGTGTGTGAAAACTAGTGAACATATGAGCACAGATATCAGAGCTTAAAGCATTCCTGTTACAGAAAGCCTGAACACAGACAGTTCCAGGATCACTGCATCACATTTATACAGTTATTAATGTTAAACAACATCCAGTTCAGTTTGAATGAACATCTGGAGCCCGATGTGACGGGTATCTGAGCTTCAGATCACTGCACACCTTATCAACTGCGTTTTAAACATTATATGTGCAGGATGAACGTTCCCTGCAAAGCTACGCCTGGTAAAAAATAAAATTAAAATGTATTTCTCATCAACAGCTCGCTGCACCAAGGAGTGTGTCCACGGCCGATGTGTGGCTCCAGACCACTGCCAGTGCGAGGGAGGCTGGCGAGGAGACGACTGTTCCAGCGGTATGAATCAGCCTTTTCCCCTCGTTCAGACATTTCCTCACTCTCTCTCCTTTGCTTTTTTTTTTTTTTTTTTTTCCCTTTCCATCACTTTCTCTCTTCAGGTGCACACACAAAAACAGTTCACATACACAACAGGAAATGACAACTGGCCATTGCTCAAGTGGCTGATCTTCACATACACCATTCCATCACACACCGGAGGCCTTTCCAATGGAAACAGCAAGGGAGCATTACCGCATGCACAGCAGTGAGTCATTATTGTCAGCCTCAGTCCAGGAACCAGTTTACTAGTCCAGAAGGACACTGAGCTGCACCTCCACCTCTCACTCACAGTTACTATTCAGAAGTATTAAGGATTATAGTCAAAATTTCACAACAGCTTTTCTTAATAAAGCTGAGGAGGAAATAAAGGAATAAAACAATCGTGTCTAATAAAGCTGAGACTTGTTCCTCCAACAAAGATGTTAAAAAATAGTATGAAAGCAATAATTTATGAGTTAAATACTGTATGATATACTGAAAGGAGCCATAGTCCATAAAAAAGATTTAAGACAGACATTATATGTTCTCTTTCTACTCGTTACAACTTCTTTTACAGAAGTGAAATCAGCAGAAATAGTTATATAAGAGCTGTTCAAGGCGCCAACTCAGAACAGTGAGTCTAACCCTGTTTGTCTTTTCTGAAATCTCCATGAATTAGATGGTGGAGTGTGAAACCAGGACCACATTTCATGGGGCTGCTGTTACCCTCACTGAAATGAAGTTTTCCACCACCTTCAGCCCGTTTCATCGCACTCAGCTGGGTCAATAGTACACAGCCCTCCTCCATTTCCCCTCTATTCCACTGCAGAGAGCGGGAATTAGCTTTAACGGGCAGCGGTTGATGTCTTGACAGGGGGATGATGGGAAGGGGAAATGGAAAATGTTACCCCACTCTCTGTCTTGCGTGGCCCAGTTTGCGCCGTCTCTCCTTACACTCCCTCTCTACCCTACCCCTCACTGACGTAAATTTTCTTTCTTTGTTTTCACTCGTTCACTCTGCTCTTTTCTGCCTTGGCTCTGCTGCATCGTCCTATAATGGAGTCGTTTTTGGCAGAATAAGACCTGACACTTCCTGGATGCCTGTGTGTTGAGCTATCTAACTGTGGGAAAGAGGAGAGGGGCCTGAGGTTTTCATACTGAACACTCTTAGGACTGTTTGCCCATAGATTTGGAGAATAGACGAGGAGGGAGAAGTGTTGAAGAAGGTGACAAAAAGAGAGGAGGTGCCGAGTGGATACAAGAGAGAGTGGAAAATGGGAGAATATAAGTAATTACAGTGAGTGAGGTGATAGAAAGACAAGAATGTGGCTTATTGGGAGCTAGAAATGTCACGTCAGAGCAGCATTTGCTTTATTTAAGCCCTGTTTCGGAGCAGATTTTGAGCTGGAATCAAAAACGAGCAGCGAGGGCTGCTTGTTAGATTTCCAGGAGATTATGTGAACTTTGGACACAAGCAAAACCCAAACCACTGCTTGGACAATGCACAGGGGAAAAGGAAGAATTTTCCCACCATATCAGTGTGCATTCCTTATAAAGGGCACTGAGGAGATGCCAGATCTGAAGTGCATGTCAATCAACAGGTTTATGAGCACTGGTCGTGTGTGAGTAGAGGTCATATTAATGATACTCAGTTTGAATCTTCATCACAGAAATGAACTTAAGTTGGCCTTGATTTATTCAGGAAGTCTCATTGAGATCAAGATCTCTTTTGCAGGAAGCCTGGGAGCAAATTATACACCGAGTTGCCAGTTTATTTAAGGTTGAAGGGAATATCGTGAATAATATTAATATAATGGAAAGACAAATAACATTACACCAGATTTTGAATTTGTCTCAGTATCCCAACAATATCATAATTTAGGATTATCAAAACATGACTTCTCACACGCGCCATAATATTTGGGTTATCAGTTTACAAAAAATGAAAACCGCTGCATCTGCTGTTATGTGGCATGGTTACTTATCTGATGCTAACTGAGATTATATTGTTATATTATTGATGTAATATTGTGGACCTGGAAGTGCAAACCTCGACAATATTTCAGGAAACAATGAAAGAAAAGAAAAATCACAAGGACAGAAAATGAAAGATGTTAACATCCACTGAGCGCCGTCATGGAGTTCAAGTTAAAAGCTAAAATCAAGCCTGGGAGCCACGGTAACAGACACAGATCGACTTTTTTTCTACACCTTATTAGTTACTCTTAAGATAAAGATTTTATACACAAACATATGATCAGTTTATAAAATAGGATGCAATCTTACAGTTTAAACAGTCTGGATACTTTGTTGTGATAAATCAAAATGCTGTAAATCACTGTCATATACAGGTGCAAACAGAGCAAAATTCTCTAAAGGGATTAAGTCGAAGCTGGACACACTCGGGCTAAAGTGAGTGTATTTGATGAAGGTAAACAAACTCAGCAACACTGTCAGAGAAAGACTTGCACTTGGTGATGTACTGTATGTTTCCATGCAGATGAACAAACAGATGGGAAGCGTTTTGATACTGGTCAGTGGAGGGCTCAGACTCTACCAGCTGGTTGGACCAAAATAAAAAATAAAAAATCACACGTCCAGTGTGGTAAATTTCACCCATTCAGTGCTCTGCTGTGTGGACGTATCAGCCCTCGGTGCCTGCGCTGACTGCCCTGCAGACCCTTCAGTAAACCTCCCCTGCTGTCCTGGAGAATATCTGTGTAAACATAATCGCTGCTCCAGCTGAGTTTCTCATTACTCAATGTGACACACTCCGGCAGAACCCCTCTCCAATGCCCACTAGGAGAACCGGTGAGGTTATGATTCATTTAAACAAAAGAGGCAAGGGTCCTGCTCCGAGTTAGTGCTATAAACACTACAGTCCGTGGCAGCACGGTTAGCTCCAAGCCAAATTTGGCTCTACTTTTCCCTCTGTGCAATTATTGTCAAAGCAGTCCTTGTACTTTTCTAAGCTGCGGCAGGGCACATGTGCAGCACAGGCAGAGGTGGGGGGAACATGGACACATCTGATGTGTAGCTTGATTTTGTGCACGAATGTCTGAAGAAAAAAAAGAAAGATGATTCACAGAGGTCAGCATGAAATTGCTGGCGTGGTTTTTAGCTTGAGGAGAGATAACTGAGGCCCATCCATCTGTTACGTCAGTGTTATTGGATATCACATTTTCTCAATGATGTCCGATGTCCAAGACAGTCGAAGTTATTGATGAGAAATTTGAGGAATGCGCCCATGACCAATGTGGGTTTTCTCAGTGGACTGAGATCTCTTCATCATGGATTGAAATCCAAACCGTGTGTGAATCTCCACTGCATGCTAACCCACCCCCCCCAGAGCCGATCTTTAGGCTTCTGTAAAATTAACCATTTAAAACTTGTCCGTCTTGTGAGCTCCATGCAAATCTCCCTGCCGATTCAAAATTATTTGTTGGTAACTTAACACTCCTGAGCTAAAGGGCCAGATTTGGATGTGGAAGCATGGGGGAGATTCACAGTAATGTGTGGAAGAGACAGTATGCCCCCACCCTCCACTCCCACTCTTCCTCTCTTGTTCCTGTTCTGTTGTTTGTCTTTTTGCTGCTGAACACATTAAATTTAATCACATTTGTTTCTGTTTGTTTTTCATGACATCATATACGCCTGTAAGTTTTAGGTTTATGGGAGGAAAAGTGAATTAGGAGAAACAAAACTGACACAAAACAATCAGACTTGCCCCAAATGCAAGTTACAACAATCATGTGTAATGTTATTTTGCCTTGGTGTTTTCACTTAAGTTCCAGCATGGCAGAGTAGATTTGACTCAGTGTTTGGAGAAGCAGGCATATTACTGGAAGAAGACTGGTCTGAATCCCTGGAAAATGTGGGCAATAAAAGTGAGAACCTCCCTGGTGTAAAAGTGAAGGGTGGTGCTGAAAAAACTTTCTTCTGGATAAATACGTTTTAAAATCCAGGAAACAGAATCATGTACTATATCTAATTTGGAGCTTAAGACAAACACAAAGCAAATCTAAAATCCCAATTCATCTTTTCTACAAATAAACAAAAGAATCAGGGCTTGTGCTTCAGTATCTTGGCTGAACAGCATAGTCTGGGACAATGTTCTTCACAATCAATAACAGTTGTCCTCTTACTTTTCAGCCTGTGATGACAAACACTGGGACTCGAGCTGCAATCAGCAGTGCAAGTGTGAGAACGGAGCTCTCTGCGATCCTGTGAAGGGGGCGTGTCAGTGTCTTCCAGGGTTCATAGGACGCTACTGCGAGGAGTCGTGTCCAGCAGGCACCTTCGGGAAGGGCTGTCTGCAGAGGTGCAAGTGTGGCACTGGGGGCTCCTGCGATAAAGCAACAGGAGAGTGCATATGTCGGGACGGATTCACCGGGACATTGTAAGTGCATAAAGCGAGAAAAAAAATAATAATGAGGAGATCCATTCTGAAATGCTGTGTTGACTTTGTAAATGGAGAAGAACATTGACTGAAATAAATTTGAGGTAAGCGGGTCAACAAAGACAAATAAGTTTTGTACAAATGTACTTTTTTGTAGAACCTGGCAGCTCATCCAATAGCCGTTAAGATATTTCACTGAAAAGCAAACATGTCAACCTCATGGTAACGCTAGAGGAACAGTCAGGGGATCATCAAAGTTCTTATGATTCATCCTCTGGGGACCATGAATGTGTGAACCAAATTTCACGGTGATCCATCCAACAGTCGTTGAGATATTTCGTTCTGGTCCAAAGCGGCGAACTAACCGACAAACATCTGAAGTGAAGAGACATTTTTAGAGTGTGGACAGTTAATTATTTCATTACACATCACCTCATTATCATAGAGGGTCTGACAGGCACAGATCTTTCATGGCCAACTACATTATTTTTCCACAACTCAATTTTAAGATGGAACAAAAAAAAAACAAAAAGATGCTGATGTGCTGCATTATAATCCGTGAGTCATCTGTTACACCCCGTTTTTTAGATGCCCCTGAGGATGAGTAAGCACTCAACATTCATCCCCACTAGATATTAGTGGAAACTATTATACTGCCAATGTCAAAGCACAACACACCACTTCGAGCTAAATAAAAAAGGGGGCTTGGCAACACTGATCATGGGATAAAGCTCCTTGATGAATTGTGTACATCTGAAGTCTGTCCATGTTATTTCACCTCCAGGGTGTATTAGAAAAATATAATATCCGAGCATTTTGTGCTACAGGAAGTTTAAGCCAAGTAATCTGATTGGTCAAAGACATGTTCCAACTGTGCTGATGATTCCCACAAAGCTTTTGTCCTGCCAAGTCTTAAAGTAATGAGGGAGCTACTGTTAGTCTTTCTTTTTTTATTCTTACTATTTTTCCTCAGATTAGTTTGAAGAGAATATATTACGGCAGTATGAACAGTTAAATGTTGTCTGTAAGGTCACTGCATGTGGATGTAACTGCTCTAGAGTCACATGATTTCAACAGTTTTAAACTGTGAAAGTGGTGACATTAATGTCTCATAATTTGTGCTCAGTGGTAAAGCAGAAATATTACAGTGTAAAAAATAACAAAGTAAAAGTTTAAAATTCTGCAATAACATTATTTGTGACAAAAATGTACTTTAAGTACCAAAAAAAAAATTGTGAATTATGCGAAAATGGTATATTACATTACTGAATTGTAATTATTTATGCATTAGTGTTTGCATCACTTTAATGTTGCAGCTGATAATGGTGGGACTAATTGTAACTACTCTATATACGCTGGACAGCTTGTGAATTTTCACCTGGACTCCATGAAGTCTTATCTACTGTAACACTTCAGAATTTATTTATTGATTATATTTTGTATTATTAATCTGAATCTGCAAAGGAACAAGTGACTGAAGTAGTGAACTAATGAAATATTGAACTAGCGGAGTAGAAGCATAAAACAGCAGAAAATTTAAATACTCAGGTAAAGTACAAGTACCTCAGAATTGTACTTGCACTTAGTTACTTTCCACCACAGTTTGAGCTGATGCTTCAATAACCAGTCTTATAAAAACTCTGTAAATAGTCATTTTGTGCTTTTTTACTGTAGAACAAAACAATTACTTAATTCCTGAGGAATGTCCCAAGACACATGGAGTGTTTTTGCCTAAAGTGGTCCATTAATCCGCTATTAAGCATCGTCTTCATCCTTCTCCGCAGCTGTGAGAAGGCGTGTCCCAGGAAATGCCAGGCACGATGCCCCTGTCAGAATGGTGGCATCTGTAGGGGCAAAGGGATCTGCGCTTGCCCCCCTGGGTGGACGGTACGTTTTCAGCTTTAAGCTTGCACTGACTCTAACCTTCATGTTATCCGTGGAGGTTTCCAGATTTCGAATTAGCTCATGTGTTATGTTCCAGCTGGCTCCAGACTTTGGACAAAGTCTTTCTCATCTCTGACTTATTCCGAAAGACATTTAGAAGACAACCTGTCGTCTCTGGAGACCTGCAGATTCTTGGTTTTCCACCAATGTGAAAATTCATCATGAGGTTTCTTTGCTTTTAGAAGAGGAGACGTGATTGTGATCCCATCAGAGAGCAAACTAACAGATTATTTTCTGAGTAATTGCATAAACTGCTGGTGTTTTGTTCCAGTTTTATGCACCGATGCACTCACACTAATTTGAGTGCATCAGTCTCTTTCTGCCTCTTGAGTGTGTTTTTCCTTGTTTCTCTGCAGGGTGCAGTTTGTACGGAGCGATGTCCAGAGGGAAGGTTTGGACCAAACTGTGCTGAGGAGTGTGTTTGTCACAACAGGGGAAAATGTGACCCTGAAACTGGACAGTGCCAGTGTGCTAAAGGTTTCACCGGTAACAGGTGTGTATGTGCAAGTGCCCCTTCGAAAACACAGAGTATGTGTCTGCATTTGCCTTTTCTTCACTGTCTTGTGCATGAGGCCATTCATGCCATTTCTGGTGTCTGGTATAGTCAATGACAGCTTCTCCCTTCACTGCAAGTGAAGAATCAAAACAAAAAACTGTCCCCCAGGCAATGAGTGTAATTGAATCCTTAGTCAGACAAAGCCTGGTTAGATGTTTCAGCATTGATGTCCTTTGATATAAATCATTTGTGTTTGCAGTGTACTGATGTCACATTATATTACATTTCTGGTCACAGAGCAGTTGTTAATTTAAACCGTATTTCTGTTTTTTATGTCAAATTCAATTAAATATTAAACAAACACCAGAGACAGAAGAGGACAGACTACTGGCTAACATCATACTGGCTAACCGCAACACAAAACAGAAGTTTAGTTTTAAGTTTATGGCTCATGAGCGAATAAAGAACAGACAGTGTGCATTATTTCCCATTTGTCGAGCCTCCACGTGTATCTACATAACGCTTTGTGTTGTGCCCTCAGGTGTAACGAGGAGTGTGCTGCAGGCACTTATGGCCAGGACTGTAAAGGTGTGTGTGACTGTGCAAATGGCGCTCGCTGCTACAACATTGATGGGGGCTGTCTGTGTGAGCCGGGCTTCAGTGGTCCACACTGCAGAGACAGGATGTGTGCAACTGGCAAATACGGCATGCACTGTGAACGTACATGTCTGTGTCAGACCAAACACACACTCAGGTGAGTGGCTGCTGCCAGGAGAAGAACGGGCTGAAGCTACAAAAACATTTCTCTGAGGCAGTGCTACACTGGAGGTAGAAACAGTTAGCTAGCTACTGGTACATGGCCACATTTAGACCTTCAGGGCTTCAGATTTGTGCTGCTTTCTACAGAAGGTGAGGCTTCTCTTCTTGTAAACATGAAGCAGTGAAGCATACCGTTTGAAAATACTTCAAATAAAGCACAGATCTCACCTTTGTAAGGCTGGTCCAAGTCAACACCTCCTGCTGGAGGGCCTGGTGAGCTCCTGCAACCTCTGCCAACAAGGGGTTAGTTGGCCTTCAGACGCAGCTAATGTTAGCAATCTGTTAACTGGAAAACAATGAACTAAAATAAATTAAAAAATCATTTTTATTCCTTTATGATACTGAAGAAGAGCCAGCTAACAAGAAAATCAATTGGTGATTTGAACCAAGTACAGGTTCTCTTATTGTTAGCTATGCTATGCTATCCAAGCTAGCTCTTACCTGTTTTGACCAGGCCTTGCCTTACTGAGTCTGAGTGGCTAACATGGCACATCCATACAGGTGTTTTCACCTCACCTGATTGAGACTGAGTGGGCGTGTCCAGACTCTGCTTGATTGACATCTCCCTCACTCTCCTGTTGCACCTGCATCAATCTTGTTATTGGTAGTTGAGCTTGGTGATCTAACTTCAGTCTGGGAGGTCTAATCAGCCAGGATCATTGAAAACACCTGTGAGTGTACATGTTAGCCAATTATCTTAGCTTGAATTCTGCTCAAATTCATTCAGTCTCTTTAACCAATTCATTTATTTTTGATTTCAGAACAATCTGCCAATTAAAAATGACTACATCAATAAAACAAAATACAGTAGATATCAATACACTTACCCCAATAAAAACAATGAGGGAACACCCACGGCACACATACAATGGCACACACTGTCTTTGTCTTGGTGTGCGATAGTTCGGCAGAGTCATTAGTTTCTCACTGCTCCATTGTGTTTTTTGTTGGCATTTCATCACATCTACTTCTGTTTCTATTGTCCAGCTGCCATCCAATGAAAGGAGAGTGCACATGCCAGCCGGGCTGGGCAGGATTGTACTGTAATGAGACGTGTGCTCATGGTTTCTACGGTCACGGTTGCCTGGAGCCGTGTCTGTGTGTAAATGGAGGGGTGTGTGATAGCGCCACAGGCCGATGTCAGTGTGCCCCGGGGTTCACGGTGAGTGGGGCAGTTTGGCATAATTTAGCTAGAAATTACTGGGTGAGCTAATAAATCAGTTTTAAGAATCATTTATATTTATTCATTTTCTGTTGGTGTGTACACACTCTCAAAATTAATGGCTATTTTTACTGTACGTGATACATCAAAATCTCACACTTATCTGCCTTATTGAAGGTAATATTATTATGTATTATTGCAGGGGGTTCACTGTGAGAGTCCATGTAAAAGTGGGACCTACGGCAAAAACTGCTCCCTGGAGTGCTCCTGTAAAAACTTCATCGACTGCTCACCAGCTGACGGGACGTGCTTCTGCAAAGAGGGTAAGACACTGAGACAGAGAAAACAGAGACAAAGAGGGAGTGTTGAATATTTGACTGGTGAATGTATAACTGGAGCAAAACTGGTGAAAGAACTGTAGGTCCACCATGTACCCAGTCCAGCATGGCTGACGGTCCTTTGTGTGTCTGCAGGCTGGCGAGGGCCGGACTGTTCCACCCCCTGCTCTGAGGGAACCTGGGGCCCAGGATGCAACGCCACCTGCCACTGCGCCAACGGGGCAAAATGTAACCCTGCAGATGGATCCTGCACCTGCACAGCCGGCTGGCAGGGGGCGCGCTGTGACCAACCATGCCCCGTAAGTACCTGGATATGAGCTTCTTCTTTCTTTTAACCTTCATTTATTTGTATTAGGAAGTAGAAAAGAGGTGGGCAAACTCATACTGAAAGATCCTTCAGATAACCTCAGAGTAGACATAAAAAGTGTGAATTGTTGTGGCATGCCTGTTTTTTGTGCCACAGTCCCTGTAATCCAAGATGGTTTTCTCTAATGGGAGTCAGTAAAAGAAAACTTTGAACCTTGAATACTAAAACAAATATACATAGATATATATATTTCCATAAACCTTCTTTCTCTCTGCACAGGAAGAAGATTATACCACCCAGTTTGTAAAATTAAAAGCTAGGGCATCAATACAGACAATAAACCCATTTCGTTTTATGACATGACTATAATATGAATTTGAGTCATAAAGACTTTTGTCAGTCAAGTGTGTAAACTGTAAATAAAATGGTAGGTTAGAAAGATAAATTACAACTGTATTCAAGTACAATTTAAATTTCTTGCACCCAAAATTCTCAATATACAAATATACTATATAAATCTGTAGTGAAATAAAATATAAAATAAATCTGAAATACAGGAAGCTGCGAAGTACAAATTAGGGCACAATATAATGAAAAGATCGGTTTCATTGTGTTAATTCCCCCTGGCTTATTCTCTGTTTGCCTGTTAAAGCAACAGAAAAATGTCCTGGATTCAAACCACAACACTGCATGAAAACACACGGCACTTTGTGAAACAATACAAACTCTAAAAGATAAGAAAAGTGCACTATATATTTATTCTATGTCAAGTTGAGTAGACAAATGAAACGCTATCTCTGATAAGATGCATACACAAATCATGAAGGGTGATAATTATACATAACATGTTTGTTCTGGTTGGACAGTTTGCAGAAATGCGGTCCAGCTTTTCATCCCTTACCTCACCCTCACCCTGTATGCTTTAATCTAGAGTTTTGGATGCATACCCCCCTCGCCTTTGTCATGCCAGCCCACCAGGTTGTCTATATAACAACACACTGCCAGTGTAGTATTTTGTCTGACTCTGACTGAGCTGGCCGAACGCTGAAGAGATTCCCCTGACAATTCTGTGCCCGTTGGCATTTGTTCACATGTGCAGATGGGCTCATTTGGGCCAGCCTGCCTGAAGAGGTGTGATTGTGTTCATGCCGACGGCTGCCAGGCAACCACCGGGGAGTGCCACTGTCTGCCAGGATGGTGGGGTAAGTGATGACGTCCTCCTGGTGTCGCTGCCAGCTTGGCTTTGGTATCACAGATAAGTCTGGTCCAATAGAAAATGAGTGAGCCACAGGTTTGAGTCTGATCACACTGTTCTCTGTTCTTTACATTAATGTCAACCTTTTTTTTTTTTTTTAACCAAACCACATATTTTCAGGTTTTTAGGTTTGATTTTCCACCAGGCAGCCATTAGTTTTCATTTTAAAAGTTATACAGGATAGATGATCCATCACAGTAAAGGTTTATTCTTATGCTTTTTATGTTTATTAGCATTCTCTGTAGTATTCAGATCTTTACTTACAACACTGTACCTGATTAGGACTAAGTGGGCGTGTCCAGACTGATTGACAGCTCCCTCACTCTCCGGTTGCACCTGTAGGTTGGGCAACTTACATCTTCATCATTTTTGTTATTGGTACGTTGAGCTTGGTGACCTGGGAGGTCTTATCAGCCAGAATAATTAAAAACACCTGTGTGAGGGTACATGTTAGCCACTTAGCTTAGCCTAAATCTTCCTCAGATCACCATCTGAGACGTCTCTGATTTCAGAACAGTGTCATTTTACTGTTTATTCTTTTCATTGAAGTAAACTCATGAATGCAGTTTTACTTGGATGTGAAAATGGAGTATATTGTAGTATTGTCATTTTTATTTAGGTGAATTATACGAGTACTTTTTCCTGCCCTACCACTACAGTTACATCACACTAACAGCTGGGCTTCACTGCTTCCTTCATCATTATCCACTTTTGTCCTCCAGGTTCCCGCTGCAGTGAGCCATGTTCAGAGGGCTTGTGGGGGCGCCACTGTAACCAGACCTGTTTCAAGCATTGTCCCAACAGTGACACATGCTTGAGGGAAAACGGAGCGTGTGTGTGTCGTCCAGGCTACTGGGGAGTCACCTGCCAGAACAGTGAGTGTTATGTTATCAGCCAGCTGACAGAAACTGATCAGATCAGACCCTGAGCTGAACTGGATTTACTGTGTAACATCTGGCCTGCCTTCACTCGTTTATCTCCCAGAATGCAGAGCTGGTATGTATGGTGAGCAGTGCAGTATGTCCTGCCCGTCCTGTGGACAGTCGTACCGCTGCCATCATGTGACAGGAGAGTGTGACTGCCTGCCTGGATACACTGGACACAACTGTGATCAAGGTTGGCGTTTGCATCAATAATTATGCAGCGCACCTGTGTGCATATTCTCCAAGATTTAAAGTAGACGTCACAGAAAATCTTCATTCAGTCTCCATATAAACAAGTGCAGGTGATTTAATAAGCTGCACTGTGTGTTTCACAGTCTGCCCAGCGGGTTACTATGGCAAACAGTGTTCTGAAGTGTGTGTTAAATGTGCCAACAACTCCACATGTGACCACCGGGACGGGCACTGTGAATGTCTGCCTGGCTGGACTGCGACTGACTGCTCCATACGTGAGTGCCACAGGACTTAATGTAGCGACTAGGAAAGCATGTCACATATGAAATGTAACTGCAGTGAGGAGAGTTCGGCTGATCTCTGAATGCTTTGGTATAATTTACTTAGTGGTCTCATGGGTGGGAAAACTACATTTGCCTTGTACGCTCGCTTGGGTGTTATTATTTTTCAGGTCTCTTAGGGCTGCAGTTAACCATTATTTTCATTGATTAATCTTCAAATTATTTTTAGATGAATTAATCATTCGCTCTGCAAAATGTCAGAACACCTGAGTGGAAAGAATCCTGTTATTGTTATTAGTTAGCTCTTCAGTGTAATATCTCTCCAAATTTCAAACCAAAATTCTTTCAGACAGATAAAATAAGAGCAGAATATTATTGTATTTAGCACTGCAACTAATTCCACTAGTTGCCACGAAGTTGGTGAAATATGTGCACACACATCATCATTGCATCACAGTTAAATACTTATCGCACATGTGTGATGCGTGGGTGTTATACTGTGAGTACCGTGTGTTTTTCAGCCTGTAGTCCAGGACGTTTTGGCTCATTCTGTACTCAGACCTGCTCCTGTCCGACCAACCTCAACTGTGACCGGTTTACTGGAGACTGTGTTTGTGAAAGTGGAGATGACTGCAAACAAGGTATAAACAAACAAACTGGTTTTCTCATGAATATAGGAGCAAATACATACATGATAATCTGCCTCTTTTCCTTCACATATATTAACTTTTTGTGATTGAAGTCAGTCTTTTTCCTAAAAAATTGCCTTGATACTCCTTTTGTAAACTCTGTGGGCAGCATGGCTGTGTCTGTACTATGTCAGAGGTGGAAAGTTAAAGGTCCCATATTGTATAAAGTGAGACTTCTGTGTCTTGGTTCTATATTAATACTGTTAAAGTATCAAAGCGCTCAGTCCACAGAGAAATTTTAATGCCTAAAAATAAGCCATCAGGACTTCTTTAAGTTTGTGATGTCACAACAAAGCAGTCACCACCTTTAGCTATGCCCCGAGCCACGCCCACTTGGACCAACCTTGCAGGATTTGGTTTCTCTGAGTGTTTGATCAGGCTCAGAGCCTCCTCTCTTCTGATTGGCTCACCGGTCTGTTGCTACTAGAGCTCCAGAGAGAAGCCTGAGAGAGGAGATGTAAAACTACACCGAGATGGCTCTTAAAACCACAAATATATCTTCTTATGGATCAGCACTTCAAACAAAACACTGTAAAGGTGTAAAATATGGGACCTTTAATGAAAGCAAACTGACCTGTTTGACAGAATCGCCTGAGCAGTCAGGGAGCGTCATGGTCCCTCTCCCTCCCGGTGAGAGGGAGTCGTGGGGGGCCATCGGCGGCATTGTCGTGCTCGTCATTCTGGTGGTCTTGCTGCTGGCTCTGCTGCTGCTCTACCGCCGCAGGCAGAAGGACAAGCAGAACAACACGCCGACTGTCTCCTTTTCCACCAGCCGCACAGTCAACTCAGAATACGCTGTTCCAGGTACAGTAGACATGGTGTTTGAGATCAATCAAACACGAATATAGATTTTAAGGTGTTATAACAGGAGATGTATATTCTGCGTCTGACATCTAATGCCTCATTGAAACTATTGTGTTTATAATGAAAACAACAATGAAATGTCTTTCTATCCATCCCTTTGACACATCTGATATCTTTTAAAATCTAGAGATCATGTGCTGTGTGTGTAATGATGAATCCAGCTCAAGAGACTAAAGGCGAAACATCTGGCATTTAACAAGTGACATTAATTCACACTATTTTATTTATTACTGACAAATTAGATGTTATAACAGGTGAGACCGTGTGAGAGACGACAGCCTCTGTGCTATTGCGTGTGTGTTTCTCAAACTTGAGATCACATTTCCTGTAAATGTCAGTCTCGACTTTTGCAGGAAGGCGTGTTGCTGCTTAATGGTTTATTGATTTTAAACCCGATGCAAGTCATATCTTAAAATGCCCACTGAAATGTGGTGGAGTGAAATCATTTCAGATGCTGAGCAGTGCACACTGGGTAACATTTTCAAATGACTTAGTCGTTATATTTTGATGTTTTTTTTATAGTTGTTCTTGTGCGTAATCGTTTTTGGTTCTGTCTCATGGTTGTGTTTTTTTTTTAATCAGTGATCCACAGAGATGCATTTTATTGACCTTGCGGTAACTTAATAGCAGCAGACGTGATTCCATGTGTTTGTTTTGGCCTGCAGATGTTCCTCACAGTTACCACCACTACTACTCCAACCCCAGCTACCACACACTGAGCCAGAACAGGCCTCCACTGCCACACCTCCCCAACAACCACGACCGCACTATCAAGGTGAGTGTCAGCTCTGATACTGAACAACTGGTCATGTATTCAGGGCTATGGAGTCATAGACACCATAGTGAGCGCAGCAAACAGCTCTTTTCTTCACATTGTTGATTTCTGATTGGTTTATCATTCTCTCTGTCATACAGAATACCAATAACCAGCTGTTCTGCAGCGTGAAAAACATGGAGCGGGAGAGGCGGGGTCTGTTTGGGGTCGAGAGCAACGCCACTCTGCCTGCAGACTGGAAACACCACGAGCCTCGCAAAGACACAGGTCCGTGTGAGCGGCTCTCCGCTGTGTGATTCAGTTACTTAACATTTTAAGTGAAGACACTGATGCAGAGAGACCTGCAGCTGTTAGAGTAAAATGAAATGAGTGGATTAACATTTACAAGCCAATAAAAGTAAGAAGCTGGTTTCCTGACCTTCTGACCACAGCTACATAAAAATAATCAGTAAAACCTGCAATCTTACTGCTAATGTGACCGTCCGCTAACACACCTAAATGGATTTCCTTAAACGCTGAAGTTGTCTAATGTGTTTAACAATAAAATAATCATTCTTTAAGACAGTGAATACCAGCAGAAAATATCAGCTATCAGCAGCTAAAGTATAAAAATACCTGTGTTGATAATGGCCTTTAGATATAACAAAATATTCTCACCACAAAAGGCAGATAAATGTAGAGACTTTCAAGTCGGGTCATCCAGGAAGAAAACTTAGAAAGTCATTTTTTTATACAGTCTACAGGACACTTTATCGACCATTACATTTGCTTTGGACAGAAAATCACTTCAGTCAACAATGCACATCTGATACGAGACTATAAAAATAATAAGGGGCTTCATAAAAAGCGATAGTTGCATTGCCAGCGTTAACTCACCTGGTATTGATTTTGCAGGTTTCCAAAGCAGCTTATCTGCTTCTGATTAGTTTGCCATAAAAGAAAAAGAAGATGCCAGATTTGTCTTTTATTGTTTACAGGAGCTTTTGGAATCGATCGGAGCTACAGCTACAGCGCCAGCCTCGGAAAATATTACAGCAAAGGTAGGTTCCTATTACTTACTGTTGAGAAATGGGAACACTAGAACTATATCAGCAAGGTGATGCTACATAAAACTACACGATTACAGGATTATTAGCCACATAAAAGCTCAAAAAGTAAGATATTTAGCTTTTTAAGATAGATTTCTTTTGTAATACACTGCAAAGTAAATTTTACAGACTATAACTTCTGTCACTTGTTAGCCATGCCAGTGTGGCAGTGCTGGTCATTGTCAGTTAGTCAGTCAGTCCAATACTTTGAGATATTTAAACTTCTGTCTCTTTGCGTCCTGTGTGGTGACAGAGCTGAAGGACACGGTGGCGGCGAGCAGCAGCTCTCTGAACAGTGAGAACCCTTACGCCACCATCAAAGACCTGCCAGGATTGCCCTTCTGCCCCCCGGAGAGCAGCTACATGGAGATGAAGTCGGCCGTGCCCAGGGAGCGAGCATACACTGAAATCAGCCCGCCGCCGTTCAACACGGGCACCTTACACAGAGGTGAAGAACCAGTTTACACCTCACTACTGTGTCACAACCAAAAAACAAATACTCTGGGTGATCAGGTAGATAGAGTCACGTGGACTGACAACACAGTTCAACAAGGTATGAGCGCTTGAAAAAGATGGATGTTCAAGCATCATGAAGAAGAGAAAGAAGACTAAAGTAAACATATCTTTGCCGTCAGTAGCAGTAAAATGTCAGAAAATATTAAAGGGCCCATCACAGCTTTCTAAAGCCCAAGGTGACCTCATGAAATATTCTGTAATGTCCAACCTGTGTAACTGTTCTGAAGAATGTGCAGAAATGTACCATCCTTCCACTGTCAATCAAAGGTAGACGATGCACACACTCATTAGAGACAGATGAGACTTACAAGGAAGATTTCAGACATGACAGACTTACAGACGTGAACAGGATTTGTGCTCGTGGCCTGTCTGACAGATGGGGAGGATGAGCTTCCTCAAGGCACAGCCTCATGAATGAACGACTGTTTACATGGAAGTGTAGAGGAAGAGGAAGAGCAAGAGAGAGGAAGCTCAGGGCGGCTGAGGATGTTCTACTACTACCTCTGTATTTCACTGTAACGTAGCCCTGGTGATACATCACCATGCAGTCAGGCTAATTAATGATGAAGTGAAACCGGTGTTCTCATAGGTTAAGAGAATCAAATGCTTCGATTGATGGAGGTATTGGTTTGGTGGAGATACAGTCTCCTCCTGAGTGAGGAGAAGGGAGAAATAACTGTTAATCCACTGGCTCTGTTGGACGCAAAGGACTGTGATTAATAAAAACATACAAGCCTGTATCATTAAATAAATGCTACAGCGATTACTGAAACAGTAATACTTAGATTGGCCTCCTCGCCTGTTTGAGCTTGTAAAGTGAGCTCCACTAGACAAACTGTTGGAGTATTGATGAGTTTAAAAACCTGTGATGTTAAGTTGAAAAATGTGATTCTTGGGATCATATATAGAGCTCAGTGAGCCTGGATCCTTTATATTGTCTTTTCTGTTTTAAACTGTAAGATTGAGATTGGCAGAAAAGGAGCAGAACCCCTTCATTTCAGTCAAGACAAATACAGTATAACCTGATGTTGAGTAATTCCTGCTTCGTCTGTACTTTGGAAAGAACTGCTACCAGGGCCACGGGAAGATGTTTTAGGTTGGGGGTGCAGTAGTGGGAGGAGCATTTTACCCCAACCCTTAATACAATACAACCCATACAAATACAACATAGGCCTACAACAATACTACTACTACTACACACACACCAAAGAAGCAGCAGGAGTAACAAATAGCTCACAATAATGCCAAACACAAGTCCAAAAGCCCATTGCCCATGCACACGATAACATATCCAAATACGCACATTTTTCCAACAAAGTTATATCAGTGTGATGTTAAAGGTAATCTACAGCTGAATATCTTACCTGGAGCTGCAGACAACGTGCTCCAGTAGTTATAATAATCCAAATGTGGCCATCAGGCCGGCCTGGGCCCGGCTCCTCCACAAGGTGAAGGGGAACCGCCAAATCAACCGGTTTCCCTCTGCTGCCTCTTCACGTGAGCAAAACACACAACCTGACCTCACTCCACACCACGTGATGCAGCCTCATCCATTTAGCGAAGCTGGTGTAAATGCACGGCTGAAAGTTTCTTTCCCAAAACGTCTGGCCGGAAGATTAAAGTTTAGTGGTTGAAGAGCTTCCCTTTACCTGCCAAGTCAAGCCCAGGCTGACACCTGTTAGCCGCAGGGGTCCTTAGTGGTGGGCGGTGCTAACGCTGGTAGTCCGGCGGGTGCCAAACGAAAACGATGCTGGTGGAGCTGCTCTGCTGGGAAGGCTGGACTTCACCTGTGCTCTCTTTAGCTGGCGGTTCCCCTAAAAGAATCTGCAGTACGCTTTTCCTCCATTGTGATTTTATCCTTCCAGTGGCTATCAATGTTACAGCAGCCGGATGTAAACTTAAAAACGCTCCTATACAGTTGATTGGCTCTGATTGGCTAATGATCTTTGCCCCCGCTGGTTGGGTTGGTTCGGGGTTTGGCATGAGGAGTGAGAATGGTCGGGTCAAGGTAAGCAGTCATTCTGAGGCAGAGTAAAACAGCTCGTGTCAACAATATGATCATTATGCTCTTATGACTGCTACCACACTTCTCAACCACTGTGTGTCAGCAAACGTTGCATTATCGATCATTTATCTATGTATTATATAATGTCCGTGGAGCTGACGTTTCACACGCCTCTAGAAATGGTTTGTGTAGGATACTGGCTTTAAAATGTTAAAACACACTCCGTACACGTTTATTTTTTCTTCAACATCAACACTCTCAATTAATTCTACAATAAATGTAAATAGTAAACTAGATTATAGAATCAGATAATAAAGTCTTTCTATAATATATCATTTAAACCTCAGGAAATGTTCAAGTCCACATATTTCCCAGACCAAAACAAAACATCAAAACGGTGATGATGGGACTTTATTTGGTAAATGTAGTTGAGGAATATGTGGGATATGTATATATGTATATAAGTGTGTGTGTCTGTAGAACAATGTAAAGCTTAGTGCTGCTGTCTTTTCACCCCCCGCAGAGCGTCAGAGCTCCCTCGGTCACGCTCCACACGAGGACCCACAGAGCCACTATGACCTCCCTGTGAACAGCCACATCCCGGGACACTACGACCTGCCACCAGTCCGCCGGCCCCCCTCCCCTTCCCCCTCCCCCAGGAGATCACCTCAGTGATCAAGTTTCCCTCCTCTTCCTCCTCCTCCTCCTCCTCCTCCTCCTCACTTTGGGGATGATTTCTGGCCTGTGCTCGCAAAGAAAGAGCAAACTTGATGCTCTTCTCCGACAATCAGAGCTGTAGACCACCCACAGAGCGGCAGCAGCGAGGCCCCTGTCCCGCTGAGGAACTATTGTTTACTGTGGATGGCCCCCTCCGTTTCCAACTCAACACTGCCCCTCTGTGGGCTAACGTGGTACTTGCTTCACCGTGACAGACTTGTCATCCAGATTGTGGAGCCAGCAGGCTGCGGTGAGGAAGGCTGGACTGTGGCGACGCCAGCGGGGCTTCAGCTGCATTCAAATCCCATGGGAAAGAAAATACACCAAAAGACTTCACGGTTAAAAGCAGCAACTAAGGGAATGTTTATGTGTTTGAACTCATCTAAACATGCTGTAATTGAAGTTTTCCACTTATTTTGCTTGCTACTGATCAGATGTTGTGCACATGTAAAGGCCCTTTGATCAGAAGACAAACTTTGACAAATGTTGTCATTGAATTTTTTTATTTTTATTTTAACAGGCAGCTTTGGATGAGCTCATCTCAGCTGGACTTTGTTTTGATCTACTCTTTATAAAACCCTGTCAAAGTTAAAAAAATATATATATATATCATCAATGTCATGGGACATTTTTAATGATGCATTTGAGTCCATGTTTTACAGCAAACTGAATATTGGAAAAAATTATCTGCCAGTGTTTCAGTTTTTTCAACCTAAAACCAAAAAGTCAAGTTTGTTTCACCAAAATATCCATGTTTGTTTACCACCAAAGAGCCAAGAACAACTTTTGTTTAAAAAAGGAAAAATCCTTATCACCGTTTTTTCCAAATATGGCCTTTGAAGACACAAGTATACCAGTGTGGCTCACTTACTGCTGCTGTCAGAGAAAAACTTTGTAAATATAGAAATAAATATATTGTCAGCGTCACAGTAATGTCAAAGAACAGCCCTATTCTAAGATGAATATGTTGTTTGGGGGGTTTGTGGGACTGAAGATACATTACATTTACAGAAAGTCACCAAAAGGACAGTGTGTAAACACATACTGTTTATGATGTGAAAAACAAACCATCGTCAAACTGGGAAGAAGAAACCAAATCAAAGCAGCGTTATGAATGTTAATACAGAATTCCACAGCAGCAAGTTTTGTCTCTGTCTGTTTAAAGGACCTGTTCACCCACATTATCACTTTATTCATGTTGATGGTTTTGACACAGCTGTCTCTGAGATAACTTCACCATGAACAGTTTGTACTGGAACTATCTTGTACCAAAAAAAAAAAACATCAAGAAAAAACAACCTGTCAATTTTAAAAAAAAAAGAGCTTCAAGGCTGTGAGCTCCATAAAGGAAATTCCATTCACCTGGAAACCTGCGTAAAAACCTACATGAAATAAAACCAAAACTATCTGAATGACTAGATACTGCTAAATGAAAAATGTGTAATAAGCCTGAATTGACCCTTTAATCAGTTTGTCACCATTTCTTTATTCTTTTTTGTCAGTCAAGGTGTCGTTTTGCCTCGAAATGATTTTAGAAACGTTATAAGGTTTAATTGTTTACTGATGTCTGTCAATACTGAACCGAAGGTCCGTCATCCTGCCAGCTACATGACAGAAACCCTGTGTACCAGAGAGAATGTACATTGTGCTTTAAATGCTATAGTTTTGGGTAGAGCTTCAGCTTTTTTTTCTAAACATATGATCATATATTTTTGAATGTAACCATGGGAACATGTTGTGTATAATAATGTAAATAAAAATGACTGCACTTTTGATCAGTTGTTTTGAATGACAATGAACTAAATCAAGGAAATAATCACAGCTAACAAACACCGGAAAAAAGGTTTTACTCAGCATTATTTTAGAAAAGAAAACAAGAGAAAAAAAAGACATTCAATACATCTGAATGTAATGTCCATAATGTAGCATCATTATGATCTGACACGAATCCCACCTTGAGCTTAATACAACTTTGGCATTCAAGACTTGCAACAAGAAATCCCTTTGCTGACATCCTCAGGTCCTTCTAAGTGTTTTAGCAACATACAACACATCTGAGTTTCAAAGTGTCCTGGGTCTTCATTCATGTGAACTAACATTGCATACAAAGTTAACAGTAGAGCACATACTACACAACTACATACAGTAATCATGTCTCATAAATTTACACGTACAGTACATATGAGACAAATACTGCGTGTTAACTGTGAATCTGTGACACGAAGGCCAAATACTAAACATCTTTGAAGCTCTCTTAACGATTGTCATGGACCTTTAAGGCACTGTGGGGGGTCATAATGTCAAAATCAGACATCTACTTAAGGCAAAGGAAAAAAAGAGGAATCTAATATGGCAGAACAACAAAAAACAGCTATCAAGTATTTTCCGTAAATGCTTTGATATGCTTTTCTCTGGAGGATAAATGACTTAAGCTGCCAGACTACAGTACAAATCTAGCTGCTGTGCATAATTGGCAAGGCCCTCAAAAAAAGCAGTGCATAAAGCCAAAGTCACAAAGTATACAAACCCTACAGTCTTACTCAGATCCCCAAAATCATGCCTGGGGATTTGAAAAGTCAGTAAGCTTAGAGGAAAAGGAAAAAAAGCCCTTATGACCAGTTTTTAGGAGCCACACAAACCAGAGGACGGCTGACAGTCACAAGACTGCAATACAAGGCATGTGAGCAAAGAACAGTGATTGTTGATGCTTTTTTCTGTTCTCTGAAGGCACAATTGTATTTTTAATCTGTAAAAAAAAAAAAGTAAAAGCTTGTTAAAATGTTTCCAAAAACTACTGTTGCACTCTCTAAAAGGAAGCAACAGCTCTGCATTAGAGCAGTGTTGATCGGTTTGAATAAGCAGAGAATTCTTACAAATATATACTGTAAATATGGCACCAAATTTATATGTAAAGAATGTAGTACCCACTCCTGATATTTCCCCAAGTAGACAACAAATTCTACAATGTTCTATCATCATGACAAAACACCTTTGGAATTACTTAAAAAATAATAAGGCAACACATTTCAATGTTCATCTAGCCGAGACACTCTCAAGCGGGTACATTCAACTTTTCCAGCAAAAAGTAATTCCTTTTCAGACTTTCAAAAAATATCACTAGACACATTTCTCTGGGGCTACGCTGTGAATTGAAGAAAAAAATATATTCATCTCTAACAATTATTTTCTCTGTGTGCACCACAGCTGCCCAACCGTATGATCTAAATCCACATGGAAAATGTACTACATCGTGTTTGTTTAAGGCTAAGGTGAAAAAACCCTGCTGTACACCCTGAGTTTACAGTACTTTGGCTTTCTTTGGACAATTTTCAACAAAGAGCCCTAACCTCCCTGTCATATAAAGACAGCAAAAAAAAAACAAGGCAAATAAATTCAAACTGTAAACATCTTTAAATAAAGATTTGCTGGATTTGATGAGAGATAAACATGATTAACAAACCCCACAGGATTTATTTTCCTGTCGTCTGTATGGCTGCAGAGACTTATTCCTGACAGGGTTCACTAGCTGTGCGTGTTGAGTGTTGACAGCCTGGCCATTAAATGTGAAACCCCAGCTTGGATCGACACACAAGCACTGGTCAATGGAGCTCTGTGGGTGTGTGTGTGTGTGTGTGTGTGTGTGTGTGTGTGTGTGTGTGTGTATAAATGTGAGTGTGCAAGCAGAGCAGGCACGGCACACATGCAATAAGATAACATAAACATACAAACTCAAAAGCTGAATATGAAAATCGTGTGCCCTTTGCCAAAACCTGGAAGCAAATCTAACCTGCAGATTAATCTGAGTACAAAATAAGACAAAGATCATATAAAAAAATAAAGACAAACGACCCAATGGTAGAAAATGATTCTCCTGTGTGGGCTGCAGGAGGTGGTGGCTTCAGGTGAGGTGCTGTTTGGTTTTTACATGATGGAGCAGTTCTCGGGCTTGGCACGACCCTGAAGGACAAAGTGACAAAGCGCAGCGTTAAAATTAGAAAACTAAGACAGAGATTAACACACAAAAACAAATAAGAAAATTAAACCGAAAAATGGATATTGCTGTTCATAAATCTCTAAGCTAAATTTTTCCATGAATACAGGTGAGTTAGTGCTTTTTTAATTGCTGTTTTTCCAGTTTCCTTTTTTCATATATTATGATAATCTCCAGAAACGTTCCCTGAAAATAAAGATGTGAATTGGTACTAAAAACTATTAAATTAATTGCTGGTGAAGCCAACACACTGCCAAAGATGCCAAAATTAGTCTACAAGTCAGCCCACAATTCAACATAATATGGAGAGTAAAGTGTGTCGCAATCAATGGAAAGAGACTTATTTGCATCTAACTGCCACATTCTTAGTCGTCGTTTGATGTTTTCAGAATCATCAAATTGCACTGCACAGCACGTCATGTGTTCCTACACATACGCATGTTTCTCTGTGAATGCTCTTAATAAAAACGTTCTCCACAAGGACAGAGACAGTGTCTGTGCTCCTGGATTTCATGATTTGTTTATTGGTGCAACTATTTAAATCAGTAATATCATATAAAATAATATTTTGCTCCATAATTATTTTGTCCATGTTGTGACAATAATTGTACGGTACCTGTCGGGGCTCGTTGGTCCCCATGAAGAAGGAATGTCCCACGAGGCCTTCAGGTAGACCCCCGCTGCTGCAAACACCTGAGCCGCGGTCCGACGACTGCCCGCAGGAGTCGCAGATCACTGTGCGGCTCCGCAGGTTGTACTCGTTCTCCGCACCGCTCGTGCTGTGAGCTCCCTGCAGGGGGAGACACACAACAAGGTGGGTTTACTTAACACTGCCGCTCCACTGGGAGTAGCTGCAGTGAGCTGAGAGCTGTGATGCTCCTGATGCAAGGCCCACCGAGGTTTTTAATGGCCGCCTAAAGAGAGGAGGAATTTACCATGTCATCATCTTCATCATCACGGAAGAGGGTGCGTGTCACTTTCCTCATGGCCATTTCCTGTTGGGGGAATCCAGTAACAACATGTTAAGTCGTTGCAGTTGTAAAAGAAATATGTAGAAATGTGTCATTGAGGAAAGGTGAAGTCTGACCTCTCCGTTGGCGCTGATAAGGGTGGTCTGCAGGAGGTCGCCGGTGCCCCAGGAGTTCTGGGTCTTCCACAACAGATCAGTGGGAGGGTTGTGGGTTCCACCGCCAGATGCAGCCCAGACCTGAAAAGGTCAAAAGGTCACAGAGTTTGCACGAGATCACTAGGCTTTAAAGAGACTTGAAAGGTTCCCAGTGGACTTTTATTTATGGAATTTATCTTCAGTGTTTCCATAAAGTCTTATGGTCTGACAGGCAGGTTGAATTTCCTTTGTAAAAGTCAGGTTTTTGGGATAAATGTGACACCTTCTTCGTTTACATACATGTGTGTTAGTTTACAGTCTTCTCTTCCCTGCATTTTGCTGGCACATTGCTACTTTTAGATCAGCAGAAGGAGCATGTATTACATCACACGTGCTAATGTGGACTCGTTCCACAAAACATAGCTCCACTACTAGTGGTCCACAAAGTCACACCGTACATTTAAAAACAGGCATACAGCAGCTTCATTGAAAACGGAAATAGCAACAAAGAATTTGTGTAACTTACAGTCACGGCTCCTCCGGCCTTCAGGGTGAACTTCGGGGGAAACTTGTAGACGATGGGGGTGGAGGTCCCGACTTGCCTCTTCACCTGCCAGTTGCCCAGTGGTTGATCCTACACCAGAGACATGGGAGCAGAGAATTTAAATTCACTGCAGTCCACAATAATTATCCAAAAATTAGACAAAACTAATCAATTGATCATCCGAAACACGACAGAACGAATCGAACACAAAAGCGTGTAGGCTGAAGCTGCAGCTCTTTAGATAACACGTGTTCTAAAGGTCACACAAAAATGACAATATGATTACCACACTTACGCTAGAATGTCATTTGTGATCCTACATTTGTAAATGTGTAGCTGATTTTTATACAACCGAGACAGCACATACAGTAAGTGTCTGTGTTAAAGCAGCTGTCTGTGGGACACAGCGCAGTCTGAGGTTAACAATATGTCAGTGCCACCTTTCACTGCTGTGAAATGACCTTAAACCAAGTTAAAGGGTTCTGCAAACCCAGCTGATAGATAGCCTCCGTTACCTCGTCGGCCTTGTTGCTGAGACGGATGAACTTGCCCTCCAGGTCCACCTCGTCCACAGTGATGCGGCCGCTGGCTGAGGCGTGCTGACTAATGCGAGTCTTGGTCACGGTGCCGCCCACCATGCTGGAGGTCTCGCTGTCGTTGTCATTGAGGCGGCGCTTCTTGGTGCTGGCCGTGCCGGAGGAGTTGCGGCTGCTGGAAGCGGTGGTCGAGGAGTGGAGCAGGCGGCTGGTGTGGCCGTGGCCCGAGCCCGAGGTCCGCGTGACGGTGACCTTGGTGGGCGGAGGGCTGGGTGACAGACGCAGCCTGGGGAGGGATGGAGCAAGAGGTTTAGATCATAGATACAGACAAAGGGAGTCAGTGTAGCATACAGATACAGTCTCACACTGTAAAACCCACAAATGTTGACATCTTACATCTCATCCTTGCTGCTCTGGCACTCTTACATACACCTGACCAACCTGCTCCGCGATTGGTTGATGCTCAAAAAGCCCCAAACCTGGAATGATCTGTGAAAAACTGCCTTTGTTCTTAGTGCAGCAGTCTTAGGGAATAACCTGCATCCAAACACTTAAACCTCTCAATAACTTCAGTACCAGTCTCAGTGACCTTTCTCCGCCTGTGACTGCTCCTCCTTCACTGTCAGCTTTAGGAGATATTAATTCTCTCTGCCTGCTCCTGTTGATACGGGCCTGCTGTAAAAGAGCGTGTACTCTCAGCCGACTTACCCAGCACACATAAAACTTTAAGGAAGGAGAATGCCATGTATTTATATATAAAGAAATACTTTAGACTGGTTTGTTTTCCAGGAAATTTAGTCTAAAAGTCTGATATTTTTTCCAAACGGACACTGACACAGAGCGAGGTGAACAGCAGACACACACAGGTCTGTTTACACCACATCAGACATGGTATATGTCTAATGTATGATGTTGTTTTGGTGCTTTCAGCCTTAGTCAGTAAATAGAGGAGTTACTTTATTTTCTCTCTCTGTAACAAGGAACATGTGTTGCCTACACTGACGACAGACTCTTCACTGATTTGTTAATGATCCCTCTCTTCCTGTAACGACTTCAAGGTGTCTCAGGATGACGAGCTTTCACAATGGTCTGTCTGCTGTTGTACAACCATCTCACCTCTCCTCCTCTCCCTCCAGCAGCTTCCTGTAAGCATTAATCTCCATGTCCAGGGCCAGTTTGATGTCCAGCAGCTCCTGGTAATCGTCCAGCTGCTGCTGCATCCGGGCTCGGATTTCAGCCATCTCCCGCTCTTTATCCTCCAGCCGCCGCCTCATCAGGTCCCGTTCTCGCGCCAGAGCCTCCTCCAGCTCCCGCACCTTGGCCTCGCTGGATGACAGCTGATGAGAAGAGAGCACACGCACAGGAAGGCTGGTTAATTAAGACTGGCCAATTAAGCAGTCTGTTGCACTGCGAACACAGGTTGATGAGTGAGGTGAAGCTTGTTTTGGAGCGCTCGTGTCAATATCAGTCAGCCACACAGCAGCGTGGCCAGTAAAACCACCAGACAGATAACGAACCGCTGACAGATAGTGTCACTGACAGACTGTGTGTGTGAGTGTGTGTGTACCTGTCTCTGCAGCTGGCTGAGCTGGCCTGACATGCCCTCCATTCGAATACGGGTCTGCTGCAGCTCTTCATGGGCGGCTCCCACCAAGTGGCTGTTCCTGTCAGCTGAATGACGGGCGTTCTCCAGCTGACGGACAGAGAGATGCAACAGTCAGCTATCAGCAGGGCTTTACTCAAACAAACTACCTGAGGAAAACTGCGCCGTTTGACAGAAAAATACAGTCTTTGTCGTGTTCCCTCCTACAATCCCGCCTATTAATTCAACTATTTCAGACACAGTAATTCCCAAAATAATTTTCCTCCAGGGGTCCAGTAAGATGAAGAACATTTGTACATTGTACAATGACAAATACCGCTGTGGTGTTTATCCACATTGCTCATTAGGATTCCCACAGGACAGTGGTTGCGTCTGTTAAATTAATTTCCTTCCTGAATGTAGATGAAAGGCAAGAAACAATCTATAAACGTATTTTTATACACAGATAAACGAAAACACTGATTGTATGAAAAGGGTGCAAATCAATGTTGTGCATTATCTGAATTACGGACTATTCAACAACAAAGCAACCACACACCAAGCTGAACTACTAAGGCGACTGGGTAACAGTCTCTGCTTGGACTGTAGGTGGCGACAGAGCTGCGCCTCCTGCAGCATGCAGACCTACCTTGGACTGGTAGGTCTTCTCGAGCTCCTCCTTGTAGATTTGGACCTGAGCCTCGTGCTGGGCCCTCAGCTCGGAGAGGGCCTCGGCCAGCTTGCTCTCAAACTCCTGCTGCCGCCCGCTGTCGATCTCCACCATGCGAGACTCATACCGACGCTTGGACTCACGAAGCTCCTGCAAACACCAGCAGAGAGAGAAAACACAGGTTAGTGATGCTATTTGTCTTATTTGGAAATGTGTTGATTAGAGGGCGACTTAACTTTCTCAGCTTCTTATTACTTTATCAAACTACAAAAAGCGCCATCTGTATTGATGTTTGGTTTATTTTCTTTCAGGCACTATAAACAATTTAAAAGACTCCACCTGTAGAAACCTGCCATGGTCAATGAACTTAACTGCATTGATTAGTGAGTCGCTGTGCAGTAATTACTCGTTTAGAGGTACAGAGCTCCAGCAGACAAATCTACTGCTCTGGTGACCTTTAAGCTTCTCCTCATCATTGTGTTTAAAAAAACAAAGAAAAAAAACACATCTGTTGCTGGTCCTGGTCTAGACTGGGACCTGGCCAAACATTAATTATGGCAAGAAATGAAACGTCAGCATTTAAATACTTGTACAATTTGTAAGTGATGCTACTTGAACTGTGTTTTCTCGTTTTTATGTGAAAATAAATAAAAAAAACATCTGCATGACAGATCTGAAGGGGGAATGCAAAACAAACAAGTAGGTGGTTGGAAGCGAATCAATATCCTGTGGAAAAAGATGAAAAGTAGGACAGATGACCTAAGACAGCTGAACACAAATAGAAGGGTTAAGGCGAAGAGTAGGAACCTCGTTGTAGATGTTCTTCTGGAACTCCAGCTCCTCCTTCAGGGTCTGCAGGCGGTTCTCGGCGTCCACTCTCCTCAGCATCTCATCCTGCAGCTGCTTCTTGGCATCGGCCAAGTTGCCGTCCAACTGGGAGGGAGGGGGAGGAGGAAAGAGAGAGAGATGAGATAAATTGTGAGCAAAAAAAATGTAACGCAGCTCAAGAGGCAATCTGTGCAGCATTGTTTGAGCTATGAACTATTCTTTCAGGAGAAAAACTGTAGTTCCTAAATGCAGCCAGTAGGTGGAGGAAGACCACAACTGCATCTACATCAGTCCTGTGGTACAACTCATTGATAAAACAAACAGCAGAGAATGCAACCTTGTCTGCCTCACCACATTGTCCTCATTCATAATCAACTGCCTGCAGGGTTCACATCAAATTATTACTTCCACTGAGGTATTTCTGCACTGTGGAGGCAGAGAAAGTGGCCACACCGAGATCACTTCAAATGTCAGTCACTGCGGCTTTCCACTCCAACTACGGAGTGTTTCTGTGACAGGTAGCAACTAAGGATTTGAAACATTTTCCCTTGTTCATAAACCAAGCGGACGACGCTGTCTATAAGCTGAAATGATCCTGATATTAGTGAAGGGGCTTTCTGTGCTCCAACAGTTTAAGAAAAAGGGGGTTTTCGAACAGGTTTCTCTCTGACCTGAGTCATGACACACACTCTTCATTCATTTCCAGTAAAAATGTTTTTACCTTGGCCAACTGGGCCTTGAGGTCCTTCACCTCAGCCTCCAGGGCCCGCTTCTCCCCCAAGGCAGTGGTGAGGGAAGCATCTTTAGAGTTGAGCAGCGCCTCCAGGTCCCTCAGTCTGGCCAGAGCCGCCTCCAGGTCAGACTCCTTCTTGCTGTTCCTGTGAGGACACGGGACAGTAAAGATGTGGTCGTTAGTTTGCCGCTTCTTCAATGCTGCATGTGTCATTATCTCCCTCTGCTGTGTATGTCTGTCATATACCTGTTCCACTTCTGTTTGGAGCTGTGTAATCATACCAAAATGTTAGTGATAATAAATGTTGCTGCGTGGCATTAAACCTAAGATTACCCCTTATTCTATTTTGATTTCACTTTCCTTTCCATTGTGTTTTTAAAAACGCTTTTCTAACACATCTCTTTGCCTTATGTAAAGAACTTCTCTACATGCAGTTAAGATGTTTTTTGGTAACTTTGAGTCATGATTTACTTTTAGCTCTCATTGAATTTGTGCTGGTACTCATGAGAACATGTGCTTTTATTTCAGCCCCAAGTGAAACTTGATAATCAGTGGATAACTGCTGTAGTGACCGAAGCTGTGGATGACACAAACTGCCATTGTACAGCACAGTGAGTGCAGCAGTTGTCCACTGTTGATGTGAACTGAACTCAGGCCAACACATCAGCGTTCTGTTATTAGCCTTCTGTAAAGAATAAGAGCCCATTAAGCTCGATCTCAAGGGATCCTGTGTTGAATTAAGAGAATTCACGTTTGTTGTGCATGTGCCTGTGCATGTGTGCTCCGCCTCTCCTCTCACATCTCTGCAGGAACCAATTTAGAGTACTGGTTACAAGAAGAAAAAAAAAGAACTTGGGTACAGCCATGGAAAAACAATACATTCCCAGCAGAAGATGAAGAGAGAGGAGGGGGAGACAGAGAGGTTGTTAGCAGCATAGGTGGTTCATGCCCAGCCAAGGAGGAAATGGGCTCCCTGTTATTCTATTTGGCCCTGTGGGCTACTCTTCATTGTCACTAATAATGGCCATCTGCTGTAGGAGATGGCTTCCAGGCTGCTCACATAGACCTCACAGTCCTCCGGTCACTGCCAGCCGGGCGTTAGGACAGCCAGTGTGTGGAGGAGCAGGCCGAGTGAGCTACGCATACACTTAAACTGTGACACAAACGCACTCACAGCGAGATACAGTTACTCCACTGCAGAATGATGATTTACAACAAACATCCAGTCCATTCACAAGCTACTATCTCAGACGTGAAACTGCCACTTATTGGTCTATGATACGGCAATCAATATCTATTACTGCATTCAGCAAACACCAGTGCGGCTTCTGAAGAGCATGAAAATGCAATTCTGCTTCCTGAAAAGAACCGGGACAAAGAGACGAGACAAACTGGCGAAAAAAAAAGCAGAACTACACCACGGCTGCGTGCTTCGGGGATGAACAGAAAAAAAAAACGGAAAGTGGAAAAAGATGAAAAAAAAGAAAAGAATAAGTCTTTTATGTCCTGAAAAAAATAAAATAAAAGAACTCCATCCAAAATCCAGAGAAAACAAATCCCTGATGCTTTACAGATGTACAATCAGGCTTTGAGAAACTGAATGAGTAATTATATAAAAGCCCCCCAGACTGTTCAGTGTTCAGATTCAAGGGGGAATAACAAAAAACGGAGGGAAAGCCCAGTGTTTGAGAGGGTCAGTTAAGCATCATTGCCCCCAATGCAGACATCAGACATCTTCTCCAAACGCCACTTTACTAAGAATACCTCGCTAAAATAATAAATTCCACCTTGATGAAGGTCATAATATTCAGTTTCTGTTTGAGAGACTGCATTACTTTTCACCAGGTTCTCTAACAAACTAAGTGTATATAGTCAATATAGTGCAACAATTACCTTTTCCAGAGCCCTTAGCTGGATTTAAATGACCAGATGTTGGGACCAGATGTTCATACATTCTTGGTTTTTGCAGCAATGCACCAATTCATATTTATAAACTTCGCTAGTAGCCCAGTGCAAATACAGTCCTCTACCATTTAGCAGCTGGGTGTTAAAGTTTTGCTCAGGGGCAGGTTGCTTAACTCCATTTCATTGCATAATTTGTTTGTTATTGCAACTGTAGGACACACACACATGAGAAGCATGCTGAGTAGATCTCACAGAAGACTTTCTGCTGCTGTAACATACTGACTCATAAAAAGAGAAGAATGTCACTCTTTACAACACAGGTGTGAAAGCACTTGTGACACACACACACACACACACACACACACACACACACACACACACACACACACACACACACACACACACACACACACACACACACACACACACACACACACACACCTACAAACATTCTCTGAATTCTTGAACCTTCAACACTGGAGCCTACAGTAACACAGCTGCCCCACATGAACACGTCAGTCAGACAGGAAGATTAGTAACTGGGGTAGAATGAGACATGGTTACTGCTGTAAAATCTTTTAATGACTATTATCTTGTAGTGACTATAACGGTATAATAGAGTTTAACCACCTCTGGTTGGGCCATGCTCCCTGAGGCTTGCAGAACTCTCTAGGTGTGATGAAAACTCATTTTCCAAGGCCGGCGTTGTTATTGTGGAACATTTTTAATTCTTCACAGTGCTGCTCATTAACATATTATGGACTTAAATAATGAAGCCAAATCAACCCAAATAGGTCTGTTTAATGAGAAAGAGACAAAGAGAGGCATGTTTTCTTTTTATTGGACTGGGTTTGGGGAGTGTGAAGGCATTAAGGATGTGTATGTTTTCACATTTCACACACACACACACACACACACACACACACACGTTTAGAACTGTAGATAAACACTACTTGAAACCATACAGCTCTTTGTCCAGATGCTAATATTTTTTTCAGTGAAGCATTTTAAGAGTCTGACTCTGCGGGCAGATGAATGCTTGTGAGTGTGTGTAGGTGGCTGCTGTGACGTTCATTAATGCTAATGGGCCCAGTGGATCGGCTCCAGGAGTGAATTAATGGACAGAAGTGGATTTGGTGTACCGACATGCTGCTTGACTATTTGTATTCTCTTCATACACAAATGTGATGGTAAGACAGAGAGAATACCTTACAGCAGGATGGCATGCAGTGTAACAATTTGATAAATGCTTTTAATAGATACTTCTGGTATTCAGTACAAGTGGCCCAGACGAGATGCACCAATTACACTACACAGGGAGCAGATGCCTTAAAAAACAAGACTCTGCTTAGTCTGCAGCTAGCAGCTCAGCGAGACTGTGCTGTGGGCATAGTGGTGCTTTGAGCTAAATATTAACATACACATGCTAACATGCTTACAATGCTACCATGCTGACGTTTGGCAGGTTTAAAAGTTTAGTTTTCTTCGTTTAGCGTGTTAGCATGCTAACACATGAAGTACAGCTAAAGTCTTTCAGGTATATGGTCAGGATCCAAAGTATTGGACAAATTAACATTTGGACCTGATGATGGTGCTGGATAAAAAGCTGAGGCTTCACCAAAGTGACTATAATTGATCCTGAGGGGGGCATGAATGTGGCATGGCAATCCATCCAATAATAGCAAGAGATATTTGGCTCAAAGCAGGGATGCAATTCGATCGATTAGTTTTGTAACTGTGAGAAAAAAGGCCACAACTTTCCAAAGCTCGAGGTGACATGATGAGATGTATTGTAAAATACCTTCATACAAAACCCAAACATGCTGTGTTTCCTATCAGAGGAGACAGAAGAAACCAGAAAGTGTTCAACATGTGAGAAGCTGAAACCAGAGAATTTTGACATATTATCTAAATTAAACAAAAGCAAAAAGAGAAAAACAATCAATGGATTATCAAAGTACTTGCTGCTTATTTTTCTGTCAACTGACTAATCAATATAATTGGCTTATCGTTGCAACTCTAGCTCAAAGCCACAAATGTCAACCTCATGGTCTGTACAAAATCTCATGGCAACTCATCCAATAGGTGTTGAGACATTTCCGCCTGGACCAAAGTGAAGGACGGAAAATCCAACACACTGTGCCAGAGACTGTTAGTTACATATACATGACCTCTGACCTTTTTTTCCAGTGTATTTATTCATAGTACTGTTGTCATCATAAGTGCTCGGAGCAACGTGTTATTTAATTTCTTTATGTCATGCAGCATTTTCTGGTGCATTGGACCAGAGGAACACTTCCAAATCACATTCATCCAGAGGTGCTCTCAGGCTTTTGCCTGGTATCAGGGGCTTTGAACAAGATTGTGCTAAAATACTGACAAGATCAGCTGGTCAGCCGGCAAACAGAGCAGCTATTGAGCTCAAATTTGGTGAAAAATATGGAATTTGTTCCGTTTGATCACACGAAATATAGTCCCAGCCTTAGGTAGGTGCTCTTCAGGCACTGAAGCGAGCAGCATGGCAGTATACGACAATTCACAAAGCATAAAATAACTCCATGTTGTTGCATAGCACTGTAGCTTAGATATTTTCTAAATGTAGTGAGGAATTTGTCTCTGAACCAGGCTGTACCATCGCTGCATTTTTGTGTTAACGAGTTGAGTTTTCAAATTAAAGAAACTGACAAATTAAAAGATTTTTTTTCTTTTTTTTTAAATGACCAGACAAGGGAGTCTGGTTCCATCTCCACTGCCAACACATTCATTTTATTAAGATAAGTGGATCTGATAGAGTTTGAAAAGATGTGGGCCAGATTTGAAGACAAATTTTAAAAATCCAAAAAGGAAGAAAATAATTATTTGCAGTTAAAAGTTCAGCCTGTATTGGTTCCTGGGATGATGAAACTGATGAAGCTGTTAACACACTCACAAATTAAACCAAACATATCTGCACTCTGCAAAAGTCATCTGTTCACAGAAATCAGTGGGTAAGTACAATAAAAACAGCACAATAACCAGTGGTTGCAGTAATGGACTTGAGTTCAGCTCAGACGGGTATGACGGACTGGTCTGTACTGTTGCTCCTGGCGCCTCCAGGATGCAGCTGCTGGATGTCGGCCTAAATCACTGTGTGCCGGCTAAAGGCAATAGAAAATTTTTTTGTGTGTGAGTTTGTGTGTATGTTCACATTTCACTGTGTACCCGTGTGTGTGCGTGTGTGTGGGAGTGTTGACTGCCAAGAGTGTGTGTGTATCACCACGTACATTAAGTGCATTTGCGTACTGAATGTTTATTTGTACGCCATCAACTCAGTGTGTATGAAAGCATTTGTATGTCCCTGCACATGTGTCTTCCCATATACTATTTACATAATCCAGTGCATGGTGTGTGCTTTGCTTGGGACTACCTGTTTATATGATCCCGTATAAATGATGTAATTAGAGAGCTTCAGCATAAATATCCTCCGACTCTCTGTTTACATTCTGTTCCACTGAAGCATTGAAGTGTCTCAGCCGGCGCTCAGGACACGTGTACAGTCACTCTGCAGTTTTATCGATACTGATAATACAATACACACTCAGCATGAGAACAAACGTGGTACTGAAAACGGCTGAGATCCAACAGATGAGCAAAGAAATGCAGATTACGTTTGAGAAATTACTTAAATCAAAATACCAGCCTGTTTCATCACGATAACGGAAATCTGTTGCAAGTAAAACGAGGCAGCAGAGTCGATTCTAAGCTTGCAAACTGAGAGAGATGTTTGTGCCAAAAGGGCAGCGCTGCATGTTTTATATTCTGCACAGAGAGAGGGAATTAAAAACGGAAAAAAGAAGAGTAATTTTGGCAAGCTTTATTCTTGTTTTTTGAGCGTAGACCACTTGTCTTGTTTGTCATGCCTTCTTTCTTCCCACACATAAATGTCTGCTCTCTTGAAAATAAATGTATTACCGAAAAATAAAGGTTCATATCATTGTTCTACCCTTTTCAGCTGCAACATCAAAGCTTTTTAAGGCATTTTGTTACAGAGCAAATATAGAGTAAATGACACATTTTCAAGCACAGACACAAAATGGGAGCTATTGGACAGAGGCAGTGTGAGATGGGGGAGAGGAGGGTAGGCTAGTGGGGGAGTGTGAAATGGAAATGCGAAAAGAATGAGACAAAAAGAGAAAGAGAAAGAGGGGGAATAATAGAGACGAGAAATCTGAGGAGGAGGAGGAGGAGGAGGAATGTGTTGGCTCGGCTCCCAGCCTCAAGGATGACTCACAGCTATCTTTGTCCATCCCAGTAACGAGAAACGAACCCCGCCTCGTGGAGTGAAAAAGAGAAAAAGCCCACTACCCCCCCCCACCCCCCTGTTTTGCTATGCCGTTGCCACAGAAACCAAGGCCTTGTCATCAGGCCTGCTAGAATGCCATTTCCACCATGCTGTGGACGCAATGGAATAGGTTTTCTGTGTGGAGATTTTTCAAAACATCTCGAGACTGAGACGGAGTGTTTTTTGGAGCCTCGTGAAGGAGATTCTAACCCATAATTTCTTCAAGATACGACAGACGAATTACTGCAGCCACACAGCCAATAGAAGGCTTTATGAGACCTTGGCAACGCCGATGCCAAGTAGATAATCAGCATCTGGAACTAAAAGCAAACCGACCAATTTGGAACATAGATTTAGCCATTTTACAGCAGATGCAGATTTAAACGTAGAAAAGGAGAAAAAGAATCGTATATTTTCGTTTACAATTTTTAAGATTTAGCAGCAGCACCACTTCAACATACCACTCTGGATTTCTAAAACTACTACAGGTAGGTTCCACAGATGTTAGATCTGTGTGCAAAATGTTTTTCATGGCTACTTTACCGGACTTCCAAACATAAAACACTGACCTTTGCACTAATGGAGCTGCCAAATTTGTCCACATTTTTCCTACTTTGCAAACCAAATCCATGATGTCACTACCGAGGGAAACCATGCTGTAGTCCGATAGGTTGTCCTGCACTGATCAGACGGCTCCTCATAATGCGAGGACATTATGTTGATTGATGTTAAGTTAAAAAGGTTACAATAAAACACATTTTCTTCCTTCCTTCTTGTGCTAGTTTATCTACCCACGCACGTAGTTTTAGATTTTTAGGAGTCCACAACATTGTAAGAGTAAAATGTCAATAGGAACATGTGTTTGCAGCGGAAACAGCGTTCCCTTTGCTCTGGATAATCCACAGACCTCACTGTCAACAGTAATTCTGATGAGTAAAAGCTGTTGATAGCACGCTGTCTGCTTTATCTAACAATATTTCCAGAGAGAGACTGCTGGGGTGGTGGCAGAAATGAAATGGATTTGGGCAAATAAAAACTATTTTATTAGTGTGACTACCTACCACCACAGAATTTTTTTTAAATCTATTTTTATTAACTTTAGATTAATCAGCCAACAAAAGATTTTTCTCTTTTTTTGGGGGGAATTTGAATGAATTGACCTTTAAAAAAAAAAAAAAAAAAAATCCACAAGCAAGCCTTTAATTATTCTCGCTGATTCTAGAAGGAAAACTGACTCGCACGTTCTCATTCACGGCTGTTGCATGGAAAAGCAAAGTAGCTGCGAGGAACAGAGACACCTACATGCACCAGGGAGCTGCCCACTCCAGCTGCAGTCTTGTAGTGTTCACAACAGAGCAGCTCCCCTGCAGCAGAAGGGGCTTCAGCGCTTTGCACATGGACACATCTGTTGAAGTTGTGGAGGGAACAGGGGGGTGGGGGGGTTGTATTCTCATTCATTTCACCCTCTGATGTTTTCCCTGTCAGTGTGTTTAAAATCACTGACTCTCTGTGACGAGCTGCTATAGTTACTAACAATTCATCACCTCGTTTGTTTCCTGTGGTACTACTCAAAGGATTCCTTTGACGTGCAGTGTAAGTGTTCATTGATCCATATGGTATGTTGCTACATAAATACACAGACAGACGCACACACACACACACACACACAATCTGGCAAGCATATGTGGGCACGTGTGGGTGGGGTTTCCCAATGACTCACTGCTCAAACACTGAGGAGAGGAAAAAAGGGGTTCTCCCAAATTCCCTATAGAATATCTAAAATGTTCCCTTCTCCAATTATAGCCCACCTTTCCTTTTTCCATCTCCACTACGTTTAGTTCACAGAGCAGCTTTATGTGGAGAGCACTGCAGGGAAAAGGTGACTAAGAGGAAGGTTGTTGAATAATGGGGTTTTAGTAAACAAACACAGGAGCCCAGAAACAGAAAACATGCGGGAGTACAATATAATACTGTGTTAATGGGCCATTACAATAAAACACCTAATTACAAGTAAAATACATAATGATCATTCCATTATCAGTTAATCTAGCATGTTTTTGATTTATGAATTGTTTAGTTTATGTAAGATAAAAAAATGGTGCCTTCAAAATTCTTTTGTCCATCCAATCGTCTAGTACCTACAGATATTTAATTACTTAACAAGCAACGATTGTTTATGTTTGTCAAAGTTGAGTACTCACTTGAGAACTCACTTGACTTTGACAAACAAAAAGCCTCTATCAGTAAAACAATTTTAAGATCCTAGTGTTAGTGTGACAACAGTTCAGTAACAGGTGCACAAACAACACAAAACAGAGCAGTAAAATCAAAACAGAAGAATGACAATAATTCAAAGAATGAAAAAAAAGTAGGAATCTAGATTTTTATCAGTATCACTCAGAGTAATTACAGCAGCAGCCGTTTGCTCAGGAATATATTTTTTAGACTTGTGTGCAATAATTTCCATGAATATAAAGAAAAACAACAAATCTTCATATGTGAGAATCTGGGATGTGAGACTGTACGGTCTTATTTCACTTAAACAATTATGATTAAAAAATGAATCGTTTAATTCATTTACAGTTGATGGACTAATCGATTAAACTAATTATTTCAGGACAAATCATTCATTTGCATAAATCTAAAATCAACTATAAAATGAACTACTTTAACCAATAGTTAGAAAGATGCATTCAGTCCATCAAAAACTGTCGCACTAACTGCAAACAAAATAAATACATACATGTGTATTAAATAAGAGTTGGTGCACACACTCGCAGATAAACTGTCAGTGATGCGTTCAGGCCTGCTAGTTCAAGTCAACTCTGCTGTTCCAAATGTGTTGTGCAACTCCCACAGGAATAAGCAGCAAAAGAAACATGACAGACTGGCACATGACCATTTCCTGTATCTTTTCTGGGATGAAGAACACAATCACAGGGATTGTGCGTGTGTGCGTGTATATGCGTGTGTGATAAATCACCAAAAGCCAACAACAACGCAGCCTTTGCCAGAGGCGACCCGTACACATCCACATGTGGCAGAGGGGAACAGAGCTCTTAGTGTTTCCAGTCTTAAAGCAGAGCAAATGCAGAGCGTTGCTGATTTCAGGGTTTCAGGGAACTGACTTCTGACGAGACAACCACAGAGGGAGGGGGAGACAGTGACGACTCTCATGTTAAACTCATGGTTTTGTTTAAGATGTCACCAAAACAAACTTTGCAAACTGAGGAGATTTATATCTGCTTTCTTTGTCCCATTCACGCCCATAAAAATTTGCATTCGTTAATACAGTTCCTCAAAAATGGTGTCAGTCAAAAGGTAAAGAGACAACAATGTCCCACCCACCGATAACATCGGTTATAAAGTGTGTGTGTGTGTGTGTGTGTGCGTGCGTGTGTCTACAGACTCTAAAAGCCATATGAAACAGCCCTTGTTCCTCCTGCGTGATTAGCTGATGATTCATCAGAGAGTGAGTCAGACGCTGGTTGTCGGGTCTTTGTGTTGGCCTTAGCAACTGGACATACTTTCACCCTCTCATTCTCTCTTTCTACGGTGTCGTTAAATAAGCAAGAGAACACATGAACACAGGAGTAAAGAACACAAATGTTAGTGCTAAATCAAGATAAGAACTGTTCTTGGTAACCGTTACTATGCCAACTGTGAACTTCCTGTTCATCATCTTAAAAAAAAATCTTGCTCAGACCTGACAAACGTGTGTAAAACTCCAAGTATGTTTACAATTAGAATGAATCATCTCTCCGGCTGTCTTCTGAATGCAACCTCGCACACACCAAATACAACTTTGCATTCTTTAGAAAACAGGTTCCACGTCAGTGTGTTACATGTAGAGACTTCTGCCAATAAGAAGTGACGCTCTGCACGTGTGTCACTTTAATTGTGCTTCTTATGTTGGTGATTCACATTATTCTGATTGAACTGCGTCCCAATTTGTATCCAAAACTTTCATTCTCATTGGCATTAACAAGAAAAGCTCCGTGGTGCATCTCCTCCCTCACTTACGCTCCATGTAACAGCAACAGACTCCAGTCCAGGCTCCTCTCCGGTGAGACACGGCGCTCTTTCCAGCTGAGTTACAATAAAAAACTTAGACTTCCGCTAATGTTAGCTGTAAGCTAAAAAAAAAAAAAACCCATATGGAGTTTATGTGAATGTGATGAGTTCTAGTCAGCACTCTTTAACGTGTGCTAGCCTATGAAGGAAAAAAAAGGGATTTGATGCTTGGAGTGTAACCAAGTTGTGGTTGTGGGACGAGCCTGACGATTGGGTTCTCTCACGCGATGCCAAAGTGGACTGGCAGTGAATGCGGACATACAGGAAACAGAGGAGAGCTCACTGGTGACTGCACAGCATATCAAACAGAGACAGAGATCTGTTCTAACATCACACACCCAGAGAAAAAAAGGTGTTTTTTGCAACAGGACAATTCGTACAGTGTCATGCGAGCTGTAAAACACTGAAAATGATGCCGCACTGAGATTCCCAAGCTTTCCTGTGATTGTCTCGACTCTGGCACTCTGTGTGCTGCTCTCCATGGCAAACCCCACCCATCTGCCAACACGTTAATAACAAAGAGAGAGAGAGAGAGAGTGTATAGAAAAAGAAACGAATAGAGCAGCGTAGAGTATAAAGCAACACAGGTGATAAAGAGTTAAAATGATGCTTATCAAGAGAATCCAACTAAAGTCCAAAGTTCTGTTACTGACAAGGAATCACATCAAGATGTAAAAACTTGGCTCCTCATCACATTTCCTCAGTTGTAATAAACAAGAGCAATAGTTAATGCAGAACATCTGAGGCGTCTCAGATTGACTGAAAGTTGAAAGAGCTCCCTCACAAACTCAGTGCCCTGTTTAGATCATATAGCAGAACAACCCAAACATCCCAACTCGTTTATTTCAGTGAATGAGCTTTTGTAGCTCAGGAAACGGAACAATTGTTACATAACCAACCAGATGGGGGGGGGGGGGGGTGTTGAGGTTACAGTGCACCCACCTTGCCCACTATCCATAGGGGAAGGTCTTTTGGGGAGAGGGAGTTAGTTAAGGAAAGATAGAGAGAGGGAGGGAGAGAGAGAAAGTCCCACCATCTTAAAGTGATTTTCCCTCTCCATGTGCAAGTGAGTCATCATGGGTTTGGCTGGATCTGAAGGCTCTATGGAAACTCTAATTCTATAAACTCCACTCTAGCACACACACACACACACCCACACCAACCTCCTGCCAAAACCTCTGCTCAGTACCGAGCTCTGCTCCGCTCAAGTCCAAGACCGACTCTCTCATTACTCGCGCACCAATAAAGCCAACAGAGACGGCTCCATGCTGCAGCCATCCAGCACATTTACAGGCCTCCCCATCTGTTTTCCATTGCAAAGAATGCTGTTACAGGCTGAGGGAACAAATAGTCAGCAGACCAGACTAGCCGTACTCTCACCAGGCCTTATAGCACCTACTGGCATTATCTATAGGACGTCTGTGGGAAGACAGAGGCAGTTACATAAAAACTGTGCTGCAACTCTAATGCTGCTGTGAATAGACAGTCACAGTCCATCAAAAAACCGTGTCCCTTTTATACCTCCACATAATGAACCAACTGTATCAGAGGAAAAAGAAGATTAGAAAAGAATTCTGTTAAATAAAATTATCTGTTCTAGAGCTAAGACGATTAATTAATCAATTAGTCAATCGCCAGAAAATCAGCTGCCAGATGTCAGACAGTCTCTGGCTCCAGCTTCTCAGTTCTGCATTTTTCTGTTTTATATTGATGTAAATTAAATTTCTTTGCATGTTGGGCTGTTGTTCAGATATAAAAATGTATATAAAGACACGATCTTGTAAACTGTGATGTGTATTTTTCACAATTTTCTAATATTTGTAATATAATATTTGTACATGTAAATATGATAAATCAGTGTAGAATTGTATTCAGGGTTTAATGGTCTGCTGCAGCTACTGCTGCTGTGTAATGTCTCCAATCATTTTAAAGAAAAATGTGCTGGGTAGGAAAAACTTATTCATGTATCCCTTTGAGATAATTCAAATATAAATTTTTTATCACTCTCATATGCAAAGCACTGCACTAGATGCTTTATTTTTATTTAGTGTGAAAGGGCGTGCTCGACGCTGTGACACTTAGAAAGAGCCGTGTGATCTAATTTACATCACTGCCGGATGACACCCAAAAATCACCGGCTCTTCTCTGAGCTCTCATCTGCCCTCGCATGACTCACTGTGACAGACAATTGTCTCCTGCCACATAATACAAGCTGAGATCATCGCAGGGGAACACAGGGTTTCCCCCTGAGGCAGCCAGAAGAAGGGAGAGGAGGATGTGATCAAACTGCATGAGAAAATCTCTACAGCAGCACAGTGAAATCTGCTGCTGGCGGATGGTGGTCTGCTGCCTGTCTCTGGCGTCAGGGAGCAGGGCTCGTGACGCTGAAGTGTTAAAGTTCTGTGAGATAAATGGAAGTTTGTTTGTTGACTTTTGCCCCATATTCATGCCCCACAAGGTGCTATTGACACTGAGAGAGATGTATTTGACAAAAGAAATAGAAATATTTCACAGCAGAAGTTAAGACATGTCATACCAGGATCTGCCAGCGTTAATGTTATTAACGCTGGCAGATCCAGGTTCCTGGTATTGTGAGTGGTGGCTCACAGCATGACTTACTGGCACATGTACATCAAATAAAGCCATTGTTAATTTAATCAGCTCTACCTGTGCTTTTCCTGACATGTTAAATGTCTCTTCTAAAAAAAAAAAAAAAAGAAGATAAAAGCAGCCAGGAGACTTTTTTCCAGACACTGTGCTGCAGTTAATTATGAATGAAGCAGTCAGACTTTGAGCTTCCATGAGTGTCTGTTAAAATGGATTTGTGTAAACTGTAGATAGAGATACCTGTCAAAGTTGATACTTCTGACTGTTAAACAATGATATACCAGGATCACAGCGACCTGGCGAGCTTCATTTTTCACCCCACTAATTACACTGACCTAATAACAGCTTGTTACAGTCATTAATTCTTTACAAAGTCCGCATAATCAGTCTTTTAGATGTTGGCAGGAAGATTCTGGGGCTAATAATATGCCATACTTATCTGAAGCTACTCAGGCATACTTCACCTGCTGTGCTTAATTTTTACAAATTATTTCTTGCAGCTCTCAAACAGTAAATTCACAGAAAATGAATCTGCAACTATTCTGATAATTAATCATTTCCTGTGTAATTTTCTTTCTGAGGATAAATATCAAATATTCTCCAGTTCTAGTTTCTAAAATTAAGCACGAAAATATTCTGCAGATTATGATCAATAATGATAACTGATTGTGTGTGTGTGTGTGTGTGTGTGTTATATATATATATATATATTATATATATTATATATTTGAAATTAGTTTCCTGGAGTTTCCTTAATATAAATATTTTCCATCACTCAGTACTTCGTTATGTGCATCACACTGATTCCTCAGTCATTATAATGCCAGTCCTTCGGCAGAGTAGAGGGCAGAGCTGCTCAGTCAGCGGTACTTTCCCAGTCGCATACGCAAAAAAAAAAAAGAAAAGAAAAGAAAGAAAAAAAAAAAACCAGTACAATGATGAACCGATTCCACAAGTCTATTGAAAGAAAGCTTCACATTTCAAAGGCTTAACTGCACGATCAGAAGGGGAGTGCAGGTTTGCTCTTGTCCATTTTAGGAAGAGACTTTGAACACAAACATTTTATCTCAACAAACTTGACATGAGTCCTCCTGTTATCCATAACATGGTCCAATAATAGCACACATGTATACTGTGTTACCTTAGAGATGTGTTTAAAATTTCCCCTCAGGTAAATATAGGAACTTTACCCACTGAAACTCAAGCTATGACTAATACTAGACCACTAACTTATGACATCTACTGCCGCTACCACTCCATCATGCTCTCCCCCTTTTACTTCCCCATTTTCCTTTCACAGGATACAGGTTGGCTGAATATTAAAGTTTCTGTTTATCACATTGTATGCGTTGCCTAGGATGCGACACCTTCTTTTCTTTGAGCATGAATGTCAGTGTCTATTGTGTAGCTCTGAGAGGACAATAAAAATATGTACATGTGTTGCCGGGGGAAAGGAAGTAAGGGCAGAATACAGCTTTGCACGTCAATGGGATATTATGAATAAATGTAGTTTGTGGGGGAAAAAAAGTCTTAATGAAAGAGAGCTAAGGGTGATCTTATCCAACACAATTTAATAAGTGACATCACTCCCTAACTGCAAAAACACGTGGGTCATATTTAGTAGGAGCAATACATACTGAAAAGCAAATGGCAAAAGAAAATATTCCCAATCAAGGAAATGTGAATGTGTTAAATGATAAGTGCATTTCCTGCTGTGTTCTTTGATAGCTGTGAATGCCACAAGTCAGCCTCAACATTACATATCAGTCCTTGGATACAACATTAAGAGCATGTAAAGTACAAGACTGGATCTTTTTCAGTCTGCAGCTGAACATGTCCCGTCACGTTTCGTCTACCACAGCACTTATTTGATTCATTTTAAAAACATTGTTCCAACAGACTGGCAGCAGAAAAAACAAACAAAAAAAGAGCTTCATCTACCTGGTGCCACACCCTGAACCACACCCTGAACCACACCATGCCGACGGGCGGGGCAGACTGAGCCGGGGTAAATCCCTGCTTTTATGTATTCAGAATGGACTGAACAGGCGAAGGGCTTGGCTGTTAACTATTCAACAACTCCAGTTGAGTCTCATCCTTATCAGACAAAAGCAAAGAGTCACTTAGTCCTTTACAATATCCATAAAAAAGGTGTTGGGTTTTGAATTTAGATAGCGTGGGTATGCAGACGCATGCATGCAGCAGATAATACTGTATCAACATTAATGTAGTTTTTAAATTTGTCTTTTGCAAAAAAAAAAAAAAAAAAGGTTGATAAAGTAAATTAAACTAAACTAACTAAAGACAAAGTTCCACATCTGCGTGGGTGGGGCGCTGAGACAGGACTTCAGGAACGAGTACTGGCAGTGACACTGATGAGCCGGTTCCCCCACATAAGATAATGCTTCACAGCCAGCGGCACAGCTGGAGGTTAGATTGGACACGAGACACCAGACAGGAGCACTATTTCAGTATTACAGGGAAGATGACTAAACAAGCCCTTGATCAACCTGTGAACATGGTTCTGTGGCTCCTGCAGTAGCTCAGGGGCTCAGATTTAGTCTTTCTGACCTGTTTTTCTTCCTCAACTTGCGTACATGGCTCTGAGATTTATGTTTAGACTTTCTTTTACAGTGCCACATTCCTCCCACACCTGCTTTTGCCAGGTTATTTGCTTTTTTTCTACAGTTTTGAATTATTTACAAGTCAAATAGTGCTGCAGGGAGAATGGTTGGCATTCTGGGCCAGCAGTTTGAAGGGTTGCCTCAGGAGGGAGAGCATGTGTTCCTTGTAGTAGTTATGCATACAAAGACATGTCTGTAAAGAGACGCAGTGTCGTGCCTTTGGGCTAAACAGGTGTGTCCAGTCAACTGAACTGCACTGATGGCTCCACCTGTTGTTGTGTGTTCTGTCAAACTCGGGAGGAATAACCAAGGACATCAGCAAAAAAGTCAACATATTGTGAGACGTAGCACTGTAGTGTTTGTTAAACCACCGTCTGTTGCTGTCGCCACCTGAGGCTCGGCTCAGCGGCGAGTCAGAAGAAGCCCGTCAGTGTGTATTAATAAACCTGACTTCCCGTTACAGTGAGTCCACAGTCAGTCCATTCCAGAGGCCATGAAAAACCTCTGAGTCACCACCCCGTCTGCCGAGCCAAGACTCCCAGAGCTCCATGACAACCAAACACCAAACACGCTGGGCTGAAGTATAACAGATAAAGCCGGCCCAGACCACACATGCGTCAAAAGATCTGCTTCCTTTGGAAAACAATATTACTTCAGGAGCCGTTGCTACTTCTCTAGACAAGTAGCTGGAGAGTAAGGAGAGGCACAGAGGCAGGGGGATACTGTGGAGATCATTTACAAAATTTGATAATACTGTTCTCTCAACAATCGCAGGGCGCACACTGCCTTTTATCCGGAGCATGCAACAAAGTCAACATCCTCACCCACCTACAGCATGTGCAAATTTACAAACCACAGATTGATGAGCTTTGCACCACTGACACCACAATGAAGGCCACGAGCGAAATACACGGCTGCAGAGTACACGCGAGCCACACTGAAGGTACACTTCCTATACACGATTCAAATTTTTATTTATCTTTCCACATGCAGCAGCCGTGAACCACTCCCACTGAGTTCACATGCCTCACAGTCCCCATTCAACAAAAATGCCAACTTCACGAAAAGACCACAATAGCAGTAATTGGGGGAGAGCATTCCCTACCACACGTGTACACACACACACACACACACACTGGCGTTTCAGCAGTGAAATTCGTCGTGTTAAAACCCAGTTTCTTTTTTTTTCCATTTTAGAGCATGTGTTGAATGTCTCTACTTCTACATTCTCGACTGTAAACAGGGAAAGGGAATCTCTGTGATAGGAGCACGTGCAGGTAAATGCAGTGGGGGGAGTGCAAATAGTTTATATTTAGTAGTTGCACTTTCTCAGACCCCTCTAACCTGAGATGCACTATGCCAAGACGTTGCCACATTCCTGAGAAGCCACCACTGGCTGAGCTCTGTGACAGTAGTCTGCAGACATTCACCTACGTAGCAGAAATCACAGCTGACAATAACACATTCGACGAAGCTGCAGGTGACAGGAAAATTTCATACTGTACTGTCAGTAAGCATCTTAAAAGAGATAGTAGAAATAATATAATTCTACTAAATCATACTCCACAATACCTTAAGCCAGTCATTCATTTACTACCACACCCACACACACACACCTTCAGTGCCAAGTTTGCTCAAAGGTCTAGGTGACTTTTTTGATAGTAAAATATTAACTCTAAATGTTTGCTAGTGATGCAGTGGACTCCTACAGGATGTAACGAAGCATCGAGCTGCACATAATATTTCTGCTGCAATGTAAAGTGACAGAAGTTTGTTTGTTTTATTTCTAATGAATACAAACTGTTTAAAAAGTAGTTTTTGCTCCACACGTTTCTCAGTCCACTGATTTGTACTCGCTGCACACTAGTTTATCTAACTCCGTCAAGAGTACAGCAGACTACAGATGTGAATTCTACACTTCTGTCCATATTGTCACTATTTAGTCAAGTTATCACACAGCAGAGCCACACACTGTGATTAAAGACATTCTGACATTAGAGCAGTAAGCCTCACTAAACAGAGCAGGCTGTGTGTTAAAGGTGGAGTCTATTTCGTGGGACGTGTGTCATTTCCACCATCTTGAAGTGACATAACTGAACTTGCTATGACGAGTCATACAAACTTAACCACCAGGAATGTCATCTAGAATACTAATGTAGGGTATGGCTCCACACTCCACACTGCATTCCTGCTAGAAAATGAGGGTGTCGCACCACCTCAGTCATACCGCACAACAACAACAACAGGTGTGAACTGGAGGCATAACAGCACAAAAGGTAAAATTACAGCATTCAGATCCATGTGTTCAGCTGTTTTGACTGCAGCGCCGCCTTAACCACGGCTATGAGATGCTTTGGAAACACACTAACATAAAAAAAAAATAAAAGTCTCTTGAGAAAGCTGAAACGCTGATGGCTCCGGAGCATTATGAATAATGCTAATTTTAAAAAGGGACACCAATGCAACAACCAACCTGCACTGGTTGATGTGATACAGCAAGTACAGAGGCACAACGTAACGCTTTAATAATGTTATCATAAATGGGTCAGATAGCACCTGTGTGTAAAACCCAAAAGGACAATTAATCTGAATAATCATTTCATACTATGCCACACAATAAACATCACTGGGCTTGTTTATAATCCGAGTCACAGACATTCCTGAGTTACTGTGGGATCACAGAAAAGCTGGGGAATTCCCCCACAGAGGAGCCTGATAACAGCAAATAAATGTTATGTCATCCATACTGCAGTACTTCTTGAAGGGTTTATGGATGGTTACAACCACATGAAGGCCTCTTTTATTCCAATGCATTTAACAGTGCACTGAAAATTCTGAGAGATGCACCAAGTACTAACTGCATGTTGCTATAAGCTAAAATACATTATTTTCAATAAATATGATAACATGTACTGTATGTGAAGCTACATCCATTTCATGCACACAATTGTAGTACTATAGCCCCTCCCATTCAAGCTCCGCCCTATCATGCTCCTCCTACCTGGCTTTAAGCTCCTTGTGCTCCTCCCTGATCTTGCCCAGATCCAGCTGCAGACGTGCTCGCTCCTTGGCAACCTGGTCCAGGGTCTTGCGGGCGTCGGCCAGCTCTGTCTCATAGGCTGTCTTCATGCCCGACAGGTCGCGGGTGACTGAGGACTCGGACTCAGTGATGCGCAGCCGCAGCCCGGCATTCTCTGCCTCCAGCGAACGCACCTTGTCGATGTACACCGCCAGGCGGTCATTGAGGTTGCACAGGTCCTCCTTCTCCTGCAGCCTGGTGATGCGGGCCGGCGAGAGGGTGGTGGTGTGACCACGGCTGGTGCGTTTCTGGCTCGGGGTTTCCATGGCAATAATGGCTCAGCAAGAGGTGCAGAGGGGGTGAGTCACTGGCTGTGGGGGAGGAGGGCGAGAAGAGTTAATGAAAACTATGGTATCCACAGTGAAACTACAAGGCGTTTCTAGGACTGTCTTCCCTAGAAACGCAGTGCACCAAACCACGGACTGAGTCACATGTTAAACTTTAATGGAGTTATAGTGAGAAAATGAATAACTTGAATAAACCTGATCCTTGTCTGGGCAGCCCGCCTTCGGTGCTGGGTCTGCTCACAGTTCTGCATGACAATATATTCCAAGATCCTTTTTCCAATCAGTGAGCCCATCTTTAAAGCTTAATTTAATACCTAAGAATTAAAAGTGATTTTCACAGGAACGTAATCTCTGTTTTCTTTACTTCTTGTTTGTTAAGTTTCAGATAACTACTATTATTTTATAAAAGAAGGAGGTACCGTTTCCTTGCCTTTTTCCTGCTTTCAGTGCTGATAACATCCCTTATTCACACCAGCATTTTCACTGCAAAGTGGAGCACACAGTCATAACATGCGCCTTGCTGTTTTCTCCTCTGGCCCCAGTAAATTGTTTTAGGAGCAGTTCAGCCACTTTATGCAGCTCACTCCTGAGCAAACACGTTCCTTACGAACACCAGCCTCCACCTTCGGCTCACCGACTAAACACAAAGCAATTACATATTTTTATAATTACTCGTAAAATGTGCAGCTGCACATTGGAAAAATGAATAAAAACATATCTCCTCCTCCTCCTCAGCTCTTCACAGTTTTTGGTGAAATGGAGGCAAACCACAAAAAAAAAAAAAAGTCTAGCCCGAGCATCAGTTATAATACCAAAGTGTTGACTCATAATATAAACACATACTGCAGGATGCCCTGATAAGGACATACGGCTCCTTAGATGTGTAGTAACAGTCAAATGAATAAGATGGCTCTGTGTTAAAGACTTCTGTCATTGAAGCTACAATCCAGAATTTTCTTCATTAATTATCTAATATTAAATTTAAGGTGAATTATAAATGAACAAAGAGAACAATCTTTTTTTTTCCAAATGGAAGATGCCTCCAATATCGTAAAGGAAAGGAAAATTTCAAGCTATGAATCCAACTTGAAACAGCAAGTATGGAAGAATTCCACAATATTGATAAAGGCATGAGCACTGTTATTATCGATGGCACCTGTGGCTGAACAGGTGGAACTTAAGAGCCATTTTATTTCTCAGCAGTTGCTCCACTCACAACCTAACAGCCCTTTGCCAAAGTACAGCAGGAAAGCCTTCTCCAGTTTGGTTCAGGAGTGGGTGGATGCACCAAACTTTGCCATCCATCCCCTCACCGCCCATTACCAAAAGTGCACACAAGGACTTGCACGCCCATGTGGGTGGGATGGCGCACACATGCATGCACATGATGTGTGCACACGCCCACAGGAGCAAACCCATACACTCACAAGTACTCTCTGGACTAACTTTGAATAAATGAAGCATCCATTTAAGCTCCCAAAATGTGCTGTCTGATGTTCCACTCTTCAGTAACAGCAGACATTAAAAAAAGAAAAAAAAAAGAAAAACTTTTACAAGTTACAAACTTATTCCACGCCACTCCTTGCCAAAATGACAATGAAAACGGCTTTGAGCTGACTGAACAAGTTAAACGAGCACTGTTTATCAGTGTGACCGACATAAAGTCTCAGAGGGAGACGGAGATCTGTGGAAACTCTGAACCTTACCTCGGTTGTGAGAGAACCTCTCGACTGCAGCCTGCTGAAGGACTGATTGTACAGGACCTTTCTGGAAGTTGAGTGCTGGTTTGAGTGTGTGTAAGCTGCTGTGAGAGTGTGTGTGCCATACCCCAGAGGAGCGGAGAGAAGAGGATCCGTTGAATAATGCAGTCTTGCTCTGTGCTGGTGGGTGTGTGTGCCTTTGGCTCGTGCCCTGAACTGCTTTCCTAGCTGTCGCTCACTGCACATGTACCTACTGCTGAAGAGGGAGAGGGGCGGGAGCAAAAGAAGGAGGGAGGGTGGGGCAACGAATCACACTAGACAGACTGTGTATGTGTGTGTGTGTGTGTGTGTGTGTGTGTGTGTGTGTTGTGTGTGTGTGCGCACACAGAGCAGCTGCTGAGCTTTATCTCTCCCTGCACTGGCCATATCTTTTCCTTTCTCATTTCACTCAGACAGCGCCCTCGCAGACAGACTGACCTCAGCGACTGGTGCAAGTGGTCTGTCAATAAAACGCGGTGACACTGATGATACTGAACAGCTCCCAGGTGGATGAAAGTGTGTGAATGTGCGACTCTCACCCTGATCCTGCTTCCCTGCTGCTATGAGGAATACATTCTTAGCCCACTTTTCTGGTTGAAAACAGCTGTGACAGCCGACTCTAAAGCAAATACATGGAAGAGGAATTTCTGTTTCGGTTTTATACAGTGAAAAGAAAATCCTCAGTGCTGTAGAAAGGACCAGAGCTAAACTTAGGACAGTCAAACAAACATAGCATGGAAATCAAACAAGTCAAATACATACATATCATTGATCTCCTCATAGCAGGGCTCTGCTGTTATCCATGGCAGAACAATAATAACCTGTCAGCAAGCTCGTCCAGTGACTCCATGGAGGAAAAAGTCCACAAATATTTCATATTATATTCCCAGTGAATGATAGAATAATTCCCACATGTCATCTTGAAAGTGCAAAGCTCTGACACTCAAATCCAAGTTGATTCTGGTCTTATATTTATTTCCTTGGGGTGGAGTTAATGGAATCACAGGTCCAATCAAGTCTGATGCAGGAGAAAAAGACGTTTTCTGTGTGTGTCTGTGTGTGTATGCATCTCCTCACCATGGAAATGAAGGTTTGTCCATTCGTGTGTGTGTGTGTGTGTTACTTTGTATTCGCCTGTGGTTAAACAAGGGGGCAAGACAGCATCTGTTTTTGGGCATGGGGCAGGCTCAGTGGCTATAAGGGAGTATCCTGGCTCCAGTGTGGCCTTGCAGTGGAAAGGAGCCGTCAGTCTCTGAAGCGGCCACTCTGAGTCACACGTCCTTGTACAAACAGCTCATTTTTCCAGCGTCCTCCTGCTCTCCGCCTCTCCTCCTTCCTCTAACCTTCTCTCTATCTCTCCATTTCAAGCTTTTCAGCCCCTCGTTTCCATGGAAGTCACACTGAGACAAGAATGCCTGGCTGGCAGCCCAAACATCTCTCCTTTATGAATCTTCCTCTGTTCTGTTTATGTTCTCTGGGCACAAACTACAATAAAAAGGATGGAAAATTGTGATAACTGACATTTTCTCCGATACCACGGAACAAATCTGCAGGTGGTTTATCAATAATGAACTCACTGTTTCAAAACTCTCCACTTCTTGGTTTTTAAAGGCAAACCTAATGCCTTCGTTTCTTGCTGTTTGCAATGATCAGCTTCTTCTATGAGCATGGCCGCAGCACATTTTAGCTACAAGAGGCAAGAAAACTTTGTCCACAAACCGTAACCATGATTTTAAAGTCATTTTCTTTTTTACAAAGATATTAAAATTAAGAAAAACACTAAATATTCACATTTAAGAGGCTGTTATCAGCAAGTGTTGTGTGTTGAGTCAAATTATTAGCAAATTAATTGTCTGTAGCACATCTAATCGATTCAGCTCTCAATTTTTCCAGTAAATTGCACAGCGATGCATTTACACCTATTGGATCTTTGCTCTTACTCCCCAAGGAACTGAGTAAAATATTGTCCAACACAGGCAAAATGTGTGACATCAAAAGAATATTTTTCAAAGTGATACAGTAACACATAATGATCATTCGGATGCTGCTTACGCGAGTATTCTAGCTTAAAACGTTCAAAAATGAACTAAAGCTATCAGCAGAATGTGAAGGAATAACAGTCTACATCTATGTAGTGTGTTGTGGAGATATCTAGTGAAGCTAGCATGCTAACCAGCAAGCCCTGGGCTTGGTGAACATTAGTGTTGCTGGAGACAGATCTTGGCAAGTAAAGGAATGAAGTTTGATGCTGAACACAAAGTTTCTTCTAGTCTGGTGAGTAAACAGCTGTTAATGCTAATGTTGGCTGTGTAGCAAATAGCAAAAACTATACGGCACCTTTGAATAATGAGATCTGACAAACTCAAAAAGTAAACAATCATTTTTCAACTGCCAACAAACACCAATGCTTTCATATCTTTAGCCACCTGTCTGACATAGTCTGAATCCCAGATTCACTCATCAACTCCAAAGACAGAAACGGGCATGACAGACTGTGGTGCAACTCACCAGGCGAGACAAGTACTGAACAATGGGTTGCAATGAGTGCTCTTCCCGTCTTTCTCTCTCTGCCCCCATGGCATTCCAAGCAGGCGGCAAAAAACACAAGGCGTGCCTGTTGTGCAATCTAAAGGTTTCATTTCTCCACCATGAGCCACTGGCTTGCTGCTCTCCTGGGAGAAAAAAGTGATGACACAGACGACTTTCAGCATGAGAAAATATGGTGCGAGAGTCATCTCTTCAGAATATTCTGAAGCCAAGTAAACAGAGTCTACTGAATCAGGGCACCCATTCCACTTTCAAAACCTGAAGCTCACACATGCTCTGCAGTACATACAAGAGCTCCTGTTTTTCATCCCTTATCTCCCTTTTTCTCCATTTCCTGAGCAGGCCTACAGTCCCTCATGTACAGATTATTTTCCAGATAACACGGTGAAACAACGATGACTCATTTGTATAATTTAACAGTTGACAGAAGCATTAATCTTTCATTTGACAAACAGTCAGAAACAGTAAACTGTCCTTGAGTCTGTATCTGCTCGTTTTGTAGCTCAGCAGCAGCTTTAATTCTCTCACCGTGTTATCTCTCTTGTTCCAGAAACCATTGTTCATATATCTGCTTTAATCATTAATAAAACATGCCATATCTCTAACCAATGAACGAGAGCCTGCTGTGCTTTGGAAACAGTTAAGGTTACAAACTAAACTTGTTTGGTTGTTTGATACAAGCTAAATAATAGTTTGATATTCTGTTCATTTCTATCCATAGAGCATATACTGTAATGTACTGAAATGTCAAACTATAGTTGCTTTGTGAGCTTTCGTTTTGCTTACCATGCAAATGATCATGTAGGCCTCCAGTCTTATGTAAATTAATTTTATAATTTTTCATGAAGTACTGGTAATGTGGAATAAATGTTGCTGGGATGAGCATCACAATCTCTCCGATAAGAGACTGTTCTTAACTGGGTGGGTCTGAACAGATAAACCATGACTGAGGATCAGAGGCTTGTCTCATTACTTCAATCAACAACATGAGGAAGTAACTCTCCCCGAGGGAAAGTGAGGAAACTGTAGATGGGACAGAAAACCCACATCCAGGCTGAACAATCTTTAACTACTATAAGTTTTAAAAATCTTATTTCTGTTCCTCTGGATGCTGCAGCGGTGAAAATCTCACCTTTGGAATCACAGGTGTTTCCACCAGCACCTCTTTGTCAGGGTCTCATCAACTCTGTAACAGTAAAGTAAAAATACAGAGTGTGGTCGGGACTACCTCGGTGCTTTAATATGCTTAAGTACAACTCTGAGGCTACGGTAACGCAGATAACCACTCCTATCAATGGTGGTGAGTGGAAAAGCGTCTCAGGTGCACAACACGTTGAACCTTGAGGTGGATGGACAACAACAGCAGAACACCACGTCAGGTTCAGGTCCCGTCAGCACAAGGACAGAAATCTGAGGCTGCAGCTGAGGACTGGAAACCCGTAGCCTGGTCTGATGAATCTTTTCCACTTGTTTTTTCAGGTTTTTCCTTTAATTTGTCACCTGTCTGCAGTTGTAACTGATAAACTGGCAGCTGTAGGCTGTATACATGAGCATGTGAGTGTTGCATTAACACGTGTTAAGCCTTTCCTTTAAATGTTCTCCACATTCAAAAAGATGGGAGCCACTATACTGACAGAAAACACAACCTGACAACAGTCATTCATATAAAAAAAGGTGTGGACAAAATATCATCAACACCTTCAATGTCACGGGATCCAACTCACCGGTCTCCATAGAGTTGAATAAAGTTGAAAAAGCAAACATTTCATCTCTCCACGAAGGGGGGATTTATTGTATTTGACTGCATTATTTTACCTTTATTAAAGTGAGTGCATATCCTTGTAGTGCCTGCCTGTTTTCCACATGAATGGCTGCAGCAGCTCTCGCTCTGTGCCTGTCTGACGCCCCCTGTCTTCCCTGCTGTCTGTCTGGCTGCACAGAGTCACAACGTCAAGTCATTCACAAGTGGTTTTTACAGGGAAGATGCGAAGCGCCATCCACTGGCTGACACGCTGAATGAAAACTTGTGGGCGATATCCCTCAACACGGGTCATAGAGTTCATGAACTGATGCGACACCCTGCCTGCCTGGCTTAGTCTTTAAACACACAAGGACCCAAAACTAAATACACACCACCTTAAACCCGCCACATAATTAGCTTCTAGGGTCGAAACACCTTACCTTTTCTCTTTAGTAGGAAACGAGGCTCTTCTGAAGTCGTTTAAAAACATGTCTCCCCTCTCCACCGTCACCGCTGACCTCCCCGACTGTCGGCAGTCCACTTGACCCTGATCTTATCCACAGGGCCGGTTCTTCTTTGAAACAAATCCGGGAGGATGAACTCCACCGAGCCGAGCTGGCAGCCAACAGACACCTGCGCATCAACACACTTGATTAGCCTGCCAGTCTCTGCTAATTACAATGCAGCCTATAGGCGCCACCTGGCGACCGTAATTAACGCTCTGCTGTCGCTTCGTGTCGTCATTACTTTTTAGCTGGTGAGGATTTTTAATAAAGGCGGGTGAAGTTTGTAGACTTGTTTGTACTCAAGTACTGCAGTTAAGTACAATTGTGAGGTACTTGTACTTTATTTACTTTATTTACACTGTTTTTACTTCACAAATTAAGATTTTCCATACAGCAACATGACAATCTTATATATAATGTTCAGTCCAATTCTATTCAATCCTATTCTAACTTCACCTAAACAACAGTTCCTTAAACCAACGTTATAACACAGAACAGTATCCACTGGGGACTATTTTCTGTGACGGTAAGTACATTTTGCTAATGCTACTCACACACTTTTACTTAAGTAAATATCACAGTCAATTATCTATCTGTCTATCTATCTATCTATCTATCTATCTATCTATCTATCTATAGGTATTTTTTTCAGTTTCCAAATCTTTTTTGAATCTGTCAATTCAAAAAGTCACTTTATTAAAAGTACACAATATTAGCAGGGAAGTGTACTTAAATGTCAATGGAATTACATTGTGGTATTGCTTTTTTTGTTTTAGTAAAGGATTATTTCCCCCACCGCTGATTACTAATTTCATTTTTTGTCTTCTTTGCCTGAGGAAAATGTTATTATTTCACACCACAATTCAGATATCTGTTATCTTAACCGTCATCAATAAACTTGTCTGTCAGTGGCTTGAAATAAATGAAATAACTGTGGTATTAATTTTACTCAGGACCCCCTGGAGAGCCCTGAGGGGCCCCTGTGACTCCAAGGACCCCTCTTTGGCAGTGACTGATATACTGACCTGAGCTGGGTTTCACATGAATTGATAATTTAATTAAACAGGCAGCCAGGGAGCATCATACAACTATTCCTCAAGGCAACTTTACCAGCACGACTGCCACTATCAAGCTGTACAGATGGTCCAGTTGAATGGCGCAGTCAGTTTAATTCCCTGTGATCCCAAACTCATTCTAAATACAAACAAAAACACAAATTAAAAACATCTGAAGTGTGCTGCTGGAGATATTTTACAGAGCTCTTCATGGGTAAGCTTATCATTATGTAACAGATGAACATGAATTTTACATGACCTATGTTACTGAGCTGTAAATGGTTTGTTTACATTCACAATATTCATAAATGATGGAGCAGGACTGTAGGTCACTCGGAGGCATCCTGATCTCTGAGAAAACAAAGCCTGAGAATGCACCCATGCTTGCTGTGACTGCAGCCCACTCTGGCACTAATACTCTACCTTCAGGATAGTATTAGTTTGTCATCTGTAGCTTGGAAGTGATTGCATAATCCAGCTAACAAAGATGTACATATTTCGAAGTTTTGGCACAAAGCTGTACCCTCTGGAATGTCCCATTAGGAGAACCAAACCCACAAAAAGAACCTTAACATCCACATTTTAGCTTCCAGGGCACATTTGTCTACAGAAATGGATCCACACAGTAAATGTGTCTGACACTGTGATAATACAGCGGTCCAGGAGACCAACCGACAAAAAGTAACTCTATCCTGTACTCCATTACAAGTTCAAGTCCTGCTTTCAAAACTTCTTAATACTGTCGGGTATATTGATTTGTAACTGCATTATATTTCAGAAACTGATGATGTTTTGTGTGTTAAATCTTAATTTAAAAACTAGCTAGTAACTATAACTATTAAATAAATGGAGTTGACTAAAAAGTCCAATATTTTCCTAATAGAGTATACGTATAAAGTAGTATAAAATGGAAAGACTCAGGGAGAGTACAAGTACCTCAAAAATATATTTCAGTACAGTAGGCGTATACTTGAGTGAATGTAGTTTGTTATTTTCACCTACAGCTTTCAGAGTGTTCTGTTATATAAAGATAAAAATAAATTAATTTACCTGTTCAATTCATTTCAATTCAATTTACTTTATTTCCCAATGATAATCCACCTAGTACTGCTTTCAACTGAGTCCTGGGTACATTTATATTAAAAACAAAAGATAAAAAATAATACAATTGAAAAACATCAAAAAAGTTGGGACAGTCTGTTCATCAAGTGTACTGGTGTCCACATTTCAGCTTCCATTTAAGAGCCTGTCCTCTAGTTTTTCCTCATGTAGCGCGGCCCAGCTCATTACAGACAGCGGCCTTACGGCCCTCGGCTTCACCACACATTAAAAACAACACAGAGAAGATAGATTATTTCAATAACATGCATTATTTGGAGAAGAAGTATCAGGCAGCACTTAAAGCCAAATTCAAATCCTTTACTTAAGGAAAAGTACAAATACCACAATGTTAAAATCCTCCATTCAAAATTTTACTTTACTACTACTATTACTAAAAATAAAGAATATGAGCAGCAAAATGTACCTGAAATATCAAAAATGCCCCTTCCACAATGTTATATTATTGTATATATATTACATTATTGTATTATATGTGCATTTTAATGTTGTGGCTGGTAAAAGTGAAGGTCATTTTAACTATTTTATCTGTTATGTAGTTAACCCATAAAAATGCATCACATTTCTTTAGCTGATCATTGGTTTTGTGATTAATATCTGAATCTACTAAGTAACCAGTAACTGCAGGTGTCAAACAAATGTAGTGTAGTTACAAGTGTATTATTTCCCTCTGAGATTAAATGGAGTAGAAGTACAAAATAGAAATACACAAGTAAAGTACAAATACCTCTGATTTGTACTGCAGTACATTACCTGAATAAATGTATTTTGTTACTTCCCACCAGTGGTATTAAGTAGAATAAAAATGTCTCACATCAATGTCAGTTACTTTCCATCCATGATGAAACATGTCTGAGAATTACAGTAATGGTTTTAAAGCCCATCTGATTTGTATTTTATTCTTGAAATAAAAAAAGGTTAAAGCGCATCAGAGCTTCATTATGTGCAAGTAGCATGTGAGAGGTTCAATTTCTAACATGCCCGCAGAATTTAGTAGCAACATTTCTTTATTCAAATGTGACCCAATCAGTAATTTCATAGCGTGGAACTGATCCTGTGACTTCATCCTTTTGCAGATTAAAACAGCAATCTTTCAATATCTGAATCAACTGACATTGTCTGAAATACAGTCAATGAAATGAGAAACGGATGCCAAGAATAAAGTGAGGACCCTTGAGTTCAAAGGGGCTCTGTGACGCGTGTGAGATCACCACCATACGGGAAGCAAGTGGTGAGGTGAGCCTTACTCATCACTAGGCGTGTCACTAGCTCCACAGCATCAATGTGATTAGAGAGGCAGCCGGGGGGTGGGGTGGGGTAGGGGGGGTGGAAAGAGGGAAAGTGAGTGAGAGAGATGACCTAATACCCGTAAAAAGCAATGAAGTCATACTACCTGACTCATATTCCCAGCTGACACCAGCTCTCCCAATCACAACATCCCAGTGCGTGTGTGTGTGTGTGTGTGTGTGTGTGTGTGTGTGTGTGTGTGTGTGTGTTTGTTGTCAGAGGGTGAGGTGAGAGTGTGTATGTGTGTGTGGGTCAACAGCTTCATATGCATGTGTGTGTTTCACTTGTTCTTGCCTGAGTGTTTGCAGTCAAGCTGTTGTGCACCGTGTTTACAGATGAAAAAAGTAGGGCTGAAACAATAAGATAATTAATCAGAAAATTTGTCAACAATGATTTTGATCATCAATTACTAATTAAATGACCAAATCTGTCAACTGTTCTCTGGTTCCAGCTCCTCGAATGTGAGGATTTGCTGTTTTTGTCTGTTTTGTCTGTTAATTCTGTATAAAATATCTTTGGGTTCTGGCATCTTATTTGGACAAAACAAGCTATTTGAAGATGTCATTAGCATTTTCCCACTATTTTCCACATTTTATAGAATAAAATAATAGTTAATTAATACAAATAAAACAGATTCATGATGAATGAAAATAATCAGTTGTTAGTTGTGGCCCTGAAAAACAGCCAACGTTCAGGGACAGGACAACACTCTTAGTGGTCTCACGCCCTCACACACACAAACAATAGTTTTGTAAAGGGTGTACTTGTCTTGTGGCTCACACTGCTCGCTGATCAAAGCCCCAGGCAATGTAACAATGCTTGGATTGAATGAATCTGAATTGAATTACATTCAGATTAGACTGATACCATGTGAGTTTGGCTTTGTTTGAAGCCAACAGCAATAACTCATCCCTTTTACAGGGTCCATGTCCTGTCAAGTCGTGTCTTGGATTATTCAAAGAAAGGGAAGTTTTACATCTGTGAGCACGTCATACACATCGACTTTCACGTTTGAGTAATAACACTGGAGCTTTGTGCTTTCGCTGACTTACCCTAAAGATGTAAGTTTGGGAGGGAAAGGCGTCATAACCAGGATCCCTGCACGGTGGATAAACCTGCAGAGAAACTTAACAAACTGTTGATAAAACATGAGCTTAAAGAAACACACAGTTGCTTTAAGTATAATGATGTTCTTACATTATAATTGTACGCGCCACCACTGGCTCTCCAGCCCTTTACTCTTTTTTCTTTAACTATTGTTTTTATGTTTTTTTTGTTTTATCGTATCATCATTATGCGCCGTCCGTCTGCTGCTGCTGCTTCGGCCTGCTCTTCCTTGAAAGAAATATCTCAACAGCGAAGACAACAAATAAAAACAAACATGAGCAAACACCTAAACAAATAAACAAGTAACAGAAAAAAAAATAGAAGCGATAAAACCCCACACACGAAGTGGCCTCTGCATGTTCTGTTTCATTTGTTCAGCTGATCAACTTCAGGGCTCCCATCAGCTTATGAGCACAAGATGTGGTATCATTTGCATGAGGTCTTACATCATCCCTGAGAGCCCGTTCATTATGGCATCAGCACGTGGTGCTTAGCCAACATGTCCCTTTGTGCTCGCAGAAGCCTCATTCAACTGACAGCGGGGCACCAGAAAAGTCTTGAAAAGGACATCTGGCCATGGAAGTCAAAGGGATGTCCTTTAGGGATTCTCAGACATGTCTTCACAGCCTATTAAGCCTGTCCTCTTTGAAAGACAGATACTGTCCATATAGGTGAAAGCAATATTTGCATGGACTCTCGGACAAAGAGGTTGGTGTGTGTGTCTCTGCGGCACAGTAAACCACAGCATCTCCCAAAAAGATGCCAGTCAGCCTTTCATCGGGGGGAAAAAAGAGAAACAGCACTACTGTGACGAACAGATGTTCAAGATCATTGAGCTTTTTATGTGCAAGTAACATGACCTCAGCACTCTGGGCTTCACATGTATCCTGTAGCTAACACACACACACGCACACACACACACACAGAGAAACACAAGTGTGCAAATCACAATTGTAGCCCACAGCTACAGGCAGTGAAGTCTGAATGAAAACCAGACCTGCTGTGGTCCATTCAGAGCCAGAGAAGGTTTAGTTCAGGGTCACAAAGGTTATGTGGCACAGCAGCATCACCAGTCAGGCCTCCAACAGGCTACACCAGACCCACACATCCAGGCAGACAGGGGTGTGTGAAGGGGGGAAACACTATCCCAGATCCATGCTTTTTATTGATTGGGGCTCTGGACTCCCAGCGGACCCATTTTAATGGAGCCAGACAACCTCTTGGACACACTGGCATACCCGGTGCACCATGGAGGGGCTGGCTCTTGTGTGGTTCTCGTCCCCATCCCCAACAATGCCCTCACCCAATCCTCTGGCCCCTCCACTGGGTGGGGTTGGGATTGGGGGCAGACCCCCTGGGCCCACCACCCTCTGGTCCTTCACGCATCACGCCATCCTGCTCTCCTCCTGCTGCTGTTTTTTTATCCATGTTATTGGGTGGAGTGGGGGATGTTTTAATCCTGGCCTCATACCAGGAGTCTCCCTGTGAGTTCTCATCTGCAACACGCCTTTGGGGAACGAACCCCTTCCTGATTGGCACCCAGCGAGCAGGTCTAGACTATGATTACACATGCAAATACACCTGCTCTGTCTTTCTGGTACCATTTTATAACAACGTTTATATTGTTTCTATTTTCAGATCTGGTGTTTGGAAATTTGTGATTATATTGTTGTTGCTCCGTTCTATGTGTTATTAAAAGGCAGGAGGTGTTCTCACTAGAAATGCTAAAATATTCATGCTGAATCTCTCTGAGAGTCACATGCCATGCTCAGTCTGTCATATAAGCCCAAATGGAAGACTGTGAGTGTTTTTTTTTTGTTATTACAGTTGTAACCCAGTTGCACTGTGGGAAAACACCACATATGATGGAGAATAATAAATTCATTTTATTGGATGGGGTTAAAATGCACAAATAATCTACTGAGTGAATTCAATACCTCCCTGGGGAACGCAAACATACACACTGACTGATTTCACAGACATTTCATCTGGCAGCAATATATATATAAAGTCCAGTCAACATAAAGTTCAGTGTTTCCCTGGACTGGTGGATGGTGGATGGTGAAGTGGTGGAGCATCTAATGTTTTCTCAAACATCCCCAGAGTTTGCCTTGTCATTCAGGTATCCTTACGCAACACATGCTCACTGTACATCCCACCATACATATGCACAGATGGTAAGGACAGGCTTAGCTTGAGTTAAACTGACACTTTGAGGAAGCTGAAAACATGGACATCAGTTGTTGCTCAGCACTGTATAATTATATGTTAGATCCAATGTTTCCTCAGTGCTTTATTTATGACAGTGACCCAAGTGTAATAATAATTTACAACTCAGTCATAAAAATATTATGGTGTATATTGTTTTTTTCTGATCTTTTTATGTTTGTTTAAGATTCGTGTAAAATTCAACATTTTGATGACAATTCATTTAAGTTGCAGATACTTTACAGTGTGAAACTAAACAAAAGAAATCCACAAAAAGGGGGAAAAAACGGAGTAAATGCACTGACTGCATCGGTAGAATTTTTATAAGATTATTTTTATAACTGCAGTTTGAGTCTTTGTGTTGTACTACAACCATGCCGTCAGGCGTGGCTTCTGTCGAGGACATCTTGGGGAGTCTGTACGCGAAACGAACGGCGCGGTTCTTTGTTCACCGGGGCTGCTGCAAACCCTTTTTTTTTTAACGGGAAATGTGCGAGGGCTTTTCTGATGTTCCCCCGCTGCATAGGTTCTGCAACGCCTGTCTGACAACTCCCTTTCTCTTCTCCTCCTCGTATACAGCCCCCCCACTCCCCCAGACACCCTCTTTCCCTCCTTCCCTCCTATACATAACATCCTCATGCGCAACGGCGCCAGAAACAACAACGCGGTGACCTGCCGCAAAGCACGGCTACATGGAGGTGGGCGGACCCCCCCTCCCCAAAAAATAATGTCACTAACTCAAACATTTCATGGCAGATGGTCCACGATCCCCGTTTATTACATACAGGAGCTGCTGTTTCTTTATGTTGTAATGATAAAGTTGACATCATCTTTTCAGCAGCACCACTACATGACCATGTGCGCACTGTACTTGCACCTTTTGATACGCAACTGTTTACATCCTGGATGGCTATTCTTACATAAGTTGCCAAAATGCGGTTTTCAGGCTACACTGCAGCTCCAAATGAAAAAAAAAAAAAAAAAAAAAAAAAAAAAAAAAAAAAAAAACCAGTCTGCGTTAAAACGAGTGCGGCTGCAGGAGGAAACGATGAGGAATTTTTCTTCTTTTCTGGAGGTGACGGGAGGAAGCTTGACGCGAGATGCCACAGGCTCGGGAACCTGAGACGGAATGGTACAACGGGAGGGCGGCTCGTTTTGTCTCGGCGAGGAGGGGAGCTGTGTAAACCAGACTGGGTGGAGCAACACATCGCCCAGCCCCATCTATCGTGCAGACGGCCTTGTGTCCCGTTTGCCTGGAGCTCGCGGAGAGACTACTGTACTGAGAGTCTGGCGGATAGAGAGAGAGGGGGCCGGTCTATGGGAGGGACTAGCGCAAAGGGGGGAATTGGAAGGAGGAGGGGGCGAGGAGGAGGCGGCACGGGTGCTGTTTCTCCAGTCTCTTTCCCCTGTCTTTGTCTCATACACTCTTTTGTTAGCCATGCCTAGCCTGCTGGTTCTAGCAGGGATCATGGAGAAAAATGGGGGCTACGGCGGGGATCTGGCCGGCTCCGGCTTCGGAAGCGAGGGTCTCCTTGTGCCGCCCGATGAGGAGGAAGACGACTCCCGTGCCCTTAGGGTCGCGCTGGGCCAGTTGTCTCTGCTGGGGCTCGGGGAAGGCGAGGACGGCGGCGGAGCCCCAACAACAGGAGTACAGGACCGGAGTAACAATAACAACAACCACCACAACCACACGAACAGCGTCGGCGGTGGCGGGGACACGGCGATTCTGCAAGGGAAGAGCAAGTTGTGCGCCCTGTATGAGAGCTCCTCAAGTGAGACGAAAGGACGAGGCTGCAACATAACAGAATGCGTCCCAGTGCCCAGCTCTGAACATGTGGCCGAAATAGTGGGGAGACAAGGTAAACCGCTGGCTTGCAAATAATTTCCCTCCAAACTTGTGCTTTTATCCCACTAACCGTGCCGCATTATCCCCGCTGTGCTTTCCCGTGTGCTTTGTTTTTTTTGTTCTCTTACTGTTACCTGGTGTTATTTGACAAAGAAAAGGGAGTGGTGTGTGTGTGTGCTCGCGTGTTTTTTGTACTCCCCCGAGACATCAGCCTCCCACTTTTTCTCCTACAATGTTGCAAGTTCCCGTGTACTCATCGTTAACACTCGAGCATTGAAACAAGTCGGTCGCCGCTTTGTGCTGATTATTTTTATTTTAGAGTTGAATTTGCACAGGGGCACGAGAGAGCCCCCCGTTCCCTCCTGGGCGAATTATTCTACATCCACGCCATCAATGTCAGCGCACAGACACACACTGGAGCAGGGAGAGAGCACTTGCTTCCTTTGTCGTCTGAGACGCGCCAGACTGTTCAAAAAGGCAACGTGCGGCTGGCGAAGGGAGGAATGTCTTTCACTTTGAATCGATCGTTAAGAAAATAACCCGAATCAGACGTTTGGGCTCAAGGGTGGAAGATGTTTTGCCTCTTTCCACATTTATTCAGCTTGTTGTTTATGTTGCGCACTGCCCCAGTGACACAATTGGACAATAGAGCGAGCGTGGTCCCCTTGTTTTTTTTTGTTTTTTTTTTTTAAATGAGGGAGTTGGAAAGTTCAATTCCAGACACATTCTAGATTCTGCTTATTTCTCTTACAGTTGTTGTTTTTCTATTATTGAACAAAGACCTGAAGTTGAATGACAGCAGCTGTCAAACAAAGGTGTGAAAGTCGGGGGATGAGGGGAGGGGCGCACTAAGACAGTGTGGCTGCTTGGCACACGGGATGGTCTTAAAGAGTGACTCAGCGAGAAGTTGCACCAGGAGGTGGGAATCCTTTTTTTAAAAAAACATAATATTCTGTTTGTGCTTATTTGCAGTAAAGCTGTTGTCAAGTGATTTTTCACTCTGCCCAAGTTCTTTATTTATGTACAATAAGCTGCGAACAAGCTTGAACCTAAGTTGGTTTTGAAGCAGGGAACCCAGAAGTAGTTTTTTTTTTTTTTCCTCCGTCTTCTTTCTTCTGCTTGGTGGTGTTGTTTATGTGGCTGCACCCATTGTTAACTGATGTGATGAACCCATGGGTGAGAGGGGCAGGAAAAACAAGGATGGGGACGGAAGGGCAGTATAGCATCTAAAAAGCTGAATGGGAGTCACGCCTTGGAGCTCAACACAAGGGGCTCCTCATGAGCCCCACTTCACTGCACACTCTCAATACCACATGGTTGCCTGTCAGGAGAGGGAGAAATAAGGGGCTTGGGGCAGAGAGAGAAGTACAAAGACTGCAGGGTGGGTGAGGTACCATCAGCAATTCCTCATTTATCTTGCAACAAAAACAAACAGGTCTGGAATAATGTCACAGAGGGTTCCGAGGAGTTGAGATGGCTTCTTTTACCGATGCTCTGGCAATGTGGATTTAGTTTGTGCCGTTAAGTGCCCCTTGTCTCCCATTGTGGCTCCTGGTCTTTACTCTGAAGTGTAAGTTTTGAATTTTAATGGGGTAACCGAAGACAGCCGGAGGGTGGATCCGGTGAGCACAAGTGCAGCGAGAGGGCCCTTTTGCCTTGACCGAGAAGAAGTGCTGATTTGGGGGGATTTGAGATGAGCTGCTTTTGATTCAGGCCCTTCATTAGTTGGCACTACATACACACCCCCTTCCTCTCAGCACCCGCCTGGTGAATCTGGCAAACGGAGCATCCTGTCATGAAGGAAGGGTTGGATATGATTGTTTTCTCCTGTCAGAGTCACAGGCATTGATTCCCGAGGATGCTCTTGTACCTTCCTCTGGAGCTCTTCAGATCAAGGGTGTTTTGTTTTCCATCACAGGCACCTCTTACACCACAGGTTAACAGTTTTAAATTCGCCTCCAGTGACCTTAATTTCTGCTGGCGATTAATTAATCTTTGCCTATTTTGTTTACAGATAATTCTTTCATTGAGACATTAATTTGGACTAATTAAAAGCTGCAGTGTAGGTCGAAAAAAGGAATTTGGCAATTGCTCTTTGATCCCCTGTGACATGAACAGGTCTATTGGCCTAACACCAGTCAATGGCCACAAAAGGCATTTATTCAGATATTGGGCATGAGCAGTACCAGCCCTTCAGAGTATCACTATCCTTCTGTCTGGGTCACCGGTCCCTGAGAAGCAAGTGTTCCTGAACAAAGTGGGCCTATTTAGCAGCATTAGAGAGACATTCGTCGTCAACTTAAGGTGTCGTTAAACCTTTTGATACCTGCTGCTGTGATTTTCAGACAGGAAAAGCAACGATGCGCCGTGTGATCTAAAGCACCTGGAGTCTGGCCCGATGAGCTCAGATTAGTTCACTGAATAGATGCCTGGTGATTCTCGCTTGTCCAATGGAGAGTCGTACTGGTCTCTTTAAGACACGGCTGAGACGAGAAAGGCACGTTCAGCTCGTCAATAAATGTGGAGGTCTTAATGAGGAGGCTGCTTGAATTTCTGAATGAAAACTGACCAGCGTGATGCTTGATGCATTCTTCACGGGGAGTAATATAAACAGAGCCGCTATGTCTTTTCTTACCGTGTTCTTCTTGACCTCAAATGTACTTGGCCATCCTCTTAAATAATTACTGATTTACTGTATATAACGTCAGGTAATTTGTGAGCCTCTGCCTTAAAAGCACTTCACAGAGTAAACGATTCCACACTGATCAAAAACAGGGCAGACGTAGAGCAATAAAAGGAACAAAAAAACGAAGCATATGTGGGTTGACTGTATGATCTTGTAAGTTCAAGGAGAGGTCAGAAAGTGATCGCTCACCAGCATACTGCAAATATATTGCATCTGCAGGAGCTCTAACAGGCCTCCAAAACAGTCCATGTGTATGCTGGCAAATACCTCTGCACCACCCATCTATTTCTTACCAAGTTCAGTGTCCAATTTGGAGCAAATAATTAAGTACACTCAGTAATGCTTAGGTGCTTGAAACAACATGAATTATGGTGATTTGCTCTGTGTATCTTTTGCTGGTAAAAACCTGCAACATATTAATAACAAATCTGAATTCAAAAGGAGAGTTTCTGTTCTGTCTTGTCACTTGTAACCTTTTTAACTTTATTTGTGAATCACAAAATTGAACTGATGTATCGTATTTACTTATTTTAAAATATATCTTGGTGTCTGCAGGTTGCAAGATCAAAGCCCTGCGGGCCAAGACCAACACCTACATCAAAACCCCGGTTAGAGGAGAGGAGCCTGTGTTCTTAATCACTGGCCGGAAGGAGGATGTTGCACTGGCCCGCCGTGAAATCATCTCCGCTGCAGAGCACTTCTCCATGCTCCGGGCATCCCGTAACAAGCTGGGAGTGTCCTTTAGCGGCTCCCCACCCACACCTTTGCCAGGTCAAACCACCATTCAGGTGAGAGTGCCATACCGTGTTGTGGGGCTAGTAGTGGGGCCTAAAGGCTCCACTATCAAACGCATCCAGCAGCAAACCTGTACTTACATCGTCACTCCCAGTCGAGACCGCGACCCTGTCTTTGAAATCACAGGGTCACCGAGCAACGCCGAGCGCGCTCGTGAGGAGATCGAAGCACACATCGCCTTCCGAACAGGAGGCCTGCATGACCACAATAATGAGAATGACTGTCTGGGGCCGAATGGTGGAAGCAGCCCAGCGGGCAGCAGCGGTGGTCTGGAGAGCCGGCTACAGCAGGTGTGGGGGCTGCAGGGGGGCCAGCGCAAGCCTCTCACCAGCAGCTACCGCCAGAACTTCTCAGATGCCATGGTTGGAGGAGGAGGGGGAGGAGGAGGAGGTGAGGGAGGGGGTATCTACAACAAGGGCAACTTCTCCAGCTCCGGAGAGAAGCCTTGCTCTTATTTTGGATCAGAGGGAACCCAGAGCTGGGGTGACCCCGACTACCCCAAACAGGTGGCCTTCTACGCCCAGCAGCGTTCCAAGAGCTTTGGAGGCCTCCCGCTCCCTCTGACCAGACTCTCCCCTGGCTTACCCGAGTCCTGCGGAGGTGGAAGCACCAACAACTCTTCAGTCACCAGCATTGTGCCCGTAGCCGGCTCACCTCATGCCCAGGCCCGCCGCGCCCACAGTGAGCCCACCTCAGCCGGCGAGGGTTTCCCAGGCCGTCTGCCAGTGCCGGACTCGCCACCGGCCACTGTGCGGGACTGCATGACCTGCTTTGAGAGCAAAGTGACGGCTGCCTTGGTGCCCTGTGGCCATAACCTCTTCTGCATGGAGTGTGCCATCCGAATCTGTGAGCTCAACCACCCGGAGTGCCCAGTGTGCCACACCCAGGTCACACAGGCCATCCGAATATTCTCTTAAGGAACCACATCAGTTTTTATCATTAGTTTTGTCAGTGTTTGTTCAATAATTATTTACTGTTATTATGATTATTATTATAATACACATTTTTGTTTTTCAGAAAATTTAAAAACAATCAAGCAGATATTTTAGAAGGCACTGCTTGCTTTACTAAAAAGTATAAGAAATATTTTTAAGTTTTTCTTTTATATATATATATGCATATATATTTTATAAAAGTTTTGTTTATAAGAGAAGTATAGTACCCTGCATTTTCAGTTTTTTGACTGCTGCTGTTTTTCATTCATGAATCACAGTGTAGGCAGAGGTAGTAATGTGAACATTTTATTATTCAAATTTTTATTTTACCATGAAGTGGGTTTATATTGAAGGAAGAAGATGATTGTTTAGGTACCCAATCTGCACCTGACTGACCTAGAAAGTCAATGTTGTTATTAGAAGGAAAAAAAACAGAATTTTCATTGCACCTTACAATCATCTTGGTCTAAAATAGGATTGTCAATCATACCTTGAAATTTCAAGAGCTGATGTGAAGGTGAATTCAGCCTTTTTTTTTCAGTTTTACTGTGATTGTGGTTTGATATAATTGGTCCAAAAGAGACATTAATTTTCACAAAATGAAAATGTGAATCAATTGGTCCTAGTCAAAGCCTTGTGATCTTTACGAGGAAACAAAAACAGCCCCTTATTTCATTCTTATACCTTATCGTCTTGTAAACCAGATTAATGCTAAAAAGGGATAGGGCATTACATCATTTATTTATAGTAATTGGTAACATTTTATTGGTATCATAATTCACAAGATAGATGAAAGTTGTATAAAGTACCAGTAAAATTTTCTTTCCAGTAGCCATTGATTACACTTTGGTCACTGCAGTTTGTTGAAAAGATTCAGAAATGCTTGCTCCTCGTGGCGCTTGAAAAGCATGTGGTCCCTCGGTTGGCTTAAAGCACTGATTTAATTTGTGAGGCCGAAAGCCTTGGAATTCATCCAGTTGGCTAGTTCTCGACATCTGTCTCCCCGATGGACTTGTTTCAAAGCCACCTTAACCGCGCTTTATTGTCTTGTGTGGTCATTTAGCCACAGTCGCTGAACGATAGAAGACAAAGCAAGAGCTCCAGTCAACAAGCAGTTCTCTGAGGTGTGCACTGTAAATAAGGAGGAGAATTAGTATGTGGACAGAAGCCGAGCAAAACTGTAAAATGTTTCCTGAATCAGCAGCACACTCAGATTAAAATAGTTGACACTGTAAAAATACACAGTCCCAAATCAGTAATCCTTACTCCACGTCCCCATTACTAACAGCATTAAGTGTGAGCTCCGAGGGGCCTGCTGTCTCCCCTGTAATTAGCAAAGCTGTACAGGAGCAGGTGTTTCATGGCACACTGTGACTGTGACCCCAAGTTGGAGGTCTTGCCTAGCCCCCTTTCTTTCTCTCCTTTCTTTTGGGAGTGGCTTTTATGTCTCCCCCTGCTTACAGTTCGATCGTTTGCTTTCGAAGGCCTCTCTGAGTGGGGCGCATTGTCTGGGCTCGGTAGCAGCGTGGGCTGCAGAGTGCTCGGACACGGCCTGGATCTACTCATTGATAATTAGGCAAATGGGCTGGTCCAGGTGCGGACCGTGTGGGGACTCTGGAGCTGTATGAGGGGTAAGACAGGGTCCCGCAGTGAGCCCCTTACCGCCCCGCCCCACTGTTACAAGCACAGAGGGGGCTGGATGGTCTGGTTGCAGCTGGGCGAATAGGACCCCCTCCTTCCGCTCCCTCTTGCCCCTTCCTCCCCCCTTTTCCTTTCCTTTTCTGCTGCTCTGAGCTATCCCTACTGGGGAGAGGGGGCCTCTTTTGTCCCAAAACACACACACACACACACACACACACAAAATTTGAAAGACAGTAGCTGGATTTGCCAGTGCCTGTGAAATGAGGGGAGGCTTTGGAGCAAAATAAATTATCTACAGTTATCTGGAGATAACACCAGTTACCTGTTTCCAACGTTAATGTCACAATCTGCCATATACCCTTTACAAATGATGAAAATGTTTACATTCACCTACAAAAGATCTTATCACGCCACCCCCCACCACCACCACCACCACCACCACCACTCCCCAGCTACACTGCCCTGAAATTTGCACTGGCACTGTTTGTGTGACAGAGCCAGTGCAGATCGACGTTTCCATAAAGCCCCGGTCCCTCTTTACCTCCAGCCCCCGCCCTTCCCGCCCATTCGCCACACATAGATAGATAGAGAGATATAGATAGGGTGGGACATCCTGCAGCTGCCCCTTCACTATGGACACCCGGGCTTCAGCCAATAGCAGCCCCCCTCTCTTTTAGCTTCCAGAATGAAATCAGACAATTGTAATTGACAGGAAAGCAGAGGAAACGCCCCATTTAACCAGCACTCATGCTGAATCAAATTACACACCCTCTGTGTCTGCCTTAGCCCCAGCCTGGGGATTTCAGAGGGCTAGAGGAGAGCGGATGGGGGTAGGGATTAAAGCTGTTGAATGATAAGGGGGGGTTCATTTTGGCTGGAGAGACAGAGAAGAACGCTCCAATATAAATGAGACCCTGCAGATCTAGCAATTTTATTGATCATTCAAGTGTAGCAGGGAGTTTTGAGTTGTCACATGTGCTCCAGTAGTGAAGACAGGGAACACTGGTGATGCAGCAGGCCTTTGTGTTGTACTGGAGAACAATTAAAACTCGGCTTCTGTCTCAGAGAAAGATGAACGATTACAAATTGTGTCATCTAAGACGCAAAAGGTCCTTCCTTCTTTTTTTTTCCTTTTTTTTTTTTTCCAACAACAACATATAAAAGCAGCAGACCACTCGCATTACACGTGGACTGCAGGGAAAGCACTGTACTTGCAAACAGTACCTTGAAATCTATCAGATGTAGGAATAAAGAATAGTTTTTTTATGGATGGAGAAATTGCACAGTGGTTTGGCCTAAGCTTTCAACGTCAAATTCAAGGCAGTATGACACTGTTCTTTGAACTTAGTATTTTTGTTATTTTGTTTTCTGCCTTAATCTTTTTTATTAAAATAATGTCCTTACTTTGGCATACAAGGTAGCAACTTTGGCCTTTGACAGTACCGCCCACTAAACAACTTTTAAAGTCCTTATTTTTGGAGAGAAGAATGTGAATCAAAATGCTCGGGTGGGGATTAGAGGGATTCAGGAAATTAGGCCCTTAAAACACTTTACTTAAAATACAGAGTAAAGCACCTTATTACAAAACATGCGCATTTGATTAATACCAAACCGACCACTGATGGTGAAATATATTTCATAGAATCTGAAAGACATGCACATAAGGATTCCCTATCATTTTTTGTATTATGGTGGTTCTTGTTATTCTTAATACTACAGTAGTACTAGTGGTAATTTGGGAGACCTCTCGTCCATGTAGTCAATGCTGATGACTTGGTTGAGTTTTGCACTGGTTTAATGAAGAGAGGGCTTATTGGAGATTCTCCCAGTTTAGACGCTGTATAAGTTAATGAGTATTGTACTTTATGGGAAAGCACTCTGAGCATCTATGTAAATACAGTATGTGTATCAGTTACGAACATCCAGACAAAGGCCCGCTTGAAGTGAGGTTTTGATTATTTTTACAAACTGAAAGTGTCATTGTCAATGTTTTTAGCATATGGAATTCAAAATGTTTCTGGGTTTTAGGGAGAGTAAATCTTTTATATACGTGTCCCATCATCCTTTTGACGATAATAGTATATTAGATAGATCCATACATTTAAGAAATATTATTTAAACTGATTAACTTAGTATTTCATCCAAATATATAAATGAGAAATTAACCAGACACTACTATAAACTGTAATAATTAATATCCTTTATGAAACCGCTGATGTATAAATCCAATCTCAAATAAAAACTCGAATGAATAGTATGTGTAATAACCTAACCCCTACTGAATAAATCAGTTTCTATGTATATTAGGATGAAAAGCAATAATAGGACTATACTGGGACAATAAACAGAGGAGCCTGCTTAGTCAGTTCTTTAAATAATATTCTATTCAGAAATTGACCTTGATTATTAGGATAATACTGCTGCATTTCTGTCTCATATCTGCTTAAAATTCATTATGGATTCACGCCAGTGTAGTAACAGATATAATTAATTAGTAACAGTTTCAGGATAAAGTGATTGTTCTTGTTGTGTTCATCAGGGTCTCAGTCATTCGGTTGTTTCATTTTTACGTTGATATCAATCAGATCACAGAGGTGGGGTCGAGACAAACTTTTAAGGAATCCTCCTGCCAAGTAGCACTGAAACGACGACTTGGAGGGAATCTCATTGAGCTGGAAAAGTGATCGCTCAAGTGTAAACAAACAACAAGACCAGAGCAGGAGCACCGAGGTTTGTCCTGTTTGTTAAAAAGCAGGAGCTGGTGACTTTGCTTATGACAGACTGACGTCTTGAAGGCTTTGGTCGAAAAACATACACACAGCAGTGAGAAGTAAGGGGGTAGGGCAATGTGATACGATGTACTGTACCAGTCACTCTTTCACTGAAGTCATGTTGACCATGTGAAGAGCTTCGATTCTTCTTCTACACACAGGGGCAGACGAGTTACTTATAGCATATCTTAAGATGAGTTCTGTTTACATTGTGACGATAATAAGTTTCTGATTTCATGGCTCTATTTGATACTTGTGTTGCACCTACTTGTCATCTGTATTGTTTCTGAAGGAAAAAGGTCAGACATAGCCAAAGAACAATTTACGAGGAGGGGACATGAACTAACTTATCACTTGAGTTAACTTATTTTAGCATGAAAATCCGCTTGGTTTAGAGTTTATTGAATTAAGAAATAATCTCATAGGTTAGAATTACTCTGTTTACCCGAAAGTCTTCGAGGCCACTCAGTCGATATCTGTGAAATGAAGGCATATTATGTTTCCGTGTTGTAAGATTAGTTTAATACTACAGAGGCGCCGGTAACAGACTTACTTCTCCCAAAGAGACCAGCTTACAGCACATCCTGGCACTTACACAGTCCTTTGAGTAGTTTTCTATTGTCCTGGTTAGATCGTTGGGGGGGAAAAAACCACAGTCCAGGGAATGTCTTAATCTTTCTGAAAAACTTGACCGAGCTTGAGAAGTTGAGATAAAAAGGAACTGCCCAAGTAATTAAAACAAAAAAAAAAAAACAGGCTGAGAAGGAATCGTGTTGACAACGACAAGCCAGTGAAAATTCAGGCTGAATTCCTAATTTTTAAGACCCTCAGAGTAAATAGTAAGGGATTACCTTAGATGTAAACAAGGCGACAGTGTAACAGTGAACAAAACAACACTGTGGTTTGAGTTAATATCGTTTCCAGAGCCATTAACTGTATCCTTGAGTTTAACTGCATGTTAGTAAAATATAGTACAGTAGGTAAGATTTATCAGAAAAAAAGTTAAGATCACATAAAGAATTCATCAGCCTGATACCTGAAGTGTATAAAAAAGCTTTAAGACCTTAAAGTTGACATCGGTTTAAAATCATATATTTACCGTGTAGTTTAACTAATTGATACATAAAGTTTAATTATGATTCTTAAGAATATGCTAAGGCGTAAGTTTCATTTGTCCAAATCACCCAGTATGAAAAACTTTTTAATTCAGTGGAGCAACAAGGGGGTGGGGTGACTCACGGTGACATTTGATTCATTAAGTTCTTGTTAGTATTATTTACAATATTGTATTAAGCTTACTATTATAGTAATGGTAGAAACTGTTGATGTTTTTCTTCTCTTGATATGAAAAGGTCTTTATGCATTTATGTAGAATCCCTTTTAAGGAGTGATAGGAAATCCTTATTTTCAATGGATGCACTTAAGCAATTGTACCAACCTGTCGAAAATCACACATTGAGCAAGTAATGCATTTGAATGTAAAAAAAAAAAAAGACCACTCAACTTAATGCACTCCTTACGCTTATTGTTTCGTCAATTTACAAGTGAGCTTTAAGTTTTTGTTTGTTTTTTGGACAGAATTTGCGACAGGTTTTCAACGTAGACTATATTTGAGTTCTTCCACATACATTTATAGAAAGTAACTTAAAAAGAATAAAAAAAACATATTACAGTTTCTCAAATCTATTTTGCTAACATGGGTTATTATTTCATAGAAAGCAGAGGAAAAAAAAAGTCAGTATCTGGATGTTATTTATGAAAAGTTAAAAAATGAAGCAACATATTTATGAGTAACCTCAAGACATTTTGTTTTTTAATTAAAATTACAAGAAGTTAATATATTTCTAAACACAGGGAAGTCAGTTTCTACTAATAAGTAAAATGAGAAAAGAAGTTTAGAAGTTTTATTTATGAAAGTTATGGACGCTCGTCTTTTCCATGTACTTTATCGTGAATGAAGTAAATGGAACAACGAAGAGTTCCCCATAGCTTAAATTTTAACTTCAGACATGCGCTACGTCAACATCAGTGCATTCACAATGGAATAATTACAGAAAATAATATAATATTTTTTAGAATTTGGAGATATTTTAGTCACAGAGCATCAATTTTGTGCCTCAATTATATATTTTTCCTGCATCAGCATTCTTTGTGCAGTGCTGCTTGCTGTAACCCCTTTCTCCCCTTCAACTAACCCCATGTTACTGACTGAACCACATTACTCATTTCCTCTGTAATCTAAACTCGCTTTTACTTATCAAACGTATAAAACATGTTACGACTGCAACGCTTGGAATGAATGAGGTAGCTGTGACCCTCTCGCCAATAGGGCCACACATAACTTGTACACACTTTTCATTCATACATTTTCTACATCTACTACTCAGACAGTTTGTGATCGATAGCAGCAGAGTATAATCAGCTTAAAGAAAGTCTTTATGAGAGACTTTCCCTAATGTGTTAATTGGGAGAAGCGTGCGGATTGAGCGGAGGCATCTAGGAGAGGACAAGAGCGCACTGTGTAGTAGATCTATGTAACTAGATGCACACATATACACACAACAGATTCATTACCGTACTAGGTTGCATGTATGTTGTATGGTCACTTAGACAGGAGAAATGGCGCAGGTCCTGCGTTATCCTTTAACGTCAGCGCACTTGGGCTGTTTCTCCTCTGTAGATTTTCATAGTTGGAGTCTCTTTGGAAACTGGAAAGTTGACATGAGTTTGGAGCCAGGCAAAGAGACCATTTCAGTCCCCACATAAAAGTTGGAGTTTGTATTCTCAGTTACCTGATAGTGATGAAAGACTGTTCACACCTCATATGAATTAACTTGAAGTTCTTAGTTTGTGTAAGAGTTGATACAGATAAAGGAAAAAAAAAAACTTGACAAAAATACTACAATGGCACATTTTCTGCTGCATGTAAAGGATGGGGACTGAAGTGGTGCTTGCTGGTGAAACTCGCAACCTTTTCCAAAGAGGCCAATACAGTCTGACAGTTTGTCTTTGGTAGCGTTTCCAATTTTTCCAGCACAGTAGAGGTGTTTCATACCGGTCTAATAGTGGTCGTAGTGCATTAGTTTTTGGGCCAGCATCACCTGGCATTAGTTTCTGTGAACAGTGAAAGAGGGTTGCCACTGTGGCCCTCTGTGGCTGACCGTCAACTTTGATGGATGGAAAAAAAAAGAAGTCTTTGAACTCTGTTACAGTGTGCCATGCCCTTACAAGGCATGTGATATTGCAGGTTTATTTCTTATAGCACATGTTTTTTTGTGAATTACATTTTTTGGAGACATTTTTATTATTATTATTATTGTATCTGCGCCATGTTAGTTCTGGTTCTTTGTTATTTTTCCAAGATTCAAGATGTATTGTAAATGTTTCTAATAAAACAAAAATGAAATGATCTCCAATTGAAACCAATTGTGTTTTTTTTTTTAATTTTGTTTGAAGGGGGAGTACTTATGACTAAATCGATCCTTTGATGATAATGACTATTCATATTTAAATTTCAGTGATCAGAGGAACGGTATCATTTTACAGCACTGCAAATAGCTTGTTACCGAATCACAGTGGACATTAAGAATTGACTTCTATTATAGCCATGTCTGTATTCTGTGATTAGCAATCATGGTACCTAAAATCACGACTCATTCAATTAATTCTGCCCTTCTACCAGATTCACTAATGAAGACGCCAGCTACTTGCTCCCTTCATCGTTTTAAAACATCGTGAAGAGACACGAGAAGAGGCAGGCTATAACAAATGAGATTTATTTATACATATGCAGTCCAAATATACATATATTAGAATAAATGTTTAAAAAGCCCTAACCTACACCACCCAGTTCAAAACCTGTGAAGTCAACAGAAGTCAGTGTTGATGTGGGAACACATCAGCAGGATAAACGCCATCTGTGTGCATAACCTTTGGATTTAATCAAGCCCCTCCCAACACTACCATCCTCTTCTCCTTTTCCTCATCGCTTAAACTATTACATACTAACAAACCCAATCCTGGCTCCTGAATAGAACCCCCGCCCCCTCAACAGGAAATAAAGACAAGTGAGAGCGAGGGCAGACCTCAGGGAGATCCCAGAAGGCAGAGTCCTGTTCCAGTTATATACAGTGTGGAGAGAGACAGAGAGGAGTAGGTGAGCAGGCAGCGGAGGATTTCACTTACAGTAAAACAAGCCATCTCGGGTACATCAGAGATCACAGGAGCAGGGCAGGGCTGAGTGCCCTCACTACCTCATCTCCTGAAACATTATCCATCCATCCATCCATCCATCCAGCCATCCAGCCATCCATCCATCCATCCATCCCCGCTAGCAGCCAGCAGGAGCAGCAGTGCAGGGTTGTCCATGCATTTAAACATAATCTCTTCCACTACACCCAAATGTTCAGAGCAGGGGTGAAACGGTCATCAACAGTGCTGCTATCCCAGCGACATGTTAGGCAGTTAACGTATCCACAAGTGATGCAGCTATCCCATCTCGTTTAGAGTTAACGCTGTGCAAAGCTCACAAGAGCATGACTCATCTATAGAGTACAAAGTGTGCACAGAGCAGGAAAGGCTTCCAAACAAAGATCAAAAGCAATCAAAGAGAAATTACATGCCACTGTTTGGGAGGGATGTTATTGCTCTAAGTGGCCTGGTGGAATACAACTTGAACCGACCAACTTCGACCAACCTGCACATTTAGGAAAAAATTACTTGAAGCCCTTGCTCCTTCCATTAGTGAGGGACAGTTGCCCTTACAAGCTTCTCCACATAGAGATTTGATTGCAGGTAAAAGCAAAAGCACGAAAAGCAAGAGAGCTCCCTTTGCAATGAAGAATTCAGTGGGGAAAATCTGAACCAACCAGTGTTAAATTGCAAACCCTTTGGCCAAACAAGACCTTAATCTAGTGTTCAATAAATATTATCTGGGACACTTATCTAAATATTATACATTTTGGAAAAATGGGAATGACAGTGGCGACAGAGGGGTTGCAGATCAGTCTACTGGATGTGGATTTTTATTGCTCAATATCCAGGTAGTGGGGAACTGAGGGAGAGCATTTACCGGCTTGTAAAACAGAGCTTTCAAAGGGAGGACAGTTTGCAAAGACAGAAATCGTGACGAGATACAAAAGGGACCTCATAATGTTAAATTTTTCATTAGATTGTGAATCAATTCTGATCATGTACCTCTTTCAAAGCTATACAGGGTGCACCTCCCTATTCACACCCCCCTTGACTGCTTATCTAAACTTCTTTACCATCCCTCCTTCACTGGTCCCTCTCTTCATACTGTATTAAGTTTTCTTAACCAGACACTAGACAAATCAACCCCAGTATGTCCCTCTGTGAAATGGTTATTTCTACCTGTCTCTCCATTTTCCCTGTCCATCTGTCCATCTGTCTGTGTCTGTTTGTCTATGAGGCTGTTTCTCCATTTGCCTGGAGGTGAAGGAGGAGGTCAGTGATAAGGTCTCAGTTGGACTGGCAGCAGACGCCCTTGTTGGCTGAGTTTTGGGTGGGCTCGACCGTGATGGGCACCACGTTGGAGGCTGGTGAGAAGTCTGAGTCGCTTCGCCCTGACATCTGCCTCTGTGACACGATGTTGTAGATGGCTGTGATGGAGAGAGGAGTGAAAGGGAATGAGTTATGTGTAGATGCCTATAAATCCAGCCAACAGTGGGACATATTGTGATAAGGACAAACAGCATGGCAAAACTGAACAACAACTGTTCTATCCAGACTCCTGGCAGCAGTGCAGGATTCTTTCCATCCTAAACTGGCATCCTTATGTCATGTGGCAGTACCCAGTTTCATTTTAGGCATTCCCCACAGCTACAAGTTGCGGTGCCTTTTACATTAAAATTGCAATAACTAAATAAATATAATACATTATGTGTCTGTGACTTGGTTCTATAACCCTGCATGCTAATTCTGCTACACAAAAAAATTGAGTAAAACTACAAATTTGACAGACACTAGCAGTTTGAACACACAAGTGAACTTCAGTGTAGCTTTTTTAAGTTTTTTATTTTTTATTGTTCAACCTTCATCATCTACTTCTTCAATAATGCGATAAATGTCTGAATGCCAGTTACCTAAACTTTGGCTTAGATGCAATTGGGGTAGTCAGCTGATCAACTGAAGAGCGGAGTGCAAACCTGGATCTGACTTCCAGTTGCACACTGCCACTTTAACTCTAAACTACAGCCAGATGTGGAACACAACTCCTGAAATAAAAACTGCCCACGAAGCAAGAAGGTTTAAAGCAAAACAAGACTCCTGGCTGACAGTGACATGACACATCAGGTGGGGAAACTATAACTATAACTTTCTATAGATCCTACACCTGGTGCTGTGTCTGTATAGACAATAACGCAACAATATGACACTGTCTGACCTACAATCTTTCTGCTGCCGATAGCTACACGTGACGTCGTCTCTACTCCACTAGGTCTAAAGTTCAGCTCTTACTGGCCTGCTAATGCACTGCTAACTTCCTCTCTTCTCCTCCCTTAATGAGCTAATTAGCAGCGTTAGCTCAATGGGACTTGTTGGTTTGAAGTTTCTATGAATCTGAAATTACTCATAAGGCTGTGGTCTGGGCAGGGTGGCTCAAACGGCTAAAGCAGAAGCAGAGGGGAATTGAACATGGAGCAGAAGCTGAATACAAACAGTAAGTGGCACATACTTGCAGACTGATAGCCCCTGGAGCAATTGAAGTGGAAGCACCACTCGCTGTTGGATTGTCCCTTTAGGCACTCCAGGGGTTGACAGTCACAACAATTGCTTTTTTCTCCATGTTACCAAATCTCCAAGATCAAAACCCACTTGTCAGTGTGGCTATAAACCTCCTGGGGAAACTGCTCATAGACATTTACTTGAGGAAACACATCTGTGAACCAATATTAGAATTTCTCTCTTCAATAAGCAGATGCATCTGGTCCAGCGGGTCAAAGAGTGTTTGTGACCACAAACAAAGACCAGTGCGTAGTGGTTTGCTGGTGATTGCCTGTCTTCATAGTGGCTCTCCCCAGGACTGAGTGGCTGAGTGGTTTTTCAGTGTGCCAATTACTCACATTTTTCACCTTAATAATATAAAAAAAAAAGAAAAAAAAGAAAAATCGGGGGTGTTCTTTGCCACAGACTGCACATCAGTGGGAGACACAAAGAACTGATTACATGGATTTTGCTGCCATCTAGTGGCAGAAGATAGGCTTTGTTATGTAAACCATCAAAGTCTGGATGGACAGGCATCACATGAAGCACATATGAAGTATTAACGCTTTAGACATCAGTTGCATTCAGGATCAAATGCACGTTCAGTCTGTGATTTGATATAAACACAAAAAAGCAAAGAAATGTTAAATTCACCTGTGAGAATAGTTTGGAAAGCCAGCTCCACATTAGACGAGTCTAACGCTGATGTCTCCAGGAAAGACAAGCCATGCTTCTCTGTAAAGCACAAATGCACATAGTCCCATTATTAATCATTATATGTCTTTATTATTGTCAACTTTCATAACTACACTGAGCTGAGATATGGTGTACTTTTGTACTGTACTGGCATTAACAGTGCACTGATTCAGGATTTGATTTCTCCTACATAATACAGCACTCACTCCAGAGTTTTCCCCAGAGAGTGAAACTGCTTTGTAATTAAAGAAAACTGAATGGGTTTTATAACAGCTAACTGGTCTGCTCTGTGAAGAATATAATGGTTTACATTCTGATAAAAAAGAGAAACTCTGGAGTCAAAGAATATGGTTTGCTAGGAGGTACATATCCCATTTAAAAAGATTATAGTGCTGTATGACATATACAGACAAAAGAATAGTTTTATACATATAATAAACTATCTGTGTATAAAATGGCCCTTTTCACAGCAGATATTTTATCTTGTTACAGTAGGAAAAGCTCAGGTGTTACTGTTAAAGAGGACTTCTGTTCTATTCAAGTGTCCCAGTAAGCCCTGACAGTGTGTCAGTGGGCAAGCATGTACAATACCCTGAAACTGTGTGACTCTGAAGCAGTGAAATTAAATTCAGCCATTATTCATTTATTATTTACAGCTACTTACAACTTTTCTTACCATGACATAAAAAAGTTCAATAACAAACAGTAAGCACAAATTGAATCGTTTTTTAGTTTAATTAATCTTCTTATGCCGACCAACAACCGAAAACACCAAAAAAAAGTATGATACGAGATGTAACCGCTTGATATAAAGGAAATTAATCTGCAATTATTTTGATAACTGACTAAGCAGAACATTTGATGACCCCAAGTGAGGCGATAATTGTCACACAGTGGCATGGGTGCGGCATCAGACTGGTCGTTTGTCTTTGAGGAGAACCCTTCACTCGTGGCATTATCATACACTTTGCATAGATGCGTCTACAACATGGTCCTTATGCAAACTGAGAATCATAAACTAGGCAGGTGGTATAGGAAAAACAAATCAATACAAACAGGAAGCACTAACTGGTGAAAACATTACTGATATAGCAGCGAAAACGACTTTCTGTACTCTCATATGGATCAACAAGACTCAAGTATTTGACTCTCTTGCTTCCTGTCCCATTATAAGTCATTTACCAGTCAAAACAGGTGCAACAATGAATCAGACACAAGCTAATACACTCAAGGGCGAGCGTAAACATGTGGCCCAACCACTGTAAAATAATTAGTGTCAAAAGGTTGATAAAATTATTCATAACTGGACTGAAAGGCTCCCTGCTCTGAAACAAAGCCTTGAAATTCTCAAAGGTCAGAGATAAATGGAGGTTTAATTAATTTAAATCAAGTCCTTTTTACCTTAAGCTGTGCTTTATGTGCTGTAACACTTTCAAGCCAAGGACATATGCCATTTAGTGGACACATTAACACAAAATGCCTTACAGTATCACAGTGCAAACATTCCTGACATGTGGAAATGAGCGTGTTAGTTTGGCAGTGTTGCAAGTTTAAAAAAGCAGCCCAAACTAAACTGAGAGAAAAGGTAAGACGCCAAGTATAAGCATTAATTAAATTCACTGTCAGCAACACACATGATATTCTATAATGTACTTAAGGCCTAATTAAAGCAGTTTGGGGTCAGTTCATTTCATATGCTTATTATCACAGCTTTAACCTGGCTATAATCTAATGAGGCAGAGTCCTAGAACCTCACCGGCCAGTACAGGCTGCATACTATGCATAATGTGCTCACACAGACACACAATGTCATTAAAGAAACGATACCTGCAAAAGCCTTGGCCTCATCTGTGGGCACAGCCCTTAGGTGGCGTAGATCGCTTTTGTTTCCCACTAGCATGATGACTATGTTGCTGTCTGCGTGGTCCTGCAGCTCCTTCAGCCAGCGCTCAGCGTTTTCATACGTCAGGTGTTTGGCAATGTCATAAACCAAGAGAGCTCCAACTGCTCCACGGTAGTACCTGGACGACGTGAGAGGAGATGAACAAAATATAAATTGGAGTAACAATTTGTTGTTGGTACAGCCTGTTCTTTTCAGGATTCTTTGTGGGTGTGTGACATGGGCTCTGACAGCTCTGAAGCACAAGGACGTCTGATCAGCAACAATGGTAGAAACAGAAAAACAAAAGAAATAAAACTGTGAAGCTAAAACAGCTGCACACGAAGCTCATAACGCAAGTAAACACTGACTGAAACTACTTGTTTTAATCAAAGACTGGCTATGCTGACTGTCTACTTCCTCAGTGCCTGTGGGGGCCTGACACTGTACATGCCAAAGCCTCAGTGGCTGCTGCATCAAGGAAGACAACACAAAAAGAGACAAATGTTGGGATGGGAATTTGACCCAGAGATTAGGAGGAAGCCGTGGTTAACAAAACACTTCCTGCCCCAAGGCAAAAGGGTGCGTTTTATAGTTTTCATCACTTCTGATTAAATCTTTCCAGCTATTTTAGGAATGATGAAGCTGATCGATTGGTTTATTATAAATGTAACGCATCACAAAGAGGATGGGCCGTTGTTTCAAGTTTCTTTTGGTTGGAAGTTTATATCTGCTAAAGTCCCTACATTTTATAATACAGCCAAAGTTCATGTGACTGTGAATGAGTTTTGACAAAATAGCACATTAAAGTAAATAGATGAGGTGTGGCTCTGTAATGATAACATGCTTGTTTGGTCTGATGCATATGGATCTATGAGTGTGCTGGATTTAATTAAGAAGGTCCACTGTTTTCTTCAACTGAGCATGTACTGTGTGAAGTGGATATCTGTGGGTATGTGAGGAAGCGAGTTGGTGCACGACAGTGTGATCCCACAAAGGCTTTGATGATTTGCTCTCTTGTACTCACGCAGAAGTGATAGCTCGGTATCGCTCCTGTCCAGCTGTGTCCCAGATCTGAGCCTTGATGGTCTTGCCTTCTACCTGGATGCTGCGCGTGGCAAACTCCACCCCGATGGTGCTCTTGCTCTCCAGGTTGAACTCATTGCGGGTGAAGCGTGACAGCAGGTTACTCTTCCCTACACCTGAATCTCCGATCAGCACCACTATAGAAAATAAAGGGGATTTCAGACAAAGTAAGAGGAACAATCATTAGCATAGTCACATGGCACATTGTAACTCGCTGGCACAACAGAATCTCAATTTCAGTGTGGACAAAGAGAATGAAAAATATACATGGAGACCCGACCATACTGATGTATTTGATATTTGATGAGAGTGTTTGAGCAGCACAGCATACTCTTTGACTGGAGCTGTAAAGGGAAACTCATGGTAGACCAGTTCATTAAAGCACAAAGAAGTTGCACTGAACAAGATGGGTTGACTTTTTAAGATTAAATTTGATTCTCATTTCTACTAGATAGCCTGCCTCGCCAATGACGCACATTTGTGGCTCCCAGCTGACGAAGACCTGAACCTCAGAGGACTCCCACTAAGTACTCAAAATATTAGAACCACCTGCTCTTTGCAAGAAATACATGCAGTCTAAGCATATGAATCCAGGTGAAACCACTGACTTCCTGCTGATTTCACCCATCAAATGCACCTGAGTTATGACAGAATTTGACTGAAGGGCAGTAAATCAGAGAAAGAAAAATGTTTTATGCATGGAGATAACTGAGACACATATTGCACAAATCAGTATAAATGAGTTGTCCTGCTGTTTGCTGTATATAAATGTTTAGACATCAACTCCTCAAACTGGGTACTCACTCTAGTCTCAGCCAAACCTGTGCAGTAGTTTGTGCAAATGCCAAACACAAAATGCACTCAACCCTCCCCCAAAATAGCTTCAGTTAATAGGCCCACCATTTAACATTTCCCAAACAAAGCATAAAGATCGATCAAACTTGCTAACATCCCTTACAATGACTCCGCTTACAAAAAAGGGGCCTTGTGTTGGTCTACATATAAACTTCAGCAGGGTTTTTACTGACATAAGGGTAAGAGAGGTAAATGATTACATTTACAATTTAGAGAGAGTTATTCCTTTAATGCATAGTGCATAATCATGACAATAAAAAAAATAAGGCTTTTATGCTGTTTCTCCTCTTCCACTGGGTCCTTTCCTACAATGTATGGAACGAGGCATTAATAAGATGAGCGTTAGTCAGAAAACTACTTCCACAATTGTCAGGTGAGTCAATCTGTCAAAAGGAACCTACCACACCGGCACACCACCCTGCTATTAGGAAATAGGAACTTGTTATGGAATGTTGAAATTAGATGAACAAACCAACCACTGTGGCTACACATGCTTTTAAGCAATGCTGTTGTTTCTTAAGGGAAACTGTGTATAATTGGTCTGTTTGTCAGTGTTAATACAGAGTAACAGTAGAAACGTGTGTCCACATTAAGTGCTGGCTTATTTAGACTTGAAATAAAATAAAAAATACTACTACATGCCAAAAAAGGCAATACTATAATTTTCCGTTTTGTCCAATACAAAAGATCTTGGGCGGAGGACAAAAATCATTATACAATCATGTCCAAGTCATTCGCCATCAGACAGGTAATATCACAGCTTCATTACACACCCATTCACTAACCCTATTGTTGGGTTTGCATTCTTCAGCTAAAAAGATACGACACCTCTCTATTATGTTATACAAAACCTGCACCCAGTTACATAGCCAAGCCCACGACTGTCTGAATGAAGGAATGAAACTCATTCCTAGAATCTGAGTCTATCTTCCTGTTCAGTGGGATTAATTTATACACTGATATCTCCCTATAAATGGAATAAAAGATCACCATCCCATGTCCAATTTCATCATTTCCATTTTTCTGAAATTAAAGCAGTGTATAATGCTGGCTAAGGCAGGCGATCTAAAAGAGATACCTTCTATTAAAGCAGGATAATTATTTTCTTATCAGTGCTGATTTTATGGAATCAAATGCATCAATGAGATTCAAAAAATAGAAAATATATTCACTGAGAGATGGCTTTAACATAATTTACTCAGTTGGGTAGTTAATCAAAAGAGAACTGTCTAGGAAGGACCAGAAATGAAGCAGTTAGTATGACATTAAAAGGTTTCTAAAAAAAAACAAAACAAAAAAAAAACCTGGCGTTAAGGTTCGCTGCTTTCTTTAAAATGAACTATCTGAGGAATGAGCTATGATTTCAGCAGCAACATGACGTCCTGTGCTCTGTGCTGATGTCTCCATCAGTGGGGAAAGGTTTATGTGACTCACTGAGAGCTCACCCTACTTGAGTCATGCTATCCAACAGCGAGACACAAAAGGGGGTTGTAGGAACAAAGGAGAGCCAAAACACTTACGTTAGCTCTTCCCTGCTTTAAGCGAAAGACTGAATGGCAGCTGATACCTTATCAGTGTCCTTGCATTGCTGCACATGATTCAGATAAATTTGCTATTTGGTCACCAGAAACCATGTCACTTCATCCATGGACGGGCAAGTGAGTGAGCAAATCTCATCTTCTCTAAGCTCTGAAAGCGAGCTTCTCTGTGCCACATACACACTTTTAATGCAGGTAATACCAGTTTGACAACACATGCTTGTTTAGTGTTCTATATTTGAACAGACCATGGGCACTTCATTTCCCCCTGCTTATGACAAAGTACAACTGCCAAGCACTGGTTGTGCCAGACAGCCATATTGGAATAATCACTTCCCACTGTAGTATCTTTGATACCAGATAACACCTTGCAGGATAGTGTTTCTGCTGCTGCTTAATGTTATCTGGTCACCAGGAAAGCTTTTTAATAATTATACATGTTGCTTATTTATAGGGCTGCTGTTTTTGATCAATCTGATGATTATTTCTACATTGAAACACTAAAAACATTTGCAGGGCTGAATGTGGCATCTTCAAATGTCTTGTTTTGTTCAACCAAAAGTCCAAATACCCCAAAAATATTTTGTTTATAATGTTAAGTGACAAAGAGAAGCAGGAAATCCCCACATTTAAGAGACAGGAATCAGATTTGCTTGGAAAATGAAACATTTAATCAATTATCAAAGCAGTTGCTGACTAATTCCCTAATCGTTTCACCTTCAACTGGTTGTTAGAGCATATTAACAACTTTTATATTAGAGTGAAAGTGGTGTAATTGCTAGAGTTGTGTTAGGTATTGATAAAAGAGGATACGGACACTCAGGCTACAAACACAAGTGATTTCCAGTAGACCATGAAGTCCCCAGGTAGAAAACTGACGGACCAAACTCTCGTTTCTTCTGTAAACAAATCTCAATAGCGGCTGTTTTAATCTGTCGCCCTGTCACAGTTTATGACCCCTTGTTGACCAACGCTGCATCCCAAGATGATTGCATCATCGGCCTGCAAGATGATGACTCTACAGCAGATGCTGCTTAACGAGACACATAAGAGTCCTTGTAAGCCGCCTGCCAGTGCTGCAATCATATGGCTGGACGGTTATAACGTCATTTTGTAACTGAAGGCTCAACCAACAACAGTCAAAGTTGTTGGAGCTCGGAGCAGGTGCCTCTGTCTCCATGTCTGATAGACGTCGTCTTACACCTTGTTGTTAGGCATGCGGGTCAACGCTCCAGACAACTCGGCATCAAATGACGCTCACAGGTGAAGCGTTAGTGTCGACGTTTAGCTACCTAACTTAGCTCAAAGATAAACAGCGACTTACCTTTAAAGAGATAGTCATATTCGTCCTCTCTGTTGGTCATAGTTTCTCCTCTTCGGTGAATTTGCTCGAAGTCGAACAAACTTCTGGTGTATATCTACTCAGCTGCTACGAGACCAACCGACAGACCCCCTCGGTTCACGACTTTAGCCTCACACGAAAGACGGTTGATTTTCACTCAGACGACGACACCGCTGAATCCCTGTCAGAGTAGAGGAATATGACGCTGCTGTTGTTATCGAGCACAAAAACTCCCCCCAACGGCAACTACTAGCTGAAAAACTTTCGCCTCGTCTTCCTCACCCTCTGTCACTTGCCATTACCGAGGCTGCGACGTAACGTCAATTCCTTTGTCCAGCCCCTTCTTCGCTCCTATTGGTCAGTAGCTGAGCGACACCTGTCACTGGCGTTGACGCGATTGGTCCGCCCTGCTGTCGTTCATGATTTGGCCGCTGGTCGTTAACTTGGATGACGTCTGCGGGCCCCAAGCCACAACAGGTAATATCAAGCGTCAGGTTAGCTAGCAGCAGTAGCGAAGCCCGGCTGGCAAACAGTGCAACAAGTGTCAAAGTACGGATAGTTTGAGGTACATGGAGACCATGTGCAGGGTTTAATAACTCAAAAATAGGCCACACTCACTGACTTTGCTTATGAACATGATTTTGAACTGATGACATGTTTCACTAGCCTATGCGTTAGTGATTTTCGGGGGCCTCAGAGACAACAGTTGTAACATACAGTGTTTACCATTCTTCTTACACAGCACTACCCCTCCAAAACTATATAAATCTAACTAATAAAACATATGTAGCTGCAATTATCAGTCGATTAATTGGTTTATTGAATGACAGAAAATGAAGTGGCAACTGTTTTGATCATTTTAGTTTTAGTAATCCCTCCATCCCCTTAAATGTGAGGATTTGATAATAACAGGCTACATTAATTTAGAAAATAATCACCAGCTTAATAGATGATGATAATAATTGTTAGTTGCAGCCCTAAAAACATGAAATATTTCTTTATTTGGTGTAATAATATTTCATGGTCCTTTGGTTTGTCACTTTCATCAAATGTGCAAAAGTTTAGGGCAGAACAATAAAATATTTAATACTCTTCTACAAAAATGATTGATTTTGCTGTCAATATTTTTATGCAATCCCAAACAAGAGGGGAGTAATCAGTCAATGTCAGCAAAACAAGGGTTAATCAAATCTCCCTTTGTCCTCCTCCTTTAGGGCAAATAATTCAAGGTCAACTGCAGGTACACAGTCTGTGGTGCACACAGTGCCTGCAGTTGACCTTGAATTACATGCAGTTTGTTTAGTGGATGTCAAAGTAAGATAAAGTGATTCCTGTGGACTGATGTGAAAATTATTTTTTTAAGGACAATACCAGTCCCATTTATTTACCGTAAGTAGATATTTTGTGCCTGAATTGAATGAAAATTTTACCATTTGAAGTTGAAATATTGTGTTCATTTATTCATCACGTATTCTGTGTTTAAATAAGTCTTTTTTGACAGAACAGAATTTGCAGCAAAGATACAGAGAAGACAGGAAGCTATCCAATGCAGACATCTGACAGTTGACTAGGTTTTATCATTTCTGACTTAGTTTCAGGGTGTCTAGATAGATACTCAAAGTGGCACAGTGAAGTTTGGTTTTTGGTGTAAGGATTTGCTCGTATGTATCTGGCACTTCCCAAACACCCAAAGCAACAGTATAGAAAAGTATCGTAAAGTGTATAGAAAAGAAACTATAAGAAGCTAATACTAGATTCTATCTTGAAATGTGGGCTATACAAGCATGAGATATGAACAAATGTACCATATTTATTATCAACATAAACATTTCTATGAATTAAAATTGATTATAAAGTAAAAACAGAACAATAATACGTACATAGTCTAAACAGTAGTTGGTATTTCCCACAGTTAAAGACTTGGCAGAGTTGGAAAGACCCTGAAACGACTCTCAGCATTTAATGGGTTAATATATAAACATGTCACACAATTTCATTGTTTTTGCGACATTGACACCCAAATTCCTATGGTGGGTTGTATCTGAGGATAGCGACCTCTATGATCATTTAAGTTGGAGGACTTGTTTGGTTTTGTACACACAGTTTCCTGTTCATCTCTTGTTTACTCTGTCGCTATCATCCACTGACGTCCCATAAAAGTGACAGCTGGTTTGGTTTTACTGTTTTTAAATTTGATGCAGGGAGGAAACTTTCATGTCATATCATCCCAGCTCTTTTAAGAGGCCTGTGCACTAATTCACTGCATGCATTATTCTGGCAGGGATAGGCAAAATTAATTGGGCCAGTTAATTATCTCAGCTCATGCAGAGGAAAAACAAGATATCATGCTTGAAAAGGTTGCACACCTACCTAACCTAAACCCTAACCCTGACTTGAACAGTTTGAGAAGGGGTTCAGATCACAAACATGTTTTAACACTTTGACTCATAAAACAACTGAGATTTTAGCTAACCACAGGAAATTATTTTTCACTATTGTAGTGTGCAGTGTTGCGATTGACAATCAGCACTAACCTGGTATTTCTAATTACTTGAAAATTCTATTGTTGTAAGACAAAAATAACACACAACAGGCTAACTGTCTCCATAAATCATTTATGTCTCAACAGAAATACATTCAGTCTCATCATAGATCAGTCAGTACATAAAATATTCACCACCAACTAAACTGTTGATTTGAAGAAAACATAAAACAGTCTTATGTCATTCACTTTCAAAACCTTACCCATGCTATGATTTTTCCAATTTTCTGCATGAATATATATAAATATTTTATCTTACAGGTAACACAGTTTTGTGTTTTACCACTGACGTATGTTCAGCGGTCAGCAGGGACTCTTAAAAGACTGATGCTGGTTTCCAGCTACATTCATTCAAACATCCTTTGAACACCTCACACCACCATGTAGCTCTTACAACTTGTAAATCAGTCATTTTGAAGAGGCATCTTAAGCCAGGACCGTTAATATTGGTACCCATGGCTGCCATGGTGCCTGCCTCTTGTCAAGCTCTTGCACAGGGTTGTGGGTGAAGAAGGAGTTCACCTGTCACCCACCCTGTGGCCCCCTGGGCTCCTGGGGGATGGTGTAATCAGATGTTCCTGCAGCAGGGCTTATTCTCCTCTGTGTTTTCTGCACTGGGGCTGTTCAGGGACACGGCACTGATGGAGCCTCGAACCACTTCCTTACTGCTAACCTTTCTGTGAATGTCTGAAACAAGACATTGACACACATTATTATCCACTTACATTATGTTAGCATAGAAAGAAGGTACACAGTGTTCTCAGGCTTTGACAGGAAAACATAGCACAACCCCTTTGATAACAAAACAAAGTATATGCCACTCCATCCTGCACAAAAGTTGAAAAGAAAAGGACAGCATCACTTCAAGTTGTTGTTAAAGTTGTTCATTTCCAGCCTCAAACCAACCAGAAGTGTTCCCTCCCAAAGCAGTCAATCAAATAGCTGCCCCAGAGCTACCAAAGGTCGTGTTATCCTGACCCTTCCCTGGCCTCCACGAGCTGAGGAGATGGATGTTCTGGCTATGTGAGGTTAAATTTACGCTCACAGAGTGAAGCCTTATCCCAGCATATTTATGGGAAAATGTGTGCTTCCAGTTCACATCATTTGTTATTAAGTTTTTGGGGAGGAGAGACAGGAAGGGAGAGACATTCAAGACGAAAGCTTTAAGGGAGCCCACATTTGTGTAATGGCTATTACCAAAGTAGTAAAAAAAAGTTTAAATGAATTACCTGCTAGGACATTGTTGAATGCTGCTTCCACATTAGTTGACTCCAAGGCTGAAGTCTCCAGAAACAAAAGTCCTTTCTTTTCTGGATAATACAAATGAGATAAGTTAGTTATTTTATATTTAGTAAATTCAAATTTGTTGTCATTTTCTCACTCTGACTTTGTCACAGTGGCCTAAAATACAAGATTTCACTGCCAAATCCTCAGAGAAACTGGGCCCTATAGCAACATCACATAATGTATCTTTAACCATCGACTGGAGTCAACAAGTGAGAATTTATAGCCACTTTTTTCACCATGAAGAATGCAGGACTAATTTCCATTCTCTACAGTCATAAATTCAATTTTCATAAACTAATTATGAACAATCAATGCACAATTCCTGTGCAATGATTTCTAGCACAGAGAAAACACTTGTTGACTTTATACCTGCAAAGTCTTTGGCCTCCTCAGTGGGCACAGATCTCTCCGACTCCAGGTCAGTCTTGTTGCCCACCAGCATCACCACAATGTGGGGGTCAGCGTGGTCGTAGAGCTCCTTCAGCCAGCGCTCCACACTCTCATAGGTAAGGTGTTTTGTTATGTCATAGACCAGCAGGGCTCCAACAGCACCTCTGTAATACCTGTTTGGAGGAGATTGACTTTACAGTAAGTCCTTATGTCACATTTAGGTGTTTTATTTGTTTGTACATGGAGCTGCTTGAATAAAAAGTGAATTGTTTGATCGGCACACATTATTTGGAGTTGTAGTTTTTGCCATTCATGAATTTAAGTCCAATATTTATTCTCCTTTTAGCTATGTTTTGGTCTCTACCAACTCTGCACGACGGAAACTTTGTATGTCTTTGATTTAGTGCTGGGCAGGAAGCATGAAGTTGGTTTTTAGAGAGAACCGTTACAGTGTGGACCAAAACAAACTGAAAGTCGACATGAAGCTCTGCAGAGATGAGAAGAGCTGTAGTCAGGTGATAATTCTCTGTAGGTTCATCACTAACAGTGACCTCTAGTCATCTGATTCAAAAAAAAAAAAGCTGCTTTAAGCACTGTCCTGTCCTCAGTGATAATAAGCCCTTTCTCCTGCTGTTGATTGAAAAACTTCAATGGCTGACAATTGCTCTGAAGTCATGAACCAATCAATACATCCTTCACAATTACATTTCTGCTCCACTCTTCCAGCAGCATAATTAATTCCACTTTAATAGGTTTTAGCTGCTTGTTACAGCACAAATGGGAAATTCCATGGGAGTGAGAATTTGCATACTAGTCGATGTGTAATTACTGAAAAAGCTAAGCAGTCAGAAAAGAGCTAATCCAGCGGTGTAGCATATCCTCCGATTTTTTTCCATGTCTTAAAAATAAAATTGACATGGTTTTATTGTTTTAAAACCAGTTTTCCACTGTTAATCCTCCTGGTTTAATTAAAAAAAAAGAATGAATCAGGGGCACCCGCAGATAGAACAGAGACTCGCTGAGGGTGGAGCGTTCAAATACACGTCTCTGCTTTAACCAACGGGATTTTGGAAGCAGTGTGCCGGTTAAAACCTGACATACAGGTTGTTCAACAGCTATGGTGCATAAAATGTTGATTTAAAAAAAAACTGTCTTTACCTGTTTGGAGGAGACTGACTCCTTATGTGACATTTAGGTGTCTTATTTGTTTGTCATGGAGCTACCTGTTACATATAAGGTGATATAAATAAAAAGTGAATTGTTTAATCCAGTGGTTCTTAAACTTTCTCATCAAGGACCCATAAACTGACACAAATTAGACCACTGGCCCCCATTTGATAAGGTTTTGTCCCAGGGTCCCCCATCATATTTTTGCTATTAGATGTTTTATTACAGAAAGTGTTTGAAACTCATGACCAAAACAGTCATGTCACTGTGTTACTTATGGATGGAAATATAGTGAAAATAAATTATTCCCCTCTTTCAGAACCGCTGGTTGAACAAAAAATGTAATATTGGTGTAATATTTAATCATAAAATAAAAAAAGCCTTAAAAACTTTAGGACACATAACCCAGACATACAGCTGTGGTGTGTGTGTGTGTGTGTGTGTGTGTGTGAGAATGGGTACACGTGTATATACTAATATATCTATAAAAGCTGCTGGGTCTCGGCACTCACGCTGAAGTGATGGCCCGGTATCGCTCCAGTCCGGCTGTGTCCCAGATCTGGGCCTTAATGGTGAAGCCGCTGAGCTGCACGGTCCGTGTGCTGAACTCCACCCCGATGGTTGTGCGAGTGTCATGGTTAAACTCATTTTTGGTGAAACGGGACAACAGGTTGCTCTTGCCTACACCAGATTCACCAATCAGAACCACTGGAGAGGAAACAAACCACAGAGCCATTTTAATTAGAGCTCCAGGCTTTGGGTTAGGTTGTTGCAAAAGTAAACCCAGTATGTCTTAGATAAATGAGACAAAACAAATATTCCCAGAGCCAAATATGAGCCAATCCTGTTCACATCATCCTTAACAGAAGCTTTTAGTCAAGGTGTGTCTTTTTTTGGCTGCCCCATAAATCCACAGCTGTGGCCGTCTGACTGGGGCTAATTACGCCATCAGGGATATAGTGTCCTGTTTTAAAAGCAACACCACACCCACAAGGTAAATACGTTAATTATTTCAAATTGGGGATGTAGAGAGGGTGTTGGCCTATAACAGAAAACACCATTACTGATTAGTAAAGAGGTAAAATGACATCCATCCATACATGTGTCCTATTTATCCTACTGAGGATTTAGTGAGGCTATAGGCTATCGCAGTATACACTGGAGGAGAGGCCAGGTGTAAAATACACTGCTCGTTCTGTTTATTCTTTTATTTCCAGAGCAGGAAGTGATGGTTACAAAATATGAGAAGCAAAACACAGGCAGTATTGGAGGTGGACGCCTTTAAAGTAGACATTTTGAAGTTTTATTTTTACTTTTCTTTTGCTCAAGGTACCTTCATTTGTCCTTAATTTCCAGAAAATTGCCAAAGAGCAGTGTTTTCATTCACTGAAGCCATGTATTTTACCAAATCTGAAGGACAAATATACTGTATTTTGTATTTCCTTTCACATTGGTCAGCTCTATGGCTAAGACACACACTTCCTCCTCTGGAAAACTGAAAACCTTTGCGGTAAAAACCTCTCACAAGTCACCCTTTGTTTCAGAAAATAACAGTCTCTGTAAGGTGATTCCAAATCAGGTGGAACAAGTTAAGATGCCACTTCCTTAAATCTTGCCCTGAGAACCTACCTACTGGGTAAACAGGACAAGAAATAGCACAGACACCCCCTCTGTACATTTCTGTGACTAATGTTTGGGTTTCAGTTGTTAGTGGCTGAGTCAGAGAGAAAAAAAGGCTTGGCTTAATGGGCACAGATAGGAAAGTATGACCACACTGTGAAAACACCGCGGCAAAAGGATCTCTGCACATTTTGGTTAAGACACAGTCACAGCTTATTGCTGAGGTGTGTGAGCTCGAGAACGCTGAGATAATAATCCAAGTTCTTGTGACATCTCCACAGCCATTAAATATGGATTTAGAGTGTGGTGGGAGTTAAGTGAATAGTTAGACATTTTGGATGATGCATTTATTTAGCTTTCTTGCTGAGACTCTCATAAATACTTAAAATGTGAGGCTACAGTCGGCAGACGATTGGTTTAGCTTAGCACAGAGCCATATTTCCATCTTTATACTATGCTAAAACCACAAATTTTGTTGTTTTCATTTTTGTATACCTTAGAGGTGTTGCTAGGCAGATTGTTTTATTCCAACTTACAGAGCCAGGCTAGCTGTTTTCCTTTGCTTCCAGTCTGTATGCTAAGGTAAGCTAATCACCTGCTAGCTAACATCGTATTCAGCGCACAGGCATGTGAGTGGTATTAATCTTCTCATCTATTTAGCAAGAAAGTGAATAGTCCAATTTCCCCAAATGTCAAACTATAACTGGGGCACTTTATCTAAAGAATTAAATTTAAATAAATTTAAATAAATTTAGTCATAATTAAATTTAGTCATAATTACACACGTCATTAAACAGCTCTCTTGTACATTATTTGATTGAAAAGGTGAAAGTGACAGTACAACCAGCTGATTCCCACTGTTTAGTTACTTAATTTAAGCTTAAAATTACGTGGGTTTAAAAGTTTTATCAACATACAATAATAAAGATTTGCCCATTTAGATTTCCCAGTTATTGAACTAGGCAACACCACAATAACACAATCTTTCTAGAGACAGTGGAAAGACGGTGAAGACTGTTTCACACTATCAGTATCAGTAGGCCTACATTTACTCCAGTACTGTGCTTGATTACAGTTTACAGAGGGAACTTGTACTTACCCAGCAGTATAAGTTGTTCATTATGAGTGCTTTCACTTTTAATACTTAAAGTACATTTTGCATCTAATACTTTACCATTTAAATCACTTTACCATAATGATTTACCATAATCAGAGGGTTTGTTGATGTATACATTTTCATTTTTTTCCAAACATTTTTAAGGATTTCTAATCCATGTTGGTTTTAAAGTTGAAGTTCAAAGTTCAAAGTTCATTCTCAACATCGCAAAAGAAAAAAAGTTAAGAAAACAGTCTCCCTACAATGTTCATTTACTAACTGGTACGTTTTGTCCTGAACACCTGCTGATTCCCACGAATCTTAAAGCACAAATAACTAAATAACCTCCAGGTCTTAACTTACAGTATGTTTAACAGGAAGTCTGAGGTCATGGCAAAGAATGTTTTACAAGTTGCTCTACTTTGGCATGTTTAGGTAATTGTTCACTCTGGAGCCACAAAACAGGGCTTTTTTCCAGTGGGTGAGAATGTCTGTTTTCCTCTTCTTCTCTTCTACTATTGAGTAACTTCTTATTCAAACAATACCCCTGGTTTCTATGGCGATACAAGACAAGAGGCCTTCACGCTCTCCGGCGGCCTGGATTGTGAATTCTGAGGAAGCTAGGACAAACTTCATGTGTTGCAGTGAGGATTAAATTTTCCTTTTGTTTGTCTTCACGACCTTCAGGACTGGAAATGCAACTACTACACTATTGCTCATGGTGGAAACCTATAATAATTCAGGCCTATATCCAACTGACCAAGGTTTCATTCTGACAAGCGACTTATTCATTCATGTTTAATTAAATTGAATTTAATTAAAACTATTTTTCCTTAAATGTGCACTATTATACATTGGCATATGTGTATTTGTCTGTAAGTTAACTTTACATACCTGGCAACCCTAATTTTATGCAACAGTACAAAAAGTTAAATAAGGCAAACATTATATAATCTGATTTTACTGATTAGTTTCTCTGAGCTATCAGTGAATCTCTTGGTGGAATGAATACTATGATAGATATGATAGATAGATACTATGGCACAGACAGCAAGGAGCACTGCAGTAGTGAGTGAGTCTATTCAATGATAGTAATCGGTTTCTTAGAGAATTTACAATTTGCAGGCAGGAGGAGGGACACCTCCTCTGTTGCTGCTTCTGAGGGTTCTCCACACATAACCCCCCATAAATAACCCCCAACATGTCGCTTTTACACTGGAGTTTTTGAACAGATTAAACAAACAAAATATAATGTGTTAATTATTGAGCCTTAGAGGTGCTGGTAGGAAGATTTTGTTATCTTTGGACAGAACCAGGTTAGCTGGTTTCCCCTGCTTCCAGTCTTTATGCTAAGCTAAGATAACTGGCTGCTGGATGCAGCTTTAAAATTAGCATAGAGACATGACAGTGATATCAATCTTTTTATCTACCTCTCCACAGGAATAAGCTTTAATCCTCTAAATGTAAACATGTTCCTTTAATGTATATTTATTGAAATTCATTTCTACGAGATATTTTTTTGGTCTTAACTTGTATCAGCACAGGCATAATGCAGCTTTATAGCAGAAAGAATATCACTTTGGACTCTGGCTGTAGCCTTATATGTAACGGACAGGTTGATCTTCTCATCTGAATCTTGGCATGAAAGCAAATACACATAATTTACAAGGTGTTTAAAGATTTTTAGGGGGAGTTGTGTAGAGATAGAGAGGAAGTGTGTGTGTGTGTGTGTGTGTGTGTGTGTGTGTGTGTGTGTGTGTGTGTGTGTGTGTGTGTGTGTGTGTGTGTGAGAGAGAGACAGAAATTNGCTTCCAGTCTTTATGCTAAGCTAAGATAACTGGCTGCTGGATGCAGCTTTAAAATTAGCATAGAGACATGACAGTGATATCAATCTTTTTATCTACCTCTCCACAGGAATAAGCTTTAATCCTCTAAATGTAAACATGTTCCTTTAATGTATATTTATTGAAATTCATTTCTACGAGATATTTTTTTGGTCTTAACTTGTATCAGCACAGGCATAATGCAGCTTTATAGCAGAAAGAATATCACTTTGGACTCTGGCTGTAGCCTTATATGTAACGGACAGGTTGATCTTCTCATCTGAATCTTGGCATGAAAGCAAATACACATAATTTACAAGGTGTTTAAAGATTTTTAGGGGGAGTTGTGTAGAGATAGAGAGGAAGTGTGTGTGTGTGTGTGTGTGTGTGTGTGTGTGAGGGTTCCCTCCAGGAATTGAATCCCACATGGAAAAGAGATGTTATCGATATGATATGGATGTGGCATGTGCCTTTACCATTAGGCCTCCAGGGACCCCCCCCCCCCTGTATTCTGTATGAATACAACTGACTTGACTGTCTACATACTTTATCCTGCAGTGGAACTCCATAGTGAAGTAAGTGATGCTGTTTGATGTTTTGAATACAGTGATTGTGACTTCTCCATCCACCTACCTTCTATCCATCTGGTGCTTTTTTTATCAAAATGGCATTTTTCTACCAAAATGTCAAATCACTGTACCTGAACCAAATCACCTTTCTGAATGACTTTTATTTCTCTTGTACATCTGTTAAGAACCATCTGGTGCCGTAAGCAGCTGCATATAGGAAACTGATTACTATTCTATGTAGGTTGAGTGCAGAATTAATTGAGTGAGTAGCACATGGTGATACTTTTCAAAGAAAAAAGCCTTTTTCAAGTCCAGTTCTGATGCACTAGCAACTTGTTTATACGTTATATTTGTGAAAAATGGCTCCGGTATACTTATAATAATAAACAGGAATTAAAGTACACATCCTGGTTTCAACAGTAGCCTGTGGTATGCATGTGCTTTCCCTGAGACAACATACTGACCAGGTAATGTGTGATTACAGTATCACTCAACTTTGTAGGCTAGTAATGCAACTCTTTCACCTGAAGCAAAAGTTTACCTAAACAAATCTATTTATCAAACAGCTGACTGTCATCCAGAGACACAACTCCAGGCTATTAACTGTCTATGTTATGTGGTATTATCTACTGTTTATTATAATAAGTGGTTTTTCACTAATAGTCTGTTTTATTCTGTCGACAAAAACAACACAATTCCTGTTCCTATTACCAAGTTAATAATAAACAAGGAAGTAAAACTTCAATGACAAAGCAACATTATAGAATGACACTTAAACCCTGATAGGAACATACCTGGGGATCAAATTAAATTCAAACTAAGCAGAACACATGTACTCACCCTTAAAGACAAAGTTGTAGGCCTCATCTGACCCCATGTTCTGTCCATTCAGTGTTGCCGCCCCACACTCTACTGCCGTGTCTCCGGCTCTCGCAGACTGATCACAGGATGTAAGATGACACTGACCCACACCAAAACCAATCTGCCTCTCAGATCCTCAGGCGTCAGGAGAGAAAATGGCTGCAAAAATGTTTTGACACATGAGTGCCAGTCACCAGCTTTCTACCCTTCACTACCCTTCCCTATCTGAGTTAATAGAAAGCTGCTTGTTTGAACAAGACATGTGGAGTGTATCCAGGCTGTTCTGCTGCAGCAGGCGGGGTTTGTGTCAGGGAGTGGTGGAGCAGTGATGGAGGTGTGTCTTAGTAATGGAGCCAGCGCAGGGCAGGTTGGACAGGTAGGGCGACTACCAGGTAGGGCTGATGGGGGCCTGTCAGGTGCCTCCTGGTGGAAGAATCAGATGACAGTATGCAGGAAGCAAATAGCAAAAATTCTTCTTGCTTCATTGCTGAAAGGAAAAAAACACATAGTACATGGTGTTTCTATAATAAAACAGGTCAATTTCGACTTGTGGATTTTTAATCAGTTACTTTTTCGGCCCAACAGCAGAGAAAATAACAAAACAGCACCTTGGACACTATGAAACCATCCCTGCTGGGTTTACAGGAATGTGCACACATGCATACTATTTTACTATTTCCATCTCCCACGGCCAATAAAAACCACCTCTGTTTTTCAAATCCTGTTTTAATATCCAGGCCTGTTGATCCCATCAGATCCCCTTGTCTGCTGGCCTGTTTCTAAAAATGTGCAGTGACGGAGACTAATTCCTGGACATGTATGTGCGTAATTACAGTGATTATGTATCAAAATATTGGATTTTAAAACTTAGTTTGAGTTGTTTTTTTCCGATTCTATTACATTGAGACCTGACTCATTAAATCAGATATCTGTCTTCTTCCTCCTTTGCACTTTGCAGAAAAGGTCAAGGTCACTGAAACTCTAGAGTCTTAGATTTTGTATTCTGGGCCATAAATGCACTGTGAGGACATATTCATAAGCGTTTTTAGCCCAGTCATGGTTAACTCAGCTCTGTGTATCCGACTGTTACAATCTTAAAAACAGGAAACTGAAAACTTTTGAGGCTCCTCGTCTTTTTGATTTAATTTAAGTAGTAACTTATCAAAATATCTTACATTATTACCCATAAATGCTTCTAAACACTGATTCACTCTGCTATTCAAATGATTTTACCGGTATTCATTTTGGGTTTTCAGGCAAGTGAGCAAAGCAAAGAGTAAAAGATGGGAAGCATGTATATACTGTGATTATCTACCAGAAATATTTCACAACAAAAGGATGCAAAAAAGGAAATTGTAGTGTTGGCACAAAGTGGTAGATAAATAGATAATGTTTCTACTTTGACAATAAAATTAAATTTGTATCAAAGAATACTGATACTATGGCGACATTCACAGCTAATCCTGGTAACCCTGTGAACCATCTCTGTGTTTGTGCCCACACACGTAAACCCAGAGCACTCAGTTGAGAACAAAAAAACACAAAAATAGGATTGTGTGAATATTAATCCAAAAAATTGTTTATTTGACAGCTTTGAAACTAAAAGTAGCAAATAATCTTTACTGGGATTTTATCAGACAGAAATTCTCATTAAACTTTCCATACACTTCATAATATGCACATTAGGCCACTGATAGGATCCAAAATGCTCAACATGTCTGAGCTAAAACTGCGTATGAGTGAATCAACCGTGAGACCAGCTGATGATGGAACCACGTCAGCGGTTGGACATGCAGACATCCTACTGATAAACTGCCTGGACTTTTGAAACAGATCATTAAATTAACAGATTCATAAATGAGGGCAAAGAGTTAAAAAACCCCATATTGTGATTATAAATACACTGACACACACATCCCTAACACAGACATACACACACGTTCACTCACACACTCATAGATATTTATGCATTACGCACTTTGTGAACAAACAGAATGTTACAACAGTCCATGAAAGACCTGGATTATATGACACTGTCTTTTCCAGGCAGACAGAAGCGACACAGACACACACACACACACACACACACACACACACACACACACACACACACACACATCTCCACTATGATGCAGCCACTTGGGTTAATGGTTCCTCCAGGTACTGCACCAGTGCTTCTGCCTATAAACACAACAAAGACAACATAATGTCAAGAAAGGATGTATGCAGAGTGAGGAGTGATGCTTGGAATAGTTTCAGCCATTATGCTTCTGTACTGTGACTCATACAGTACGAGCTGCACTATGACGCTTCCTCCAAAACTGATCTGTCACGTTTACTGCCGACACAACTGGTTTTAAATGATTTAAAGATGAACACTGCATCATACAGTGCAGTATGGACCTGCAGTGATTTGTTAATTCATTGATAAACTGATTGACAGAAAAGCAATCATGCACTATTCTGATAATAAATTCATTGTTTAAGTAGTTTTTTGGGGTAAAAAATGACAAATATTTGATCATTTCAGCTCCTCGGATGTGAGGATGTGCTGCTTTTCCTTTTCTGACATCACACTAAATTGAATCTCTGAGTTTTAGACTGTTTCTTTTTGATAAAACAAAACACCTGATGATATCGTCTTGGCCTCTAGTAAACTGTGATGAGTATTTTTCACTGCTTTACAATGACTTATAGACTAAACAACCAAATAGTTCTCAGATTAATCAATAATGAAAATAATCATTAGTTGCAGCCCTCGTGCAGCAAACTGGTATATTTTTCTGTCATATTTTCGAAGAACACTGAAGACTTAAGTACTTGGTACAGAGTCAGTATACCACAATGCCACATTCCCTTGCATTTTGAAAACCTAACTGAAATCTGCCACATCAAGAACCTGCAGGTGTGAATGCTGATTTTTTTTCCAGTTCATCTTTCACCATCATAAAAATATATTCACACGCAATGTTTGATATAGTGTACTGAAAGAAAAAGAAAAAAGCTTGAATGCTGGGGGCTCCTGCACAATACCTGTGCAACTCTCCCACTTGTGAACTCATTGTTTGAAAGTGAAATTACCCCAAGATAAATTATGAAGATTTCCATGAGGTTTGAAACCTGCTGTGTGACACAGCTGTGGTCAGAATGTTGCAGATATAATACCGGCCATGCTTCAGTATCAAATGATGGGAGAAGACATTGTTTACATTGATCATATGTTGGAGCTCTGAAGCTTGCAAAGTGCAATAAGCACTTGTCATGTGCATGTCTTTATCTAACCTTGCATCTTGCCGTTTCCCCCATTTAAAATTTAAAACCAAATCTACCGTGTTTAAAAATGCCCAAGTGTATATGTTAATTGGTTCTTCATCATACAAGAAGGTATATCCTTAACCTTCATGACTGAATTAATGTACATTAAAAATGTGCAGCAACCCCACATATACAATTGAGCTCAGCAAGTACAGAAGGCCACAGCGAATATATGAAATAGCATACCAACAAAAGCAGGGCATCGTTTGTACGGTGAAGCAATGACAGACAACAGCACCCACTGCTAGTGTGTTAAAACTCTCACCTTGGCTTTAAGCATTCCAAAGCCCACTGTCTCTTTGGCGTACATACACAGCAGTAGGTTGGCCACACGAGTAATGGCCACTCTTCCCTCCTGAGAGAGAAATCAAGAGATACAAAGTCAGCGCCCCACTCATCATTCACCTGAGAATAATTTCATTGGTTTTGGTAGAACTGTGCCTCTTACCATACAATCCATGAGTATGAATTTGAGTTTGTCTTCATTGAAGGCTTGGTGGCCGTTCTTGTCGTAGGCTGCCCAGATGTTGCTTGCGATGGCAGCTGTCACTCGTGCGTCAGTGTCTCCATACCCAGAGTAGGCCAGAAGTGAACCTTCATTATTCAGTAGGCTGGTGAAAATTTAAAGTTCGATGTTTCAGTATCTAGTAGATTAACATATGACCACACACCATACAGTCTATGAACTTTACTCAAGCTATCTCTGTCAAGCTACCTATCATTAAATGTAATATTTACTACAGGGATAAGGGATGCAGTGGAAGGGTGGACCACCTGAACAGAAGGTTACCAAGTATAAACGGAATATAAAGTGATATCCCACTGTCTGATCTATTTACAAACATGTAATTATTATGAATTATGTTACTTTTTGATGCATGATATAATAATCATGTGCGGGTCACAGTACTAGATGTGCTTGCAGGTTTAATTAAGCTAGATTCGAGACTTTCAAAAACAATTTTGAATGATAATTTTAATGGATGGTAGGACCATATTAATCCTATAGTCAAAAATGAAAGCATCCTACTAATAAATGGAGAAATCTCTATCTTTCTGTCCTTTTCTTGACAACTGCTCATCAGATCAACTTCATCTTGGTGGGTGTAGTGGCGGGGAACTAAGGAAGTGCAGTGTCAACTGTGAAGTTTTTCTTTGGATGGACCCTTGTGTAAATTAGGGAATGTAGACATTATAATTTCACTAAAGCTGGAACAATTAGTCGATCAACAAAAAAATTGACAACTAAATTGATTATTGATTGTTTCAGTATTTAACAGTAATTTTTCAAGCAAAAATTTGAAAATTTCACCTTTTGCAATTTCTCAAATGTGAGGATTTGATCATTTTCTTTGTCATATATGATATTAAACTGGATATCTTTGGGATATGGGCTGTTTTTTTGCGGATTAAATTCGCAATTTGAAGACGTCAATTTGGGCTCTGGGATATTATGATAATTTTTCACAAATATATACGCAAAACAATTGTAATAGTTTTTTTATAATTGATACAAGTTAGTTCGGGCCCTTATTTTCAAACAACATGTAACATTGAACTATTGAATAACTATTTCGCCAACAGCTATCACTGTAAAATATCCATTGGCTGAGGTTAATATTAGCCTACTTGTACCGCAGCACTACGGAGGAGGACTTATGCTCGGTTCATCACGATATTTAGCATACTCTTTACATTTACATTTATATATCAAAAAGCCCTGTGTTGTAACTGTCACAACAACAAACTGTTTAATGGTCAAAAACAAAATTAACTCCTGTACCAAGCAGCCTCTCGCTAGCATGCTGCTAGCTAGCTAACCGTACTCACAGTGTGCTTTGGACTCCGTTTGTGTTCGCTTGGCTGAGAACCTGCGTTAACGCCTTCGGCCGTAACATAGCTAACTACTTACTTTAGTGTGATACTGCAAAAAAAAAAAAGCTTAATATATTTTAAGTCACTTAACATCTAGCTTTAAACTGTCTCAAAACTACTGAACAACACACGTCAAGTCAGCTGATCCTGATGTTTTCTTCCCTTTCCGGAAGCCTTGGCAAAGCATCGTGGGAATTGTAGGCATCAAATTTATCCCGAAATCTTTGGTGAAAGGAAAACGTTTTTATTGTGATTTATTTTGATACTTAATACGTTTAGCTAAATGTCCCTAATATATATGCCCAGGACAAATACTGCGCTACAGCTGTGACACTTAATACTCAAAAATTAATCATTTTGATGCTTGTGAGACTTTTCGTCCAATAGTATTATTTGTAGTCCACTGCATTTGTCTTTAGAGCTGTAAGATGTTTAAATAGTATAAACATAGTATAAAAGTATAAAGTATTTAGAATAGACAAGAAATTTTGCAAATAATTTATTTGGTTGAAAAAAAGTCCATATGCAGACATACAACCATATATTTCACAGGTAATTTTGTAATATATTGCAGATCCCAAAAGTTATATTTAGGCCCTACACTGCTTGTATGGAAATACATAACCATGTTATATGGCTTGTTTTCATTTGTCATCAGTAATAATCATAATCAGATGGAAATTCTTTTTCATTCTGGCTGAATAGTCAGAAAAGACAGAGAAAGTCCAAGAAACACCTGTATATACAATATTGCAATAATGTATTTTGGCAATGCTGCCAGCAATGGTGTAATATAATCATAGATATTAAAGGGATACATGCCCTGGTATCGCAACAGATTCTTCTCCTCTACAGTTTATATTGTCATATGGGACAACCAAATTCTAGACACATCATAGCCTTGGTCCTATAACCTGAAAACATTTAGGCAGCAGATACAACCATATAAATTAGATAAAGTATTTAGAATGGTGGAAAGAAGCTGTCGAGATGAAAAAAACAACTTAGAAGAAGTGTTAACTTCATGAATACCTTCCAACCAGGCAAGATTAAGGCTCAAGGGTGGAAAAATAACATGTTAGAAACAAATTGGTTGTCCAGACAGAAAACACAACGAAACCAACCTTCTGCAACCACATCCTGATGAAGACCCTTTAACATAACCACCTAAATACAATATTTTAGAATTAAATAATGTTAAAACACGTATTAAATGTTAATTTCTTAATAACCTCATGCAGAAGTCAAGTGAAGAAGCGTGCCAGAAATCATCTCCGGCTGCACTGGCAGGAGAAACACAGTGGCAATAATAGTCATGGTGTCATTCAACAGTAGCAGTGCTGCCACAGCATTTAGCACAAGACTAATTGTGTTAGAAACTCAAACTGGCAACACTCTTCCCCCAACCTCCATTTTCATCCATTATTTACAGAACAGATGAGGAGATTACAAGTGATTGGAATACTCCTAAATCTGTCTGGGGGTCAGGTTAGACTCAAATGTAACAGAGGACTGTATTCATTCAATTATTAATTTTATTTTTTAAATCTCTCAGTTCCTAACTCTACTATTCTTTCACCCTAAAACTCAAAAATGGACTGAGTGAGTTAGGCCAGTAGTCTCTCGATGGCTGCGTTGACATCCCCTCCTGTAGCGATGAGTGCCTGCAGATTGGCCTCGCGGTTGATGAAGCCCATGGCGTTGAGCTGGTCGAGCTGCTGCTGGAAACGAACCTCCGGGCTCTGAAGCTGTGAGGGAAGAGACAAAGACGCTGCTCATTTACAGGGATGGACCTTTGGACCTTTGAGATTGTGACTACGGCTTACGCCAGCTGATACTAACACAATTGTTTTTTCAAATATGATCAAAGTGACATCACCCACACTAGGTTTTTAACTCTGCTTAACTGCTATTTACTCATCCTCTCACACGATGTCACATTTTAAGCATTAAGATTTTTTGCCTTTAAAAACTACAGAAGAGCCAATCAATTATGAATAACTGACATTTTTACTGAAATTTGAAGTGCTTTCATCATTTAAACCTTCTGACACTTTATCTGCCTTCATCTGACTACACTTCAAACAAAAGATAAAATAATAATTGAGGGACAAAAAAAATCTGTTCTTGTAACTTCCACTGTTCATTCACAATTTGCTCCATCTGCAGTGCTTACACTTCCACTGAGAATTTTTTTCAGGTTTTACACTTGAATTCTTTTATTCCAGGGCTTGACCTTCAGCTGATGCTTCATCTTAACGCAGCACGTAGTCTTGAGGTGACACTTCAACTTCACTATTTCTTTTTCCTCAGCACTTGCATTTTAACTGGCATTTCAACTGAGTAACTGCATTTTCACTGCCTTTCTGAGTTGAACTTCAATTAGTTCAACTATATCATCAACTTAATATTATGAAACTACATTTATATACAGTGGGGTCCATAAGTCTGAGACCTCAATGGGAAAGTGGTTTCAGACCCCACTGTATAATACCAAATTTATAGATATCATTATCTATTTCTCTTACTCAAAAACATTTTATCCAACAAGTTGTTAAGAGGTTAAGAAAAAAGAATTGACAGAACTACAACACACTGTATATTTAGTTAATAAAAAGAGCTATCTATTGAAAAAAAAAACAAAAAAAACTGCTGCTCTGATTTTGACAAAAACAAAACAGGACGAATCTGCACCCAGATGAAACATACCGATGGCCCCCCGCCTGCAAACATCTGTAACATCTGCTGCATGAGCTGTTGCTGTGAGGGACTGGATCCTGATGCCGTGGCAGAAGAGGGAGGGTTCTCTGGAAGGACTCTGCCCCCTGTGGCTGGAGGAACTGTGAGACCTTGTGGAGACAAACTAGAGGGGAAGGATTTATTTAAAATTAAAGACAACTGTGGCGACTCACAGGATTCCTGCAAATTTTAGCTAAATACATTATGACTTGAAATGGCTGATAATTTAGTACATCTTCCACTGCCAGTACCTGCCAACTATCAAACAGAAATGTTACAGTGTTACCGCTGGCTTTACCATTTCTTTAAATAAATTAACCTTGTAAGAATTTCATTTTCTGATGTAGTCTGGTAAGAGTGGCAGATTCTTTACACATATATCTTAAAAAAAAAAATACAACATTTTAATGACTTAGTCCAAGCTCTTGTGTTCTTTTTCTTTTCATGATTTAAATAGCTGAAGGAATTCTGATTAATTCCCAAGTTGACCGCCAGACAATTAAGACAATTATGTAGATTTAAAGTATTCGACTCAGAGGTATAGCTGGTACCTGGACATGAAACCCGGGACTTCTGCCTGCAGTGTCTGCAGGCCCTGTTGGATCTGTATGAGGGCCTGCATGGCTCTGGGGTTGGTCAGCATAGAAAGCGTTTGGGGATTCTGCATCTGCTCAATGACAGACATGACATAACTCACATTTTTCCATCTTGTGCACACAAGATAATAACTTGGATCTCTGTATATCACATGAAAGTCCTGCTCTGACCTGTCTCATTAGCTCAGGGTTGTTGAACATGCGTGAGACGTCAGGATTTTGTTCCATGAGCTGCTGCATCTGAGGATTGCCCGCAAACATCCGTCTCATCAGGTCTGGGTTAGACATCATGTTCTGGACCAGCGGGTTCCCCATGACCTGCGACAGCATCTGTGGGTCGGACATCAGCTGTCTCTGCACCTGCTGCTGCAGCTCCATGAAGTTGGATGAACCCATGCCGAGACCTAACAAGCCAGACAGGTCACCCAGTCCACCTGAGGAGGACGAATACAGCTGGAGATTAGTTCCTGGCAGGTGTGCGGGCATGTTGATGGGGAACTGCCACATGATTGCTTTTTAATATTTTGCAATGGGAATTATTTGCAATGGTCCACCTAAATATTTTGCATTTGCTGTCACTCAAACTGCTTTTTACATTTCTACATTTATTGTGCATTCTTTCCAAATGTCTGTGTGGAAATGCAGTTTCTGAAAGCTGAAGTTGTTGGGGCTTCCTACCAGCATATCAACAACCATCATTCCAAATCTTAGGCTTGATGTCAAACATGCTTTGTGCACAGTTTATACATAGTGATTTTTTTTTTAATGTAGGCTCATAAAGCGTCTGATGTTTTCAACATGTTTTATGCAACATCCCTCCACAACATATTCCCTCAGCGACAAGAACGACTTCCATTCAAACCATCAACATTTATTTACAGTAAAAAAGTAGGTTAGACTGGGAGAAAAAAATCTGGATTCAGATGTTATCTTTTCACAGTGTGAATTTGTCTTAAGTCCTACTTGGCGTAATCTTGCCATGAACCTAAAATTAACCTAAACCCAAGTCAAACATTGTGTAAGTATTTGGAATTGGTGACTTATGTCATATTCCTCTTACTTTGCTACCAGCTGCTAGTTTAATTACTCTTGCATAACCTATTCGACAAGAACTGCAAATATTAAACTCTCTGGAGTGCAGCAGTAATTTAAAAAATGTAGACATTCTTACCCCTTGCATTAGCAGGTTGTGTTGGTGTGTGACCTGTACCACCTCTTGTGCTTTCTGCTTCCGTTGGGTTGGTGCTGCTGGTGCTTTGTTGAGGTGGTGCAGAACTGGGACTTGTCTGAGATGCACTGCCACCTGTTGTTCTGAAGGGAGAAAGCAACCATCAAATAATACTCTTTCCAGGCACAAGCTTAATGTCTTGTCATACGCACATCTCATGAATTGTACTTACTTTGGGGCAGTCTTGATAACAAGATGAACGGTGTGTCCATCTTTGATACCATGCTGCTTTAAAGTATCACTATCCTTTAGAATCTTTCCAGTAAATATCAACACCAGCTGGTCCTGCTTGGCCTCGAATCTTTTGGATACCTCCTGTCTAAACTGGAAATACAAAACAAGAACAGAGTAAAGTGAACATCAGTCCAGATGTTCCAAAAATAAGAGAATCTGGTCCACTATATATCATCACATTAAACGGATCCTGTATTATTATGCAATCTAATGGACCTCTTTTCAACATGGGAGCTGTGTCAAAATCTAGTCTGACAATCCGAAAATCAAATTTGTATTCCCTCAAATTACCACAAGGTGATAAATTTTTAAAAAACAAAACCAACATAGTGTATTCCAGTGTAGGAGTATTGGTTGGTTTTTTCTTAATCTTTGTGCACTGTATAAGTAATGAAATTGCCATCTATAGTGTCCCCTTGATTAAGAGACAACTGAGGCAAGCAGCAAACTTTTGCTCCAGGGACCCAAAACAGGTTAATCCGGCCACACATCTACATGAGGGCTTGGTCACAGTTAAAACATTAGATAGTGTAAATATGTCGGTAAATTGTTTCACAGATAAGTATCAAAGAATGGGTGATCATTATCAGCACTTTGGCTTGATCAGTATTGTTGGTCAACAGCGCCCCACCTAAAGAGCTGGGAAACGGTCTGACTACACCCAGTATCTATCGCTGATAGATATAGCTTCTATCAGCGACCTGTCACCTGTTCTGACCGGTGGACAGATAGTGTACGATAAGTCTATATCGCTTTTGAGCAAACACACAGACACACACACACACACACACAGTTTCAACGTTACAATGTTGTAACTGTTGGTTAATATCAGAGTAACATTGAACTGTCCACACGTCACGTTAGGCTACGTCTTGGTCAGAGGAGGAATGGGTCGCAGTTTAATCCCAGACAACCATTTTAATATTGCGTAAACACCAGCGAGACTTTAAAAATACACAAACGAGGCTAGATTAGACCAGACTGACTTAACCAGTGATACAGACCTAAAAAGAATGGACGACTTAACGCGATTGTAACTTTATAACGCAAAGTTAAACTGTCAACAAACTGTTGGGTGCTAACTCAGGTAAAGCTAGCAAACTTGACTTCCGCTAACAGATGCCGAAAAGGGTTCAGTTAACGCACCTGGGCGACAGAGGAATCCTCCGAAATCGCAAATTCCTCTTTTCCTTGGGGGGTTTTCACAGTGACCACTATCATAGACCCTCCGGGAGCAACATTTTTATTTCCGTTAGCATCCTCCTTATGGTCCTTGCTGTTACTCTCCGCCATTTTTACTACTCCCCTTCCTCCTTGTTAATACCGGTAGAATTAACGTTGGGTCGACGTGTTGCTGCCCTCCATCGACCGTCAGTTGAACAGCAGCTTCAAAATTTGGGGTAAAGTCCACAATAATAGAGAAAATGAATTACTCTTTTTATTATATTATTATTTTGAAATTGTCTATACCACTGGTAGATACCACTATACCACTTTATATATTATATAAATTATTCTTTTTACTTCTATCCGTTGTTTTTAATCCCAGTACCAAGCTGCCTTTATGTTATGAAAGGTGCTATAAAGCTTAATAAAGTTGTTATTATTATTATTATTATTATTTTTATTATTATTATTAGCTATTTTTATTATATGCAAGGGTGAAGTGCTGTTTATTTAAGTACTAGAGTCCACCTTTGATGCACAAGGCCAATTGTTTACCACTTCTAATACTACCTACCTATCAATGTTGGGGTCTAACAAAGCCATATGCAACATAAATGGTTTAATTACTGGCTCACAGTCTGCCATTTAATAGTCACTGATAACAAGATATTGAGACAATATGGACATAACCTTCTATTATACCTGTAATTTGTTCTTTTTGTAAATAAATGAGTACAAAATGATGACTTGATGAACTATTCATAAAGTCAGCCTAACATTTGTTGTGTGTTAAGGAATTTCTCTCAAACATAGTAGATATGTGTGGCTGTGTGAGCATCAGGTAATATGACAATGATAGGCCTTAATAAGTACCAAAAGTTTAAGCACTCATTATACAGAATTGCCCATTCGAGAATAAATATATGTTATGGGCCTACTTTATGTAATGCTGGGTAGCTTAACTTATAATAATACATCATCATTTTGTTGTTGATATATAATATACATTATATTTTGTATTATTAATTAGAGGCTACTAAGTAACAAGTCACTAAATTTATCAAATTAATATAATGGAGCAAACAGTACAATATTTGCCTCTGAAATGTATAAATGGCATAAAATACTAAACCCCAAATTACCCCAAATTGTACTTATATACTTTCTTGTTTTACAACACTACATGTTTTGCTCCCTCTGCTTTCATGGCACTGCTAAGTCATCCTAGCTGTATTTGAGATAATTCCTGTTAGAAATCAAATCTAATCTGACCCAATTCTTTCTCCAGTAAAGGGACCCACCCTCTCAAACACTCTGCAAACAAACACACCAATCTGTACAAAGTTGTCTGATTGTTCTACATCAATCCACGCCTAGAAACTTTCAGATAACTAAGCAATATAAGATATGGATTTTTTGCTGTGCTGTCGACTTTCTGACCATTGCAGCGGTGTGCTGTGAAATCCTCCTGGCTCTAAGGTATGGTAGAAAATTGTTAATTAAAACCATCCAGGTGTATGGTTGCCTTGGATATTTAATTAGTATTTATCAATGCTTGTCTTTTATTTGAAATGAGTGATTTTGATATGATACCTGCATAACGTTTCTTTTACACATCCTTGGCTAGATTTCTCATATTTCTGCAAGAATGAAGGCTGGTCACAGGTGTCTGCTTTTCCACCATATTTTGCTGTCTGTCATGTAAGTATGATATGAACTTTTTGCAAGTAAGATATGAGGATAGATTGTTTTAGGCTGCAGTTTGGTGGCACTGTAGTAATTATAACATCCAAACTCTTCTTCTAAATCATCAGCTTTTTGTGTCATGGCAAAGACGTTTTCTTCAATGACAACGGAAACCTTGTACTCCCTGGGTCCTACAATATTCCATGGATGGCGGGCATTCAGGATTTCCGCACCCTATCTCTCGTCACCATCCCTGGCACCCATGACAGCATGGCCCGCTACGGAGGCCCAGAGGTCGAATGCCAGGCTTTGTCCCTGAGGGATCAGCTGAGGGTTGGCATTCGTTTTCTGGATCTCAAAGTGTTGGGACTGTCTGACACCCTCTATGTTATGCATGGGGTGACCTACCAGCGTAGCACTCTAAGGGAGGTCTTAGACACAGTTAAAGCCTTCCTGTCAGAGTTCAAGACTGAAGCTGTGCTCATTAGAGTGCAGCCACAGTCTTTTGAGAAGAACACAGTAAATCAAATGGTGCAAAATCTGATTGGCAATGACCAACATGTGTGGGTGGCCTCTGGGATGCCAAATATGGGTCAAGTCAGGGGGAAAATAGTCTTTTTGCAGAAGAGCACCTTCACACTAGGAATTCCCCTCATAGATACGGAAGGTAAGACCAACAAGGTTAGCAATGTTAAAGATAAAGACAACAGAATAATCAAACAGCTGGAACAAGCCACTGAAGCCTGTGGAGGGGATAATGCTATGTTGACTTACACTAGCGGCACTGGCTTTGGTACTTTCTGGGGAATGTTTCTGACTCCAAAAAGAGTGGCTGAGAAAGTCAACCCATGGCTCAATGGATACCTTAGACAGTTTTACCCCAATCAGCCCAGACCATGCTTTGGTGTCATCGCCATGGACTTTCCTGGCATTGACCTTATCCAAACTGTTATCAATTTAAACTGGTGGTAGAGGTGAGGTTGATACATTACTATGAAATCCGTTCTGTATCTTTCCTTTCACCCCATACACACTTGTATTAAGCAGAAATGTATTGTAATCCAAAACTGATATTCTACTTTGTCATTTTAAATTCCGTCTCAAACTGTGTGATTTTGGAAGCAGTATACCACTGACATTTTCTGACCATAATCATGACAGAAATAAATTCTATTTCATTGCCTCCTCATTGATCTGAAATCTTTGTTGCTCAGTGATTTTGCAGCTCTGTTACTTTGCATGTCATTTCATGCTGCCTGAATTTGCTCTTTGTAAATAGCCCTGGAATAAGTCTTAGGGTTAGTAAGTAAAAGAAGCAATGAAAAAATGTTAAAATCCTCCACTGCAAGTAAAAGTACAACATTCAAACCAAACTTTACTCAAGTAAAAGCACAAAGGTGTTCTCAACAAGTAAAATAACTTTTTATGCAGCTGAGTTGCTGCTGTCAGCGTTATTATATACCTCATTACATTTTTGTATTATTATTATTATTGTTGCAAATACAAAGAGCATTTTAATGTAGCTATAGTTGAGGTTTATTTGAATTACTTTACATACTGTTAGATATAATCTACAAAAATTGATTAATGATCACATTATACGTTTTGTACATAAAGTTATAATTTTAAAGTAACTAGTAACTATAGTTGTAGTAAAAAGTACAATATTTCTCTCTGAAATGTATTGAGGTCATAGTATGTAATAGTATAAAATGTAAATACTCAAGTAAAGTACAAGTATCCCAAAACTGTAAGTACAGTACTTGAATGAATGTAATTAGTTACTTGTCATCACTGTGTAAATATAATAAAAACATATTCTCTCATATCGTAATACTTTTTTTTAAATATTACAGCAGGTGACTTTAGAGTAGAAAGGTGGTTCAGGAATGTTCTTAATGTTTTGATCGATTACATAAAAAGTTGTTATGCTGTTAATCTGCTAGCGCTGTAGGTCTTTCAGCCATAGAGAAACAATAAGTCACGGTAAGCCTCACTGCGCATGCACATAAAAACTTATATTGATAATATAAATATATATACATATATATACATATATATATAAATTCACACACAGTTTAAACTGAAGCTCAACAACTGTACCATTTATTTCAGGGCTATTGTATTGAGTTACACTGGATTGTCAGTGTTTCTTCCCCTTCTGTCCTCTGCAGTGCAGGACATCTGTATGTATTTATACCACTGCTGGAAGTTTGGTAACCCTGTCTTATATTTGTGATTCACTGAGAGTTTCCCAAATGTGACAGCATTTCCTGAGTGTCCAGATGTTTGTGTGTAAGCTTTATTGTGCACATGTTTGTGTTTTTCTCCTCCGATCTTTGATGATCCAGATCTCTAAAAACTAGCCACTATCCAAGAAAAGCTGTATTCTAGCTCTCATGAGTCTGAGTCCTGTGAATTAGCTTAAAAGTCTAACACAAACTGGCATAAAAGTTTGTGGCACAAAGTTCTGTTCAGTTATGATGCATTTAGGTGCCTTTGTGTTTGTCATATAATAGTGCTGCCTTCAATGTGTCTGTGTAAATACAATTTGAAACAATTTGAAGACAATTTCCAAATAATCTAATAACATAAACTTGTCTGTCAACAATCAGTTATTGTGTATGTATCCTGCTGGCATTAATGACTAGATGAAGATATACCTACAATATGTTTGAGCTAATTTAGTAACAATGTCACTTAAATATAGTTTGTTATACTTTGTCCACAGTCTGAAAATGAGAGATATTTTCAGATACTCCTAGTATCATAAAGATTTGTTCTGCTTTTATGTTCCTATTAAGTACATTTGTTTTTGGACTAATGTCGAATGTATCTAACAGTGTTTGGCATTAAGAGAACATGGATATCTCAGGCAGTTAGAGTTTACACCTGATTCCTCTTCCCCAGCGTTCTTTGGGGAAGGTCTTTTGAAAGGCATTGTAAAAGTAAGAAGTTTTATTGTTCATGACAAGTTCATCTGTTGCAAATGTAACTGCATGTTACTGTTTTAGCCCCAAAAAACTATCAAACTGGCAGTGTGGGGAAGGCCTGGACACTGCATTTAGGGTTATCATGTGGTGAGATAGAATTTACTGAAAATATTATTCAACAGTAAATGAACATGAATAAAAAAATCAGAACACTAGTTCTAATTTTCAGTAGGGAGCTAGTGAAATTTTTTCTTTGGCCGATGGGATTATACTGGAGGAATGTGCCACCTTTCTTGTGGTTGTACAACATATAATTACTGAGGATTGTTCACATTTATTTGTGTTTAGCTGAATGATCAGCACAGGGTTAAGGTTTTTTCATTACTTCCAGATCCGGGGAGGTCCTTCTGGTAACAGGCTGGCACCAGCTCCTCTGCTTCTCTCCTAAATACTAACTGCGCAACAGAAGGAAAGGCAGGTTCTCAGGCAGAGCGGGACGGTGTTGCTCTCTCCGCTAACACACAGAAACAAGTAAGTCTTGTAGTTATGTCTGTTTTTATCGTAATTAGACAGAATTAAGGCATGGCCTATATTGCTACGTAGGTGCTCATCCATTTTGTTAACAACTTCCTTGAGTAACGTTACACAACGTGAAGGCTCCTAGGTGTTTGATATACACTGTTGTTAATGTATTCGACTATTTATCTGATTATTTATCTGATTCCGGTTAATACGACCAGAGCTGTCGTTTAGGCAGGGCCTCAGTATTTGTTGACAGAAATGGGACTGAAACTTCCTGGAAATTAAGCTGTGGCTGAAAGTTCAATGTTAGATATTATTTCATAATTACACTGCGAATAAACACGTGACTCACATGCCGCTTGCAGTCAAGTTGTACCTTTTTACTCACCTATCTTAAAGTAATGCAGTTTAAAATACAACAGTCATGCAATTATCCTATAGCTCCATGAAGGTTATGATGTTCAGTTTTGTTAATTCATTTGTGGGGTCATTTTGGAGGCTGTAGGTCGTTCTTGAATTGTATGGTGACTGTTTTTTCACCCCATTTATATCAGTGAAGCAGAGAAACACCTCTTTGTGGAATGCTGTAATCTCCATCCTTCAAAATGATCACATAGGTTAATCAGCACCAGTTGGACAGTGAGCTCACTAGCAAATCACTTCCAGCTCCTTTACTAAAATCCGCCATCTCACACAGCTGTGGACATGTAGCAACAAAGTGGAGAAGTTAATTGTCTCTGTGAAATGGTGGATCAGCAGGAATAGGAGAGAAACCAGCACGCATACTTAAACGTTAAAGGTCCCATATTTTATACTTGTAAACTACCTGTGTTTGATTTAGTTATTTTTTGATATCCATAAGAAGATATATTTGTGGTTTTAAGAATAAAAAACCATCTCACATTGTATATTATGGGATCTTTAAGATTCAGCAACTGTTTTGTCCATAGTTAAAGAATCAGCAACAGCAACATTAATCAGAGTCAGGAACTTAAAGTTTATGTAGCGTCTTGTCTCTTTCAGTCTCGGCAGGATGTCTGTCTCCGTGACCAGAGCTGATGGGGTCACTGTGTTCACTTTGACCTCTAACCCCCAAAGTCCTTGCCCTCCACTGTGCCAAATCCTCAAGGCCCTTTGCTACAACCCTGTGTGCTGCACTGTGTCTCAGCACCTTAGGAGGGTCCAGAGAATGTCTCAGTCAGTACTAGGGGTGAGTTATAACCTTGTATGTTTTATGTTCTCTGTGAAATAAAGCTTTAAATCTTTTCTATGCTACACAACAATTTTTATTTAGCACCTTTTCTTTCCCCACGCACTTCTGTTTGAACTATGAGTAAAAAAATGTTCTGGCAGTTTAATACACCTAAACACACATTGTTGATCTGTTGACCAAGTTGTATTGCTCTCTGCTAAAAGCTGCACATTGTTGTCCTAATCACATTACAGTTATATTATAGAGTTTTTCCATTACACTGTCACGGCTCAGAACCTGCCTTTCTGCTTTGGTATCAATAGTTGTACTGTAGAGGTGTTTGATGTTCATACTGTGCTTCTCCCTCCACAGGCTCTGCACATTATGGTTGGGTTGCTCAACATTGGCCTCGGAGCGATTCTCTGCTGCACTCGTGGCGGCTCTTGGTGGCAAATGGACGAAACCTTGTTTCCTTTTTGGATGGGAGCATTGGTAAGCATGATGATGCTGGATTTTTCTTTTGTGTCATAACTAAAATCCCACAGGAATTCCCTCCAAAATGTATTATATTATTATTATTATTATTATTATTATTATTATATTAAATCACTAACAGACTGACACTTTGTTAATTAATAAATGCTTGTTGCTTTTTATTTTATAGTAAGGGTTACCTAGTTGTACTTGGTGCTCAAAATAACATGTATGAATTTTCATTTTGTGTTTGTGTTGAAGAGTGGAATTCAAAGATTTTGTTTTTTTTGTCTTCTCTGTAGTTTATGTTATTTGGCATCATGTGCATTTTGTCTGAGAAGTACCCCAGTCCATGTGTGGTGAGTAGTTAAACTTTATAACATCCTCATGTTATCTTAAAATGACTTCCTTCATTTTATTGTTATCTTGTTTTTCTACTAGTTTTTACTTCAACACAAACAACATGAGATTATTTTGAACTTGCTACATGTAAAGGCAGATATCACTCAAGAATATACACACCCACATTCTTTCACATGATGACAGTATATATTTTCAACAGATGGCTTTTGTTGTTGGACAGTTTTGAACTTCCCTGAATGTACTGTCAGCTGTTTATTGCCTGGTGTGGTTTTGTATTTGGTTCCATTCTAATTTTGCACATAAACTGACAAGTCTTGTATTTTAGGTCATCGTCAATGTGATTCTGAATCTGGCAGCAGTTGCTTTTGCCATTGCAGCCATCATACTCTACAGCATTAATCTGGCAAACATATGGCTGTGGTGGATGTGTGACCATGAGGATTATAACTACAGTTTCAGACAACAGGTGACACTATCTCCTGAGGAGGCTGGCATGCAGGAAAAATGCATGGAGGCCCGGGCACTGAGTCTGGTAAGTGTGTAAAAGCTCATTTCAGCAGTAGATAAATAACGCATTTCTTTATTTAACAGGTTTTGACTTGAAGGTTACCATCTCCAGACTTTTAATGTATAATTAAAGACAATTTTGATCCTCAATTGTTTAACTGGTTTCTCAAGAAAAAATGATCTTGTCTGAGATCCTCAAGTATAAAATCATCAATAGAACATTTTTATGCTGGTGCGCTGGCGTATCCTGAGGCACTATTCTTTCAACTTGTCCGTCCATCCATATGTACGTTTGTCCGTCTCATTCTTGTAAACACAATACCTTAGTAACACCTTGAGTGAATTTGATCAAATTTGATACAAACATTCACTTTGACTCAAGGATGAACTGATTATATTTTGGAGGTCAAATGTCAAAGGTCACTGTGACTGCACAAAACAGGTTTTTGACAAGTTCCATTTTGTCAAAAAAATATGCTTTACACTACATTTTATAGATTGAATGACTTCATGTATAAACTGTAAATGGTTAAATAAATGAAACGGTCAAGTTTAAAAGCATAAAGCAAGAAAAAAATCTATTTAATTAAATGTAATTAAAACAATTCAATGTTCAAAGCTGTTAAAGGTAACGCTGTTTTGTTTGTGTCCCACCAGATGCTCTTAAGAAGCATCAATGCTGTGCTGATTGTCTTGTCAGCCCTGGAGCTCTGTGTCGCCATCAGCTCAGCCACCATGGGGATCAAGGCTCTGAGGAGCAAGGAGAAGACAGAAAACGAGGTAGAGTACACAAAGCCGTATCTTATTGGACCTGTTGTTCAGCCAGGACAGGTTTGACTGAACGTTTTCTTTTAATTGCACGTTTGAGTCTTAATGTGTGGACAGGGCTTTAAGGTTATGAACCTCTGGTCGTAGTGTCAGTCAGTGCAGTATTTTCACCTCAGCTGCCATTTACAGTGCAAATCAATTAGAGAAATAGTTTGACATTTTGGGGAAAAAAATGCTGGTAGGTGTATTTTTTAAATTTATTTATTTGTCCCTGTTTCAAGGCTTTATGCTAAGCTAATCACCTGCTGTCCTCTAGCTTCATCTTAGTGCAGTACTCATATCCCTGATGTTGGTGTCACCCTGGTTCCCTTGGCAAAAAGCCAAATGGATTTTTACATGGGCTTATGGTTTACTGCAGAAAATAAGCTCTGTGACAAACAACTGCTTATGATACTTGCACGTTTTGCTCAGCATGATAATCTTAAATCATGAAGGAAGTAAAAAGCTAATGTTGGGCTATAAGCGAACTACATCACGGTCACATGACTTCAACGTCACCACCACTAAATTTCAGCTCGCGGTTTGATTTAGCTCTTGCCTCTTCTACAAAAGCCTTCCTCCTTACAAAGTTAACAATAGTTTGCAAAAGTTTGAGTATAAACACAAAGAGGCTGTCAAAGGTGGATTGGTGAGTAGATCGGTTTTCGTGTTCGGAGTGACGAAGCTAAATTCTGGGTTTTAGGACCTAATTCCTGCAGCACTGTATTCTCATCCGCCTCTCTGCAAGAAAGTGAATTAGTTCATTTCACAACACGTCAAACTATTGATTTAAGGATTTGTGGGTACAATCCTAATAAATCAGTCAGTATGGACATAAATACACATTTAAAACAATAAAATAATTATTTTCCCTGTGCATTCCCGCTCGAAACTGTTCATGAGTGTATGTGATTATGTGCTATTCTTTATGGTTTGAGTATGTCGGCACCTTTATATGCTTCACTGATATTGTTTTTCTCTTTCAGAGCACTGCTGATCCAGAGCTCTACAAACCACTACTGGAGGAAGTCACCACCAAGTAAACCACACAGCCTGAGGGAAAATCTCTGCTTAGCACTATCAGGTACCAGGAACTGTAATCCGTAGCAAAATGCCATTGACTGTATGTACGTCAATGATGAACACTAATTCAGCTGGTACCATCTTTGCCAAACTTCTTAAAAATATTTGCACTTGTACTTCAGAGTAGATGTTGTTAATAATCTGCACTTTGAACGCTGCTTTCCATTTCATTCTCTTTTTTTAAACTGTTCCCGTTGATCACGATCTTTTGAGTAATGTGCCTTATATTCAATGTGTTTGTTGTTGGAGGTTCAAGCATGTGTGTGTAGCGCTGATAGACATACGGTTATTTTACAGTGTTAAACCGTGTTGAAAAATAAAGGCATCAGAACTATTGACAGTGACGTGTTAAATTGCTGTGTGTATTTCTGCTATGTACGTCACACGAAACCGTAAAGTGTGACTGAGAACCATCAGTGCTCGTTATGTACAAATAAGAACAATAACTATCGAGAGAAGCAGAAGTGTGAGTTCAAAATTTCATATTCCTCTTTTTCCAAATACAATTTCTGACCATGTTACAGTTTAATAAAATGAGTTTCTCAGTAGTTTCGACCCGGGTGATGAACCCATTCTTAATTTTAGTATAGTTTTGAAGTTCTTGTGCTTATTAAGTATTTCTTTTGTATCCTTTTTTACATTCTACTTCAGCCAAGATGGAAAAGATTCCCCCTTATTTAGGTATTTAGTCTGGAATTGAGTCCTTAACATTTTTTGAATAAAAGGTGAGAAAAGGTTTCTAGTCAGAATATTTGAACCTGTTTTCATTGCAAACAATGTACCAATACTTCTAAAGTCAACTTTTTCATCATTGTAGTGCAGCAGCCTGCTTTACTCTTTTTTCTTTTTTTAACTAGTTGATTCAAATTAAAATGGATTAAGGGATTCTTAACTACACAAAGATAAAATTTACCAAAACTTTATGAGTCGTTAACTACGACAAACAATGTTATTCACACATTAAGATACGTGTTGATGATCCTGTAATGCAGGGAAAGCATAGTGCACAAACACTACTTGTGTTAGTTTTTGACTGCAGGACTTTTAGTTTAGTATTTTTATATAGTGGCATTAACAGAGATGAATCCCTGGTCTTCCTGGTCTTACCTGTATACTGTAATAGCATGGCGGTCGGGAAGAAGTTTCTTCAGCAGGAATTAAAACTGCAAACAGAAACAGACAGCAGCATATAGAGGACGTTGACCTGTCTCACTGTCCTTTGTCACATCTGCATGATTTGTTGTTAGTTTGACAGTTTCAAGTGCAAATCAGTGACTCTAAACCACTTACAGAATCAAAGTGATGTTAAATTATAACTTTACTGGACAAATACATGAACTAAGACTATGAACATTATACAATCATTTGTGCTTTCCACTGCAGTTCTTCAACTACATTTCAGAGGGAGATTTTGTGCTTTTTTACATATAAATCTTGTAACTCATTTTAGGTTTGATGCTGCTGTAACACTAAGAAAACATTTGCCTACAATTCTGAATTGTATTATTTCATGTATTATTTCAATACCTTGCTTTATGTTGGGGCTTTTATTCTGAAAGAAATGAATGGTCAAACAGGAAGCAGCATTTTCATTGCTGCAAAATGCAGAACAACCAGATCGTGGTAGTTGCAGCAACTTCTCAGAAACAGGTGAGTTCTCCACACAAATGAACACATGGACGTGAACATGAACTTTACAAGGAGACAACGTGTTGACTGAGCTCTGAACCTTGTGTTCATTTGGTGGTGTTTTATTTCTTTAGTCAATTTTACCAAAACTAAATTATATTCTTTCTATGGTCTGTGAAAGTGAGTGAATGAATAAATAACCCACCCTGCCTCCAGATATCAGTTATACTTTTTTGTGTCCTCACAAAATATTCAGCACAATAGACTGCTAAAGTTTAATGTACATCTTAAAACAATGTGACAGATACTTAAAATAAATACTGTGATGTACAGACACCTTCTCAATAACTTATTTTTCAAATATAAAACTAAAACACACTTTTACTTTGGAAGCTAAAGAATCTGCAGCATATTTTAGACTGACTAAATAAAGAACTTCAAGCAAGGAACAATAAGTATAATCTTGCTGCCTCATGGTAAAACCATGGCTGTAATACATCTGTATATTTGGCTTTGATAGAGTTGTTGATCGATACCAGTGACTCTGTTTACTTTGGCAGGTGCTGGGACTTTAAGACATTCATACACTGATCCATTCTCCTCTACAAACACCCACCCCTCACACACACACACACACACACACACACACACACACACACACACAGGTAAAATATGAGCGACTGAAGAGCTTCAATCTCAAGTGAAAAGCGTCACAATTCAAGAGGACAGACTTGGGTAGGGAGAGACGCATTCCCAACACTGACCCAGAAGTACATTCTCCGTTTTATTTGTCGTGTGTGTGTGTGTGGTGTGTGTGTGTGTAGGACTGAAGGGTGTCTGACAGTGAGAGCATGTTTCCACGTCTGTGTCGGATCCTGAAGGATCTTTGCTGCAGTCCGGAGTGCGGCTCGGTGTACCGGGAGCTGATGCAGACTAGTGTCACCACAGCTCTTGGGGTGAGAAATTTAAACAAATGTATTTATATAGAGTAGATAGTGGGTTGAAGATGTTCAGTATGAGACAATCAGATTTCATTGTTGTGAGTCTCTTATAGACGATACAGATCATGGTGGGCCTGTTCAACATTGGGCTGGGGCCAGGACGAACCAGCACACATCCTGGAGATTTGACCGGCTTGGGAGCTGCTTACTGGCTGGGTGCTGTGGTAAACTAATACTGTTGTGTTAATATTACCATGACAGCATAGTATTGTTATGCCTCATGTTTATTAGCTGTGTTATTTTACATATATATATCAGTTGCCAAGACCAGAGAGCAAAACTAGTTTGTAATAACTCTTCCTGGTAACTGCTAAGCAAATACAATAGTTTCTGCTTGACTGTCACTGATATTAAGTGTGTGTTAATCTCTCATCAGTTCATCGTTACTGGAATCTTTTCCAACTTGGCTGGACAGTTCCCTTCTTCATGTTTGGTAAGTAAAACCCTTTGAACTCCACTGACTAATTAAAGGAAATATGCAACTGAACTTTTAAGATGAGGACTCTTTCCTCTCAGGTGGGCTTCACTGTGTTCATGAACATTGCTGCAGCAATCTTTGCCATCACTGGCATTGTGCTGTACGCCATAGACCTGGGAGACGCCTCTCTCCTCTGGATGTGTGATCGCAGCACCAACAGTGATGATCATTATGGTGACAACTGCAGAAACGTGGCGCTCTTTGCCCAGGTAAGCACATCTCTGAAATTAAACTTGAAACACAATCATACAGTGAACTGAATGGCATAGCTAAAGTAGAAATCAGGTGAGATATTTTTGAATAAAATTGAATTTAAAATGTTTAAATTTCTCACCCTTCAGAGGTTATTAAGATCCATGGATATCACACTGATCACCGTCGCTCTCCTTCAGCTGTGTGTCAATATTCGCTTTGCTATTCTGGGCATCAAGGCTTTGACCAGTGAGATGAGGATGGAAGAGGTATGAAGACAGAAGACAACACACACGACTGCACAGTCAGAAAACAGCTGGGAGGTTCATTCAGAATATTCATAGTATGAGCAGCAGTAGCAATAGTTATTGGAACAGGGGTAAAAGTAGTAGCAGCTGCGTTTCTGGGGGAGTGTTTACTGTATGTAATGTTTGTAATGTTTCTAGTGAGATGTGAACACATGTAGAATTCTCTGCTTTATCCTTTTTTTCCCACTTTGTTCTGTGCCGGCAGGGTGACAGAGATGTTGAAGGAACTTCTCCTGACCAGTCCTGGTGCTTAAAACCATTTGAGCTGGACACCTGAATGCATGACTATGAATAGACAGCGAGACATTACCAATTATACTGCTCATGCTTTTTAAGACCTGTGATGTAAAAGTATACTTTTTTTTACATCATTTTCTTTCTTTTTTTCCAGTGTAAACACACCAAATGTGCGATTGGGACACAGCTAATGATTCTTAATGTTTTCATTTAATGCAATACCAAATAATCTTTCAATGAAAATTGTGAAACGTTTGTTAAGATTACACTGGCTAACATGACAATAATACACAGTTTGCTATTCTCAGATTTCCAGTTAAACTTTTCACACTGACTAATATCATAAAGTTGAAAATGTTTCTTATGCTGATTTTGTTATTTCCTAATATTGCTTTGTAAACTATTGTGCAGACTGTTGCCATTTTCAGCAAATCTGTATTACCACAAATATATATTTTAAAATATTTGATAGAGTATTGTATAAAAGATTAAAAATATGTGGAAATACAGTGTTTGATTTTCCCCATTTTACAAGATGTCTGTTTAAAATGAGCTGCAGGAAGCGGCTCATATGAGGGTGACATCAAGGCGCCTCATTTTTGATCAGATCTATTGTTTGATGTTGGGGACATTTTCCCGACACAGCATGGATGCAGGTTGGTGAGTGAGGACAGAAGAAGTGAGACGACTTCTTCTCTGTCTCTAAGTCTGATTCTCTGCAGAGTCTGTTAAACCTGTGCTCAGTTTGCTGCTGCTGTCATCCCCTCACTGTGAGCAGAAATACAAAGATGTCTGTGTTTATATTCAATGTTTCTGCGTCATGATGGAAACCTGAGATGAAAATCTGAATGTGTGTGAGTGCAAATACACATACATAAAGTTTATTTTGTCATCAGTCATCTGCCTTGCATCTGACAATCATGCTGTATATGGGCCAGATTTGGGCCATGGAAACAGGTATATACTGGGCAAGAAGAAAACAAGCACGTGGCCCGAGTATGGGCCGGAATTATTTTGCTATTTGGGACTTCTCCTGTACATTTTATATTGATATTGAAAATACAAATATTTAAAATAAAATAGATATTGTTCTCGAGGGGAGGGGGTGTCTTACCTCAGTTTACCTCATAACTGCACTTCAGTACAGTAACTACAACTAGAGGCCTGCTGTACTTAGTTACTTGGCAGCTCTGGATAAAATGAACGGAACTCAGTTTATTGTTTACTCAGCAGACACGTGACTGAACACGTGATACAGAATGTAGAATGTACAGAGTGTATTCTAGAACCGAACCACGTTCCGCTGGAACTGGATCTTTAATGCGTCATAAACGCAGAATGTGTGAACCTATGACCAGTGAGACTCAGTATGTCAGTGTGAGAGACAGAAGAAACCAGTTACACAAACCAGTTTCAATTTCTCAAATTATTAGTTGAGAGTTTTGAGTTTTGAGTTTTTCAGTGAAAAGGAAAAAAATTATGGAAATCAACCAGGAAATGACCACCGACCCAGTTCTGAGTGACCGGGAGAAGGTGGACCTGGACGCCGTCCTCCTCCAGGTCTTCATCAGCACCCTGGGGGACAAGTGGCAGATCGTCCAGGACAGGATGGTGGATCCGGTCAGCCCCTCTTCCTCTTCATTGCTTACTCATGAACACGATCACGTTTTTCTCACGTGTGGATGAACAGCTGTTTAACAAATTAATCAATTATCAGACTGATCAATAACAATAACAATGACACAACAGCTCTAAATAAGCTCCAAATAAACGAACAGTAAAATGCTGCTCACACACTAACATAGGACTAATTACACATAATGTTATATTTACATTATGTCAGAGGAAATCAACTCACTGCTCTGAGTACTGTTACTGTTACTTTTGATATTTTAACCACATTTTCCTGATGATACTTGTTGCAAAGGTGAATGTAAAACTTCTCTTTTTCTGTCTCTTCCTCTGGCAGATATCTCAGATTCACATGGCTCAGGTGTCTGGGAGGATCGTCAAGGTGGTGTCCCAGCTGGTCGCCACGGCTCTCCAGCTGTGGCCCAAAGACGACTCCAGAGCCTCAGACTCTGAGAGCAAGAAGGAGCTTCAGAGCAACAGCAGCAGGTAAGACACATCAGCTCCAACACCTCATTGCACCTTACTGAGATCTGGGCTGTGATTGGCTACTGTCAGATCTCCACTGCGTAACACCAGGGCGTCTGCAGCATTGCATCCAGTCTAAAACGATGTTAAAAAGTCCAACATTTTACACACAAAGGCATGGGCGCAGGTTTCATTTGAACATTGGGTGGGACACATTAAGAGGGGAAACATTAAGCATCAGTTAATGGTGGAAACATCTTTATCATGTAAAGGAAAAAATCAGGCATCAGGTAATTCAGGGGAGTCAAGCAGATTTGTAATATCAGCAGATAAAATTAATAGGTGTCATGGATCTAATAAATATTTGACAAAACAATGTATGTCCATTTGTAGTGAATGTAGAACAGTAGCTTTTGACTGCATCACATGATCTTCCTCAGCAGATCTGATGAGCACTTGATGAGGTTTCAGTCTTTCAGCCTCAGCTTTGATAACCCAAAAAAATGGATTGAATCCTGTGATAACTCGGCAAACATCTTTCTTTTGAGGGAGATCATGTGGTAGGATCAAAAGCCCCAGAACAGCTGCTGCATGGACTTTGTAGATGACATGTTTTTGTCAGCTGCTGCTTCCAACATGAAGAGTGAACTTTCAATCTAAATCTGTCTTTGTTTCCTTCTCTGTAGTTCATCTGCTGTGACTGCAAGGCCCGCGCATCTCCAGAAATACTTCGAACTCACCGAAGACACACTGGTCCAATCACTGGGCAGCCTCGCCTCCCAGCCGTCAGTGAGGAGCATGCTGGGAAATGTAGTGAAGCAGCTCAACCAGGGTCTGCGTGTGCTGTCTGCTGAGAGCCAGGACAGTACAGAGACTGAAGGGTCAGAGGTCAAGTCTGCTGCCATGAAGGTATTGGCATTGGCATGTGAGACTCTGACTGAAGTAACAGACAACGCAGCACATCAGGACATAGACGCCATCTTGGATACAGCGACTAGGGAGGTGATGTTCGCCGTCGCTGACAGCATGAGCAGCTGTCAGCACAAAGAAAGGAAATCTGCAAGAATCCTGCGAGACCTCGCCTCCAAAGCAACTGAGCGACGCTCAGAGTCTACAGAGTTGCAGTCCTGCCTTCATTGGCTGGGCTCTAGCGACCAGCCTGAGTCGTCTGCACAATCTGAGTCTGATGTACATATGAAGTGTTACCCGTTATGTGTGTCCTCAAAGAAGGTCAGCAGAGACCTGGCAGAGTTTCGTAGCTCCTGTCTTCAGGTACTGAAGGGTCCTCTGGCTAAGTTGTTAGCCCTGTTCTCCCCACGGAGCTTCAGCATGATGATGAGTCCACACAGACCACACCTGCCCACCTTGGAGTCTGTTGCATCTGACATTTTGGACATCATAGTCAACGGTGTTAAGGACATATGCCAGAAGAAGAAACCAAGAAAGTTAATCAACAAGAAGACAAAAGTAACGGAGGAGCGAGTGAACTCCACAGCGACTCAGGTGAAAGTTGCTCTGCAGGAAAAACTGCGAGAGTTTCTCACCTGCCACAGAGACGCTGTGGAGGAAGGAAAGAAAGACCAAATGTCCAACCAGAGAGAAAAGACAGAACGTGAGGACACCCAGCGGGAATGGATATCCGGCATCAAGATTATTAGAGGTGCTGTCAGCACTCTGCTGCATCAGGTCTACCTCTACAGCGACGAAAGGGACAAATCGACTTTGATCAAACTGGAGGATCTGATCAGGGAAGAAAAACTGTCCGGCTTCTTTGTGCTGCTGACAGATTTTCTGAGTCCTCTGTCGTCCAGTCTTGTCAGTCCAGCTGACGTGGTTCCTTTGTTCTGTGAAGAAGCTGTAAAACATCTGCTCAGGCTGTTCATTTTCCCTCCTCTCTCCTGGGGGATGGGTCTGGTACTACGGGTGCAGAGCAGCCATGAAGCCGCCGTCAGGTTCAAAGAGTCGGCCCAGCTGTACGACGACATCATCGGCAAGTATACTCAGCTGATGTGCTACCAGGTGATGAACAGGCTCGCCAAGTTGCTGGAGGAGGACAACAGTGAACCACAACAGAGGAAGAAAAGAAAGAACATTGTGCATTTCTTCCAGAAGCTTCCAAGAAAGATCCAGAACAATTGGAGGACACCGACAAACAGGATGGACACGCTCTGTGGTCCATCTGTGGACGAGGCCACTGTAGAGGATGCTGAGGATGAGGAGGGAGGAGGGGAGGCCTCTGAGCTGAGGAGGAGGATTGTCAACGTTTTCCAGGATCTTCAGGATTGTGCACACGTTCTTTGGGTATGAGCCGAGGCCATGGCAGACTCAGGCTCTATTCCCCATTTTCTTTTAAAAACTGCCTCTACTTGTCTCTGTAGTTCACTTGGGAGGAGTGGACTTCAAGAACCTGACAAACCCGAAGAACCCGAAGAACCTAAAAACACTTGGACATGAGCAATATCCACATTTTGACTGGAGAGGAGCAGCAGTGTGAAGCAAAGAAGCCATCCACTACCAACTGGAAGTGAAGAAGAGAGGAAGGAACATTGTAGAGTCATGTTAGAGTTATGTTGCTCTGACATACACTGCAACATAAATGTAAAATAACATCGTTGCCGGTATTTCTGTTATGTTAAAACTTTGTTGTAATGTTCAACTGTGCATTTGCAGAACTATAAAACAACCCTACTAATGCACTGATTTACTTGTGTTGAATAAAAAGCTTGCATGTTACAAAGCCTGTAGAAATGGACATAAAAACACATTGAATAAAAAAAAGAGAGAAAAACAAAAACACCAGTTCAGTAGTTGTAAACACAACTTCCGTTTAAAATGACACATTTAATGAAAGGAATAAGGCCATGGATGTTCTGGCCAGTTTCCCCGGAGTGTAAGGAAGATATTACATTTTCAAAATAAAAGACAGACTAATCTGCTTCAAAGGAACGAGTACGTCATAGAAAAGGTACAATATTTTTCTTTTAAGTGTATCGATATAAAGGCGGAAGTTTCTCAAAAAGTAATACTCAAGTCAAGTGGTTACAGATACTCCAAAAATCTTTTTATGTACAGTACTCAACTAAATGTTCTACGTTACTGTGCACTCCTGCAAATGATTTTATTTTATTTATTTATTTATTTTGCTTTTGTGGAAAATTAATTTAAATAGATTTTTGGAATTCACGCTTTTAATTTGAAGAAATCAAACGGGCGACAGGAAGTATCAGGTCTATTGCTGCTGTCTGAATCTGAAATCACCGTCGGCAAAATCAGACTGTCGGAGTAACTGGAGTCTGTGATAACCGGTAAGTTCTCTGCGCAAAAACACAGCGTCATTCATGATAATGTGAACTTTGATGAGACAAGCGGTTTATTAAGATCTAATATTGGTGATATCGGATAGAGAGAGAGAGAGAGAAAGAGTTATTTTACATTATTTATTGATTTATTTTATTTTAGTTAGTTATGAAAACTTTATTCCAAATTTAATGTGAAACTTTTATGACTGCACATACTTTTGTATGTCAGCTTTAGGATCAACGGTTGATGTTACAAATTTAAGGAGGTGCAGCTGCTTTAGGGAAAGTCCTCACTTCCAACAGAAAAACCTAGACGTGAATCCAAATTTGCTTAACTCCTATTTGTTTACGTAATGGTCAGGTTCATACTGGCTGTGTTGAAATCACAGATGTCAAATACCTGAGATAAATGCGGGCTGATGTAACTGTGAATGTGTCCACGATTTTAACTGTTTTCACAACCTGTAAGCTCATAGGCATTTTCCAAAGCACCAATAGGCCACATAGAGTTTGAGTGGTTGAAGCTTGAGTTTTAGTTCAGTTGTTAGTTAGAAATTTAGTCATTTATGTCTTAACTACTTATTTTTCTAAGATTTGTTTTATTTTTTTTATTTAAAATGGCATACAGTGCAGGGAGACGCAAAAAGCCCAGTGGGATATTTAAAGCCTCCACTTAAGGAATGTTTAAATATCACAAAATTATTAAAAAAAAAATACAAAATGAACATACAAGAAAATAACGTGACTACATAAAATTGATTAGAAACTAATAGATTCAAAATGTATATGTATATAATAAAATGAACAGCAATTATAACAATAATATCAAAATAAGATCAGAAAATGTGAGAATGTGATGTGTATGACTTTAGCTCCATGAGCAATAGTAATAATTCATGTCCTAATCTAATTTAACCTAATCTAATCCATAATCTAATCTATCCACTCACCTGTCCAAAAATCTCCATTTCATGTCACAGGTGTGAGAGATGTCTGTCACTGTCGTCAAAGACAAGGGAGTGACTGTGGTCACTGTGGCGTCTGACAGTGAGAGCCTGTTTCCCCCCCTGTGCCAAATCCTGAAGCATCTTTGCTACAGTCCAACGTGCTGCTCCGAGTACAAAGGGCTGATGCGGACCGATGTAACTGCAGCTCTTGGGGTGAGAAAAAATGAAAATATATTTATTCATAAGCTTTATTAAGTGATGGTGTTAAGATTTTAGGTTGATCAAGTGTAAGACGATCAGATTTCATTGTTGTGAGTCTCTTACAGACGATACAGATCATGGTGGGCCTGTTCCACATCGGACTGGAACCAGGACGAACGCCCACACATCCTGAAGATTTGACTGATATGGGAGCTGCTTACTGGCTGGGTGCTGTGGTAAATTAATAGCTAATATTACTAGACACATTTACCAAAAATGCAATGAGGATTTTTCAGCAGGGGGATGGTGACACTATAGCATATCATTGCTTTATCAGAAATAATTCATGGCAATATGATATAGTTTTATGAAAACTATGCTATGTCTTTTTTATAATTGAATTGAATTGCTTTAAATTCACTGAGCTGTCTGCCGTTCTCTCTTCAGTACATTGCAGTTGGGATCATGTCTGTTCTTGCCGGCCAGTGCCCCTCTCTGTGCTTGGTAAGTAGAGGGGGGGGGGGCTCTGCCTTATGTGACAGACATTCTGAAATATTTTTTGAACTAATATTTCAGGTGGGCTTCGCTGTGTTCTTGAACATAGTTGGATCTGTCATAGCCATTATTGGCATTGTGCTGTATGCTATAGACCTGGGAGAAGCCTCTGTCATCTGGATGTGTGATGACACATGGAATAGCCACTCTCCAGACAAGTGCAGATATGTGGCTTCCTTTGCCCAGGTAAGTTTTCCTTTAAAGGATAAAGCTGGTTTTATGCTATATTTGTTGGGAACTATGTTTAGTCGCGGATTAATACACAATTTGTGAGTATTTACGGGAGCAGGTATGTGTATGTGGAATCGACTCAAAATACTACAGTGTGTGTATTCGTGGAATGAAGAAACATGGCACCCAGTCTGTTACATATATTGTATATATATATATATATATACTTTTATATATAAATATATTAAATGTGAAAATACAATCATACAGTATACAGCAGTAGAGTCTTGACAGTGTAATTTGAATATGACATATTAACAGTGCAAAAATATAATTTATTTATACTAACTAAATAGTTAATACTTAAATTTGAAAGTGTGGTTATAGTTTAAATCCTCTTTGAATCAAGCTGAACTCTTTGTTTCTTGTTCTACTTCTCGTCTATCAGAAGTTGTTGACAGGTATGGACATTACTTTGATCGTCCTGGCTGCTCTCCAGATGTGCGTCTGCATTAGCTTTACTATTCTGGGCGTCAAGGCTTTAGTCAACAGGAAGAAGGAAGAGGTACGAACCAAGAAACACACAAAACCATAATCCAAATAAAATAAGCTGCTGGAAGACCAACATCACTGTTGTTAGAGATAGTTGTAGGTGTACAGTGGAAGTAACAGCTGGAGTCATGATTGTACAACATGAGAAATACTATTTTAAGAGATAAAGACAAAAATGAGTAAGATAGATGAACAAAAATAAATTCAGTAAAAACTATAAAATCAACTTTGTCACGTTATTACTTTATTAAAGTTGACTTTGCTCTGTGTCGGCAGGGTGGCAGAGATGTTGACATTTACCAGCCAATGCTGAAGGAAGTCCTCATGACCAGTCCTGGTGCTTAATCTAGACAGATGGATGCATGAGTATGAATATGCAACATATAATTTTTAATCCTTTTTTCAATAATAAATCATCTTGATTTGATCAAATTATTGATTTCATAAAGACACTGTTTTATGCTGAATTGGAAATGTTTTAAAATGTTTTTTTTCCTGTCATCTTGTGGATGATGTTTTAAAGTAAATGTGCTTGAATAAAGAGGTAAAAATAGTGAAAGCTGTGAGAAGACAGTGTTTTTGAGCTTTTAATTATTTTTTCAAGGATGAAATTCTATTAATAATCACCTTAATGGTAGAGACGGCCTCTCCTCAGTCATTACTTGTGTCATGTGGATGACTGGCTCTTGTTTGCAAGCAATAAAGATCTATAGAAATTTTTGTGTCAGCTGGTCTTTCAGCACCAACTCATCTGCATCATAAGAACTGATCTGATTTTCAGTTTCTACGACTGATGCCTCTTTAACCCGATCGACACATCTCTTTGAACCACTTGGTGACATGTATTTTCAAATAAAAACACCTTTCTGCTTCTATAGGATGCATCTCATTTCATTTTCATGCGCTCAGCCTGTGATGACACTGTTTGCCACTAGGTGGTGTTCATTCTCCATAATTCACACGTCCCTGTACATGACATTACCTGCTGAACTGTGTTTTTCCTTATTTTACAATGTACATTTTTTGAGAAGAAAACTGCAGTTGAACAAACATATTCACCGACATCCCCAAGCTTGTATAAATATTTGGTCTATGAATATTGATTATATAGGTTTTAATGGTCCGTGCATAAAGTATAATTCTGCAGTTGTTCACGTTATATAATGAAAAATGCCAGCTGAGGGTGTATTGCCTAATTTCATTGTCCCACTTGTGCTAAGTGAAAAATGAATGTTGACGTTTGTTAGCCGATGCTGCCTAAACGCTGTAAACGCTTTGTGTGCGTTAATGTCCCACTGAATGAAGACATGCAATTCAGTTCAGTGCACCAAAGCGTCAGTTCCATTATCCAACTCGTACCTTGAAAAATGAACACTGAACCATTTATTTTGTTCAGGAAATTCAGCAAGGAACTGATGTTAGGATGGGTGGATGGATGAACTGATGATTTCTTCTATACAACAAACAAACGTAAACAGCTTGCCATGCGTAGGGTAACTAAAGGGTAACTAAAGAGTAACTGATCAGAGAGCAGTTGATGAATGCAATGCAATTCCTGCAGTGCACATTTTTATTTCTCACTTCTGACATTTAATCAATATTTTAATTGAATACACAACTGTTGATTCTTCACAAAGTCAGTGCCCCATGTGTTGATCTATGGATTCTCTGATTTCTAGCTTAAGGACAGATAATACACTCTAACTGTCCCTGGGCGCAGGAATAACATATGTGACATTTAAGCCTTTTATTTAGTCAAAGCTGCTTTCAAATGAATGAACTGTATGTTTATGAACATTGTGATTATTATTTATTAGTAACTTAGACTTCATGCACAGCTGCTGTTGTATACTTGCAGGTTACCTTCACTTACAGCTGCAGTTTATGGATTTTTGCTGCTAGGTGTGGACTTCATGCTGGTTTACTCTGTGTAAATATTTATTTGAATAAAACAGCATGTTATGTAATCTGAGTCCAACCTGCATCCCAGGGAAGGGCTGGCGTGGGGCAAATAGGAACATTTTCAAACGCCGTTCAGGCCACCGCCAGAGCAGTAATGGCCGTCTGGCACGGGTGGCTGCTTCAGGCCTGGTTGTGGGCTGTTGGACTCGGAAACCCAGGCGGACCGCACTTCAGCCGGATCTCTGGGCCCAGACCCGGCCGAGGCTTTGCCAGAATAATTTGAATAACAGCATAAGAGAAGTAAACTGTCGAACAAACAAACGCCGAAACTTTTCGTACCTGTGACCGTTCCAGAAATCAGGTGATCAGGAAACGGGGCGTGCAGGGAAAAACCAGATGCGCACACATCTGTCTTCTTTCATGGACTGCGCACATACGGGCATTCGGCCAAAAGGCGCCAACTTTGCTTTAGATACGGGAAAAAAAAGCAGTATGGTCGTAGTGAGCCCATGCCTGGCTCAGAGAACAGTCCTTGGTCTAAACCCCCTGAAACTTCCACCAGGCTTTATATGCACCAAAAAACCGACTGACACCGGAGGAAAGTCCGACAGCTTCGGAGGCTTTGAGTTTACTTTCTCAGCAAAGTGGTTCGAGAAAATGTTCATTTCTTGATGCTTCATGTGAACAGTGCAACATTTACTGGTCTGAATGTAAAATAGGCAAACACAAACGTGTGTATATCGCAAATTGAATATGAGTAAAAGGGAAACCATGAATGTAGTTTATATTCTAAGCATACATTCATAGTAATTATTGTAAAAGTGTGGAGCTATTTTTGTGCCTCATTCCTGTGCACACAGAGGGATTTTTTGTGCACAGACAAATACATTTTGCAAACATACAAATTATATTTTGAAGAAAAAATATTTTTGAGCAAATAATACCGTAACCTGAGCAAACTAAAATCTATTCTGTGCTCAATAAATGTATTTCTCAGTGTGCTATTATCCACAATATCAATGTGTCACTCAGTTTTAGTAAATCCTACTATGAGAAGCTGCTAGGCCAAAACTGAATACTTCACTTGCACATACAAATATACTGGCACTAAGCACTTGCGCATACTATCAGGCATATGCTGTACATGGCTACATACAGTTATTCATGTGTAGGACAGTAGCCTAAATCAGCCACTGGGTGTTGCAGCTGCAATGTTTATTCCCAGGTGAATCCCGGTTTTGGTGTTTGACCACTGTGGGACACCGTAGCTTTGAGGTGTGTTCCGTGAGGGACTCCATCTTGGTTTAATGTTTTCTTCTCTCACGGTACAAGGTAAGCAGTGTTAACAGCAGACTGTGTCATCTTAAAATAGCTTCATTTGAATCAACTTCCAGTCTTTCTGTTAAAACTGTGTGTAAACAACATGTTAGTTTACAGTTTACCACGGGTCTGAGACATGAGCAGTTGTATTTCCTGTGTTAAGGTTGTTCATAGTATTGGCTATTAAACAAACTAATAAATGAAGGGAACAACCTACTGAAAGGTGTCACACCGCATTGAGGTCTAGTTGGGGTTTTGTCCCGTCTCCGTGTTTTGTCTTTTGTCATTTCCTGTTTTAGTTTGAAAAGTAACTCTCCTCTCGTTTCAGGTCACTTGCCCTTCCTCATGTGTCTCGGTCTGATTGCCCTCTGAGTGTTTTCACCTGTTCCCCTTGCCCAGTGTTTAAATAGTGGGTGTCTCCCTTTGTCTTGTGCCAATGTGTTTCGTCTGTGTGCGAGCACCTGTTCTTCTTCCTCCAAGTGAGAGTTTTGAGTTGCAAGTTTATATCCTAGTTTGGTTTCATAGTTAAGGATTTCATAGCCTTTTGTTTCCTCCGTGTGGAGTGATCTTTTGTTTACTGACCTTTTATAGAGTAGAGCCTCCAGTTGGCTGGAGAGTTTTTTTTTTACAGTGTGTTTTCCTCCTTTAGTGGAGTGATTATTATTTTGATATTTTTCATAGCCTCATGTATAGTGAGGGCTGGGTCTATAGCCTATTTATTTCTCCAATTGGAGGCGCTCTGAAGAGATAATAAAAACAGTCAATTGAACCCTGCATCTGTGTCCTGAGTCCTTGCCTGGTCATGACAAAAGGCTGACTGACTGTAGAACCTGTAGAATAAAAAGCTTGTAGAATATGATACAAAATCTATAGAAATGGACTAAAAACACGCAAAGCCACAGTTGAGTGAACAAAAGGACAGCACCATAGCTGTGCTACTGAATATAACTTGAACTTAAAGCAACGTTTGAGCAGAGTTAAGCACTATCCATTAGTAATTCAAGGAATGAATCCATCAACTATGTTTTCATTTCACATAAATATTTAACATCAGAAGACTTTTATATAAGAAAACTTTCTTTGGGAGCAAAATGTACTTAGTGGAAAAATTAAGCAGCCGACTCCTCCGAGTGTCTTTTAGAACAACTGAGGGCCAAACAAGACATTTTCAGGCAAACATGTTTCACCTAACTCTGATTAACTGAAAACAGAATGACAAGTCAAAGGTCCGACACGCTCCGGCCTCTTTCTGGATTAACAGGCAGTCAATCACACAGTAGCCATGCCCTAAAACCACTCTGCTTTATCGTCTATTTTCTTTTAAATGGGAGCATGATTTGACAAATGAACATCATGTTGTATTGAAGAAAACTTCAAACTAGTAACTGAGACCATAAACACGTTACAAACTGAGGTAATAAATCAAATGAGAAGAGGGGTCATTTTCCCATAGACTTCAATACAATCAGACTTCTTTTTGCAAACAGTGGAGTCGCCCCCTGATGGTCATTCGATAGAATGCAGGTTTAAGGCACTTCCTCGTTGGCTTCATTTTCCAGACCTGGTATCGACGTCCATTACACACCGTCTATGATAACAGCCTGCGGTGCAATGTAAACTGATTTTCACAGGAAATGCTACCACACTGTGGCCAAACATGAAACTGCACCCTCATTTTGCTCAAGGCTCTTCTGCTTATACAAACATCACAGCTACAAAATAGAGGTCCGTACACAGAGTGTTCATGATCAGACCTTGACGTTACATAAATCACATTTCATTCAAAGTATTCATATATCAATGAATTATTATTATTGTTATTGATTTATGATCACAATCTAAGTTTTGATCCACTTCCTGACTTACTATCATTGTCTCTCATGTCTTCACTCTTACACTTCCTAGCACCAACATCCTACATGTACATTGTCTGACAGTGCCAATCACTGCTTTTATTGAGCAAAATGGTGCAAGACTCATTTACGTAAAGTTTTTCTAACGTAGTCTGTATTGTATCAGGTGGATTTGGATACAGTATCTACTTGAAAAGCACCTCTGAACAGGGATTCAAACTAACAACAACCATCCAGACAAATTAATTTAATTAGATTTTAACCAACCTGAAATTACACAATGCGTCCAACTGATACATCCAAGCAACATGGCTTAATTTGATTTGATTATTGCTTTGGTTCAGTTAGTCCAGCTGTTCTCTTGAATGTTTAAATCTGTGTGTAGTTTTTAAATAGCATGGATTCTGGGGTGCTGTTTCACTTTAAGAGAAAACACTAGTTTCAAACTACTGCCAATCACGAAAATGTAAGGAAATATTTAAATGCAGAATCAGACTTTTCTCAGAACTGGAGTTTTATTCTTGGAGGCTGTAGAGCCATAAATATCTGAACATCACAGAGGCACCTGTCCTATTTCCGTGCAGCCAACAATGTATTAGAATTACAGCAGGTGCCTTGAATGTGCTTGTTGATTCATGTTGAATTCCTGTTACACAATTCAGTTACAAACACATAGTGTGGCTAAAGGCAGACCCACAGGTATGTCTGTGTTTTCATGTATTATCAGTCCTGAACAGTGAGGTGTAACATAATCGGTACTTAAAGGTGCAGCTCCCAGTGCCAAAATAGAAAACAGAAGTTGTTTGACCTGTTTTCTTAAAAAGAGACTTACCCCAAGCAACAATGACTTTTAAGTTATTAAAGATTTCAGGGGGGCAACACAGGAAATCTATAAAGTTTAACTCTTAAATTATACAATATGTGTGAACAAAAGTTACATATTTGACCTTCTTAGCAGGAATACATTACTGTGCACGTTACTTTTCTGTCTTATTTTTAAGCAGTAACACTAAGGTTTTAGAAGCTGACCTGTGAACAGAAGGTTGTCGGTTCAAATCCAGGACCAGCAGGACAAATCTGAGAAAAGCGAAGGAACACAAACAAGGCTTAATAATATATCAACATATCCTGATGTTAAAAAAGACTTATTAAGTACTCAGACCAATGTTGTTTAGCTGTTGGCCACAGACATGAAGCATCAGATGAGGAAGAAAATACACATTTGCATGCAGTGCCCTCTTCCGTTGTACTGCTGAATTCCTCACTATCTTACAATACCTTTACCTTACTAGCTGATTCCTGGCCCCCTGGTAACTTGACCCCTAGGCTTTACACTGTAAGGCCTCTAGAGGAAATTACCTTTTGTTTCTACACCTTTTGATCTCCTTGTTATCCTGTCTGACCACACGTCTGTAACCCCGGGTCAATCTTTTCTTCAACTGTATAACTTCACTCTGGGTCAGTCTACTGCCTCAGACCCTGTGTCAGTTGGCTCACCGTATTCTGGGATACCAATAAACTCACACCGCTACAGCAAACTTGGAACTAAGGACTTGAGTGAATTTTCTTCAACACAGAACAGCTGGTGGTTGGTACTCTCTGCTCAAGAGCACATTAAACCACACAACAGAAGAAAAACAAGTTTGGAGTCATATATACTGTGTTAGTTATATACTGAAGAGGTGGAGATGATGGCTAAAGGCTTTTCACAGTTTTTGTTGGCATTGCTGTTTGTTTTCTCTGGTGAAATACGGATATTGGAGTCATTGCTCACAGACAAGGCAAGAGAGGAATGAGACGATACGGAGGAAGCCTCGGGTTACATTTTGAAAACAATACCAGACCTGACTGAGATACCACCTCTAAAGCTCCATAGTAGAGAACTTTCTTACACATAGTCACACACATAACATCAGCTTGTTGGGTCTTGCCCAGACATTGGTATGCAGGAGTGAGGGCAGAGGAAATCAGTAACAAGGGTGAAGGAAAAAAAAAAGCTAAGAGGTTTCTGGATGTAGATGTGTTGTTTCCCACACATTCTTCATGGCTGTGAGTTTACTTGAAGCCAAAACAATTAATTGTTAGAGTCTCACCAACAAAGAGCTTTGAACCTGAATTCACTGATGTTTGGCCACATGGTGGCAGTGCAGAGAATTGTAAACACAACCTTGAAAAAAAACAAAACTCTAAAAAGCTTCAAAAATCTGTGGAAAAATAAATAAATTATTAGCTTTTCTTTTAGCTATAGCTTGTTTTGTTTTTTTCTTTGGATCAGCTCTGTTTTCACTAAAATGTCAGGAAATTCAAATGCAAGACAAATAAAGGATCAGTTTAATGCTGATTACCAAATTCCTGGCTTGTTATATAGCAGCTGGTAGAACTGAACACTTCTCAGACAATTCACAAGCTTTGGAAGAATTTTACAGTTGAGAGGAATCCTCTCTGAGGTGAAATGTCACCCAGGGCCTGAGATTGACAGTTTACCTTTCTGCTCTGCAAACCCTTCAAAAATGATGAAATACAGCCAATAAAACAATTACATGTGGATACAGTGTTTTGATAAAGAAAACAATTTGTAAGAGCAATAACCCTCAACTCTACCATTGCTAGAGCACTTGAGAGCTACAACAGCATCTGACCCACAAAGAAGTCCCTCAAAGGAGGATCAAGGTCTCCATCATGGGCTTCACACGGGAGCATATTCGTTACTGACTTAACTTCATTGGGTTTTCTTTGAAGTGTCTTCACTTCGCTTTGCTCAGCATCAACACAACAGACTATTTCAAGTTCCTCATGACAGAAATCTACATGAACTGAAGTGCATTCACATCCCTGATGATACGTTTCAGAAACCTAGCCCCTCCCACGCACCGTCTGACAGGCACCATCTGACTAAAATATGTGGCCTTTTTTTTTTAATAAGAAAATGACTGTTATTTCCATTGAGACTGAATTAAGTCAGAGTTTAGGGTTACACTGAGGTGACGGGTGCCAGTACAATGTATTCCTGCAAGGCGAGCGAATCTTTTCGATGCCACGTGATGTTTTTCTGCGTTCCTGAGGTCACCTGATGGGCCGGGCTCAATGCAGGGCTGTGTGGCCAAATGATATTCATGGAAGAGTAATTCTGGTCTGATTAAAAGCATCACTTCGCCTATTCAAATGTTTTGTGTCAACAGCCTCTTTAACCCACCTGGGCGTAGACAGAAAGCGGCCTGTAGTAGCTATTACAGAAAGGAACTGCACTAACAAAAACCTTTTCCACCAAATACATTTAATTCTGATAATTCTGTGTTTTTTTTTTATCATATCATTTAACTCAGTCACGGAGATCTTATTTAGATTTGCAATCATGCAAATAATTAATTAATTAAATAAATATGGGTTCTTTACAAAAATCCTCATTGGCTGATGAGTAGTCAGTGCTGTGTTCACAGCTTGTTTCTGCTGCCTCCAAATGGCCAAGAAAACAAACAAACAGTAATTGCAGGTTTGAAAGGAGCTATTTGTAAATTTTGCTATTGCTATGTAGCTAGCTTTAGCATAACAGCTGTTTATTTACCAGAGGAAACGTGGGTTGAGCAGCAAACTTAGTTCCTTTACTCGCCAAGATCTGTCTCCAGTGTTGGAAATCAACACCATGTTAACTCTTGTCTCTCTCTCCATATATCTCTCTCTCTATGTCTCTTCTACTGAATTTAGCATGCTAACCAGCTAGCCCCGCCCCATCTTGTTACTTTCCGATAGCGACTCACTGTACCCTTCAATCTGTCCTGAAGACGTGCTGCTCAGAGGGCGTATTACAACCTCTTCTTTTAAATGCAACAATAACTGAAGCTCTTGTCGAGCGACAATCACCACCAGCCGCTATCGGCACGAAGCCACGTTCAGCGGCAGAGAAAACCTACAAACAGCCCCTTTGAATATATCCAGCCTGTTGTAAAAAGTTGTGCAAACATTTGTCATTGTTTGTCTTTGGTGATCATTTTCAGGTTGATTTTGTGTAAGCCTTTCTCTCTCAAAGTTGCTGATGAAGCAGAAGCAGTGTGTGGGCCTCAGCTCATTGAACACTGATGTCTATGGGTGACTTGCCAGTGGAAATTTGGAAAGCAGTTGTGAGAGATTTGGTTCGTTAAGAAGCGAAGGGAAAGCTCAAATTCCTTCTGTCTCAGCTTCGTTCCGTTGGCACACAGGTATCCAGACAACAGGGTCTGTCTCCTCTCTGAGCCAGAGCTGGTAATTGGAGTATTTTTCCTGACATCAGACAGTCTGAGCCCCCCAACTGCCAAATTTATGACAAAGTTCCTGCTGTTAAATTATTACATTTCTTATGCTGCCACCAGTCAAAACCCCATCTCTCCTTTGGGTTCTTTTACTCCTGTCATATAAGCTTTAACTCAATGCCTCTGTTCATGTTATTGTGTTATTGTTCTGCCGACCTCTTTTAGGGAGTTTCGGGAGGATTTCATGGTATCGGTCTGTTTTTCTTTCTTTCTGTTCTGGTCTCAATATCCTGAGTTTTTCTTGCAACTTGCTTGTGATAAAGAGCTGTATGAATAAATCAAATGACCCTGAACATGAACTCAAGTAGACTTACATGCAGATACAGACGGTTGCAGTTCTCAACCTTTACAGCTTAACACCACCACAAACTAAGCAAAGTCATCTCATAGCCCCTTGTCAAAGGTCACATGTTTCTAAAGAATGTGTTTGACCTCTTCAGAGGAGTTCATTTGAATATTTACTTGAGGACTGGAGAAGTGAAACTACCCAGTATTTCACAAGAAAAGAGCATACATGAGAAGCCTGCTCTTTTTTTTCTTTACTAACGTGTTACTAGTCTTCAGACCACCACCCGCAACCACCTACCCCACTCTCCTAACATCTCTTTAGCATAGCATTTGCATAGTTTGACCATTTGTTTCCACTGAACAGGAGAGATCATCATCCTGACGAGTTAACATTAGATAATACAGATACAAAATACAGGTAGTGGGTGATTTTGATTTAAGTCTAAAAATTGAAATCAATACATTGCAACTTTCAACACAGACTTTGATATAAACCTGGTATCATACAGTGACATTCAGAGTTTTTACTGATTTCTTTGTACTGACAATTTCCTTCTGTTTATGTCCAGCCTCAAAAAATACAATACAAAACAAAACACAGAACATCTGGACGACAATGTTTGACCCACTTGTTTTTCTTTGCACTTGTTCATTTCGGTCAAAGCACTTGACCCGGCAGCGTAATGTGCTGCAGGGACACAAAACTTCATGTGCCGAAGATAGAAAAGCCACAACCACATAATTACAGAGCACTATGGGTGTTTCCAAACTAGCTTACCATAATATCCTTTTTCTCTTTTTTTCCTAAGCTGTAAGATTTCTCCACAGAACAGTTGGGTGTCAAAGCCGTCCCTCAGTGACACCTCAGACGAGCAGAAGTTGATCGAGCTTCGGTTGTTCATCTGACATTTGATCTTAATTGTTGTAGTGAAACTATCCCGTAGCAAGTTACAGAATATAGGTTACAATACTGGTTTTACTGAGCAGCATGGGGGTTAACAGGTAAAGAGACATTCTACAGCCAGAAGGCCCAGATTTAAGTCTCTGTGACTGTGAGCACTGACCTTGTTTTAAGATTCTGACATGCTGACATCTGACCTTTTGTATGGAGGAGAAAGACCAGATTTGGGTTTTTCCTTTAAGAGCCAATAAAAAGTATTAGAGAAAAAGAGAAAACATCAAAACTTTACTTCAGGTCTCATTATTCAGTATTTTAATGCAGTTTACACATTGTTGGTGGTTTACTTGGTTTATAATGCACAACAACGTAGATGTAAGCAGATTTAAGTGTTTATTAATGAATTTGTCAACAACAGTACTCAGACATTTTATTAAATATGTCTGAGAAATATTCAAATAGTGCTTATAAATGCTAAATGGGGGGACTTGAAGCAAAGTGTTACCACTAAAAGCAGACGGTACAATGTATGCATACCAAACAATTAATGTTTTTAGATTGTAACTGTAGATATTAGAAGCCATATCTGTTGTGCTTGTTCTTCAATGAATCTAATAAATACACAAATAATGATGCAGTTAAGCAGTTTTTAAATGACAGTGTTGGGGATCATGTCAGGTTTTTCACTTAGTCGGTCACTGCAACCTGTATGGATTTTACCTCTCACACAGGTCAGCTCTCGTTTTACTATAGTAGAGGTAGTACAGGTGAGACATTATACTCACCACAAAGCCATGAACAATTATCAAAAAAAGAAAAGAAAAAGAAAAATCAGATTTGCAGCACAAAATGCAACTAAGTCATTCACAAAAAAACCATACAAACAGATCATTTATCACTGAGTTTATTTGGAAGATTTATTACAATCATTGCTTTGGTGCAGCAACGGGGTTTTGATTGTAAGACGCCGACAACACAAACACACTGTATGGAAATAATACAAATCAGAGGTGTAACACAGACATTATCTATCAAGTAAATATGGGGCAAGTTTTGGTCACATAGTAATAAAATGATCAAATAAATGTACTAAACTTATAAAGATAACACAAACAAAAGAGAAATACAAATTACAGAGGTGCATAACAACAACAACAACAACAACAACAACAACAACAACAACAACAACAACAACAAAACATGCAAAACAATCAGAACAAGTCAGTGTGTATCAGGTGTAAAGAATATTTCTGCAGTGTCTCCCTGGCATATTTTTGTTCTCACAACATAGTGTCATGGTCAGATTATACAAATTTAGATTCTCTTAAAATACCTCAAACTCCCAAAATGTACTATTTCCCCAAATCCAACTAAGTTTTTCTTCCTTTATAAAAGTAAATCCTCTATAAAAGTATAAGGTAAATGAAGTTTCCAGTTTGTGCTGGACCAAGACATAAGTAAAGATGTGACACAAGAAGAGATATGCAAGGCATCTGCATGCAAACAAAGTGTTGCCCTCACTTCGCTGCGGCATGTTCATGGCAGCGTGTGTAAATAAAGTTTCATGGGTGCCAGTCCAGAACAGCAAATGTTGTTCGAGGCCTTGTCTCCTCTGCTTTTCTTGAGCTTTGTTCGTGCTGTACAGCAGCCAGTAACAAGGTTTTATTATTTTTGTCAGTACAAAACGTGGAATCAAAAAGAAAGCTTGAAGGCCTCTGTTACAGTCTCTGTGAACGTCTGGAGCCATTTTCTCTCTGGTTTAGGTTTATACGTCTTCAACAGGGTGAGGTCACTGCTTATCACTACCAGCAAAACATAATCTCTGTATGACAGCTGGATAAATCAACAAATTTCCCAGCACATCCTGTAACAAAAAATACAGCCCTAGAGCTTATGACAGAGTTCCTCAGAAACTGTCCACTTAGATGTTGTTTAATTTCAAAATCCACCACTTTCATAACAAAAAGAGACACTAGAATATGAGACAGGCTAAACCAAGAGGTGTCTGTGTTGTGAAACAAGCAAAGCACAGCTGCGTGAGATCAGAAAGGTCAATACTCTAGTTTATGTTTCTGGGGGTTGAACCTCATGTAAGAAACTAACAGTAAACGTTCTTAGAAAAAGAGATGAGATTTATAATTTGCTTATAAAAGACAGAGATGTAATTAAGGCATATACTGGGTAATATTTTACCGCTATGGTCAAGCAGCAGGCAGCAATAGACTCTTGAGATTATCTGTGCAAACATGAAGTATCCAAATAGAGACTTGAGTGACTTTTGAGAGGTTTTTTTTGAACATCTAAAACTTTCAAGCGGAGTGAACACAGACAAAGATGTTTTTGTGCTCGTCCCAGTAGTGGAGCTCGTCGGTGAAGCTCCAGGAGCAGGCCAGGTCTTTGCTGGTTTTGACCGTGTGGACCACGCAGGCGCCGGGCAGCTTCTCAAACAGGAACTCTGCTACACCCACCACCGTGACCTTCTTCTGACTCTGGATCAGCTGCTGGATTTGACTCCTATCCACGGGCTCAGCCGAGGAGCTGTAGGACACCCAGACGTTAAGTTTCTCATCCGATGAAGGGACCTGGAAGCGACTCTTCCCCGTTGAGCAGTGGTAATCCTTCTTGTTGGCGAACAGGCCTGACGGGGACCTGAATATACGCACGGACCAGCCCACCCAGTCATACTTCTTCTTTAGTTTCTCTATAATAGCATCAGCTAACTGCTGGCTGGTTAGGTTTGACTGGTCTCTCACCAGTCGACGGGAATCCAGCTCGGCCTGCTTGGGGAAGCTGACGATGCAGTCTTCAATCACAACGTTCATTTTTTCCTGGACACCCTTCATCTTCTCACCCCAGTCTTTCAGAAGCGTGTCCTCCTCGTCGTATCCCTTGAGGGCGGCGTGGCCCAACAGTGCGATGAGTCCGATGCAGAAAAGCTTCTTCAGCCTGGCGCAGAAGTCCTCCATCGGCCGGCGACTTTTCTCCTCGTAGTTCAGTGTGATCTCCAGCACAGATTCCCCGGAGAAAATGTCTCCCGTCACAGCGTTGTAGAGGGTGTTAAGGTTTTTGTCACCACCTGTCTTGGCAAAATGCTCCAGGAAAAGCTTCTTCTTGACTTCCCTGAACTTGGGTTTGGCGTTAAGGATGTCCATGTACTTCCTGAACTGGTTAGTGATGTTCTCCTCCACTGAGAAATACGCAGCATCCGCTCCACTCTTCTTTATCTCATCGTTGATCCGCTGAATCTCCTCTGACATCACCTCCAGACGCTCTCGTACCTTCTGAAACTGCTCCTTCATGAATTCGGCCTCTTTGCTCTCCACGTTGTCCAGAGCCAGTTTAACAATGGGAGCAGCGATGGAGAAAACAGGGAAGAGGTCACCAGCGATACTGGCCACTACCTCAGCTCCCTGTTCAAACACTTCCATCACAGTCTCCACCATATCCTTCTTCTCTGCCACGAGCTTCTGCAGCTGGTTTTCCATGTTTGCTGAGACTGATTCTAATAAGAAAAATAATTGACATGTTTAGAAACAGTCAACATTCATCCTGCTGTGATCTTCATCACAATTTGAGCTAAAAAACAGAACAAAAATGAGGCACTTCAGTTTCACTTCAGCGACAGAAACCAAATGCAGTGTTTCGTAGATTTACTCACACTTCTGCTGCAGTGTTGTTGGACTGTGGCCTGCTCTCTTGCTCCTCTTACCACGCAGCAAAAACTGATAAGGAAAGAGAGAAACAGCCAAGTGAGCTTCAGTGCTGGCTGCGGGTCACACCCAGAAAGCAATGAGTCAACAATGCAAATGGAATTCAGCAGTGACGACAGACCAGTGTGGGTTGGCATGTTTGTATGTTACCTATGTGAAATACACAGTTCAAATAACTAATAAACCTCCCTTTAAATATGAATATCAAGGTACACTGACATTTTGGATTTAGTAGCTATTGTCTCAAACAAACGATGCACCATTTCTCATAGTACACTATAACTTGCTAGAATATCAAGACAACATGGAGGAGGCTCCAAACCACACCTAGCTCATTATACAGGGAAATAATATACAGCTAAAGATTATATTATATTATATATCATATTATGTAGTCTGTGCTATTCTCAAGGTCAATAGGAAAACTTTTATGCCCAATACCACTCTCATATCTATCCCTTAAATATGAATATCAAGCTACAGCCAGCAGCCAGTTAGCTTAGCATACTGAAAACATGGAAAAACAGATAGCCTGGCTCTATCCAATGGTAGCAAAATCTGCCTACCAGCCCCTCTAACATTCACTAAAACACAATATATCTTGCTTGTGATTTTACAGCGAGTTGAGTGCTTGGCCGTTTCCAGGACACACTTCCCAGACTGTCTGGTTCTTTAAACAAATAAGATAAAGTGAGCTTCTCTGGTTTATCTCGGGACAGAGTCAGCGTAGCTCTTTCTCCCTGTTTCCAGCCTTTAAGCTAAGCTAAGCTAACAAGCTGCAGGCTGGAGCTTCATATATAACAGACAGACATAACAGTGGTATTGCCCTTTTCAGCTAACTCTCAGACAGGAAATGCATGTCTAACTATTCCTTTACACAAATGAGATGTCCTTAAAGTGCTGTGGGTGAAGTCATAACAGCTACTGAGCACAACATGTCAAATTAACAAATCCATTTCCATGACAAGTGAGCAAACGCCATCTGCTGATGAAGACAGATTGAAAGTGAAGACCTTGAGTTGGGATTGTTAATATAAAACATTATTGTCTGTAAATGCATCTGTTTCATTTTCACATGGAAAGTCAATTATTTCTGTAAAGTGTAGTTACACTGCACACAAAAAGTTAAAGCATGTATTTAATGATGCTGGGAAATGACTTCCTGTCTTGCACTTCTTAACCTTAAAAACAAGAAGTCCACTTGGACTTGGAAAATCTTAATCTAATACAAACAACTCCTCCCAAAGGCCAGGAACAGAGAAATAGCTGAGAGTAGGAGCAGATGATTTCATGGGCATGTTCAGACATGTCCTGATGCAAAACTGGAAATGTGTAATTTTGGGTGGAAATCACATTTTGATCCAAAGTGAAGGTGCAAATATTCACTGACTTCACAAACTCAGTCCCACACTCATAGTTTAACGTTTCCCTTGGTAACGAACCTGTCGTCACATGTTTTAATTAGAGTTTCTGGCCTTCATGTTCACTTTTTAAACTGGGTCTGGAGGAGAAGCAGCAGTGATCTCTCTCCCTCAGCCAGCCTAGTCAATATTGAGGCAGCAGGCGTGGGAAGTGATTAAGTGAAAGAGGTTAAACTTGCTGGGCAAGGGTGCGTTTTCCAGTAGAACTCAGCAAGTTACCACGGCAACAAGACAATGGAAAATAATCTGTCAGCTTGTTCGTCTGTCTCTGCTGAGGTCTGCTCTGTCCCTGCAGGGGGGGTTTACAGTATCTAGCCAGACTACGGAAGATTGCAGTGAGAATATATAGCACCCATTTCTGAGTCTGATGCATTGCACACCTCTGCAGGCGTCCACAGACACGATGAATCTCTAGACTGTGATTAAATTCCAACATGGATATACAGACCAGACCAAACATGTATACTGTATTATGTCTCAAAATTAAAGGAATAGTTTGACATTTTGGGAAATGTGCTTCTACACTTTCTACACTTACATACATATCACTCTTATGCCTGTGCAGTGAATACACACTACAGCCAGTGGCCAGTTAGCTTAGCAGTTAGCCTAGCTTTGTCCAAAGGTAACAAAACCTGCCGACAATCCTTCTAAAGCTCAGTATTTAACATATTTTATCTAGTTTTTTTAATCTGTGCAAAAACCAAAGAGTAAAAACAATCATTGCTTGACTGGGGACATATTTTCCAGTTTTGTCCTGATTAAACAAACAAGATCTAACATGTTAAACAGTGAGCTTTAGAGGTGCTGGTAGGTGGACGCTTTTATCTTTGCCAAGCTAACAGTTTCCCCCTGTTTCCAGTCTTTATGCTAAACTAAGCTAATCAGCCACTGGCTGTAGCATCATATTTAGTGACTCTCAGCAAAAAAGCAGAGAAAGCATGCTGCCCATAATGTTGAACTATTCCTTTAAATGAGCATTCTTTGAATATCAACCACAAAGGTCTAAAACTGCCATAATTGTGATATAAAATGTGTAATATTTGCATAATTCCCCAGTAATATTTGAGAACAAAAACAATAAAGTAGGCCTACAGGAAATTCCAGCAGGATGTTGGAGCATTTACAGTTACTGGCTCTTATTTGATTTGACCGAGCTAAAACTGTGATTCCTGTTTTCCACTGATCTTCTCACTCCATTTCTCTCTCTCACTGTCCCAGGGGTTGTGTAACTGCAGTCTGAGTGCATGTAAAGCGCCTTTACACAGTCGGTTCAAACATAAAAGTGCTTAAAGAAATCACATTTTTAGAGGCAAACAGTTGCTGAAGCTCACGTAACAGAGGTATGAATATCAGCACAGCAGGTCGGCTTTTCACTCAAAATTCCACTATATTCAGTAATACACAGCGGGCGGAAAGTAACTACATACATTTACCAAAGAACTGTATTTTGAGGCACTTTACAGGAGTATTCTCATTTTATGCAACTTTCAACAGCTTTAGTTAGGTGGCACATTACAGATGGAGATTTTACATTAAAAAATGTATGTTAATCCATGATAAAGATTAAAATAGTGATTCACAACCATTTGGCTTGTGACCCTTTACAATCAAGCAATGTCTTGTTGAGCTCCTTGATCTGAAACATCTTCTAGCTGTTAGCAGTCACACAAAAAACAGATTTCTCCTCTAAACTTCTCTCTTCATTTAAATCATTTCTCAAGGAGATTATCGAGTAGCCCATTTCATCAAAGAAAGGTAAAGATTATAGAAAACTCAAAAAAGTGAAAAAATAAAACTAACAAGAAAATACAAATTGAAGAACACAAAAAAAACTTTTTTCTTTAGCTATGATGAGTAGTTAAAGTGGCTCCACCTCAACCAGCTGCAGTAAACTGCTGCACAGTGATGCATCAATTAACAATAATGGATTATACTGTATAATAATATATCAGTCAGAGCTAGGGCATATTTCAGCAGTACTTTTGCTTTTTATACTTTAAATAGCTTCATTTTGCTGATGCTTGCTTTGTACGTTAGGACTTTACCTTGTTTTGTAGTATTTTAACACTGCGCTTTTGGTGCTTTTACTTAAGAAAATGATCTGAATGCTTCTTCCACCATTGGTTATATACCGGTTTATGAAATGTACTGATTTCAAACATGCTGGAAACACTTTCCATTCTGGCAATTTTATATAGACAACCTCATTTTACAGCCTTTGTGATTATTACCAAAATAAGCTGAGGTAAAACACACAGGTAAACCTTCATACAGCCATCTACTGCACAAAGTTCACGCGCCAGAGCTTCCTCTGAACACACAGATGACCGAGGCCTCCCTCTGGCAGCTGACCACTCAGTCTGGCCACTGAGAGAGAAAAACTAAACGCTCTGTTAATGCGGCCTTTTAATGGAAAACGTATTGATCAGTCCGTGTACCGGGGCTCTAATTGTATCATTTTACAGCCGAAGGACAGAGAGCCAAACAAACATCGCAGGTTAACACCGCAGATTAGTTTTTTTGTGTTGTTGTTACAACGCAACTCAAGTGGATCACGCCTTTAAAAAGTTTGACACTTCCTGGAAGAAGTGCAGCGGCCACCAACGCCCATGAGAAGTAGAAACTTTTGCGCTTTAAACTGCTATTACGTTTCTGCACATTCATCTAATCACCCACTTTACTTTATGAAATGAAGCTGCGTGGGTAAAATATGTGACATCTCTGACATTATTAACAGCAACACGATGCGTCAGGCTGGTAAAACACCCGATTACGTAACGACAGACTGGAATGAAGTGGATGGCGCTGAATCGATCTTTTCCTATTAAAAGTCTCCTGTCACTGCCACGCGCTTAACCTCAATGTTTCTGCCCACTATGAGACGTTTTGATCAGAAACGGACTCACCTTAAAGAGTTTGCGGAAGAAATACACTAACTTCAAGACTGTTTGTCTTCCTATTGGTCATGTGGTTCTCGTGTTACAGGGCAGAGCCACACCCAGCCAGACAGAAGTACAACAAAAAAAAAAGAAGAAGAAGTTGTGGGCATAAGAGGTTGTTGGTGTGGCGATATTATTACAGAGCAACCTCCACCCATTTGATAAACAATGACAGGCTATTAAAGCGTTATTATGCTGCAGAAGATGACTATATTAATTTAAGTTGAAATACAGTCAGCAGAACTTTATGCTTCATGCTTTGTCATGATTTGCAACAGCAGTAATATATTATTTTTTATCTCAAAACGTGCAGTAATGATGACCAACCATGACAAGAAAACATTCGTATTTTTTGTTTATTACAAATCAAAGTAAAATATACATAAGTGTCTCCATAAAGATTGTGGACTAAAGATTTTTTAAGTTTTCCCCGCAGCTCTTTATTGCACCAAAAGCAGCAAAACTATTGGATATTGGATTTTTTTTTTAAATACACATTTTTCTCTATGACTGATGGATGATCTGATACACCCAGAGATATTACAGGGATTAAAGGAAAAGGAGGAGGGTACCTAAAACATATGGCAAATGGTCATATCGCCCAACCCCAGTAATATCCAATGGGAAGAGAATCATCATATGTTTCACACTAAGTCGAAGCTGGCACGGAGATGTATGGCTCTGAAATGTCTACAACACCCTGAAGCTACTGTATCATCAAACAGAGAAAAGATATATATATATATATATATGTATAGGTATGTATAAGAATAAAGATTATTACAAGACAACAAATCACATACCAGAACGCAGACAGAGCAGATTATGCATCAACACAGACAATCTTTATGAATCATTCTCTATATTTCCAGGTCTCTGCTAAAGACATTCATGAATTTATCTGTAGCTTCTTTTATATGCAGCTGCAGTTTGTGTTTGTCTGTGAGCCTATTCAGGGTGGATACACAGGTAGGCTCTCTTGTGTTTTCCATAGTAGTAACAATCCTCATGGAAGTTGTTGGTCTCCACCACCTCCTTGTAAGGGCTGACAGCGTGGACCAGGCAGTTGGGGAAGCTCTTGTTCAAAGACAGAGCCACCTCCATCATGTTTCCCTTCAGCTTCTGTCTCTCGATCTGCTCCTGGATCTGACTCTTGTTAATGGGTTTCGGGTTGACACAGAAAGAGACTACCACTTTGATCTTGTTCTTGGTCAAAATGTCAAACCAGTTGGCTCCCCCACTTCCGTGGTACTTCTTTCCTGCCAGCCAGTTGAAAAAGAAAATGCGCTCCCTGTCGCCGAAGGCCCTGATGGACCAGTTGACCCAGTCGTATTTTTTAACAAGTGAATCCAGAAGGGATTTGGTAAAGTCTCGATCAACAGCTCCGGGGTTCTCCTGAAGCTTGTGCTCCATGTCCATCTTGGCCTGCTCTGCAAAGTTCTCTGTACAGTCGTCTACGGCTGCTTTCATTCGTTTCTCCACATCCTCCATCCGTCCCTGCCACTTCTTCACCATCTCCTCGCCAACTGCTCCTTCCTTGAGGGCAGCGTGGCCCATGACGGCGATAATGCCCACCACAAAAAGCTTCTTCAGCCGGGCACAGAAATCCTCAACTGCCCGTCTGCTTCTCTGCTCTGTGGCGACTACTGTTTCCAGCATAGGGTCTCCTGAGGTGTTCTCCCCAGTGACGGCGTTGTAGAGGGCGTCCAGGTTCAAGTCGCTGTCTGTGTTCTCGTAATGGCTGAGGAACTTCTCCATCTTCTTCTCCCTGAACTTTGGCTTGGCGTTGACAAAGTCCTGGAACTTTTCATACTGGCTGAGCATCTGCGCCTCTCGATCGAAGTTCTGCTTGTTCATGGACGTCCTCTGCAGCTCCAGGGCGATTTTATCGATCTCGTCTTGGATTCCCTCAAGTTTCTGGTTGACAAGTTCGAACTGTTGAGTCAGGTAGCGAGCCTCTTTGCCCTCCGGGTTGCTGAGCAGCTCGGATGAAGCCATGAACACGGCCTCCAGAATGGGGTGAAGCTGGCCCACGGTGGCAGCGAGCACCTCGGAGGCTTGCCCCATGATCTCCACACCTTTCTCAATCTTGTCCCTGTTCTGCACGAGCCAATCTGCCACACTGTTCATCTTTGTATTATGTGTTTCACACTAACTAAGCTAATATGTTTTCCACAGCCAGAGACTTTGCTGGTGCCTGAAAGAAGAAGAAACATGACACCCTTGTAAAGCTCATTACAGTGTGATTTTATGGCATTTCAGAAAAAGATATGGTTCTCCTTTTTTGTTCTTTTTTTAGTTAGATTTGGCAATGCAAGTGTAATCAAGTGACGTGATGTCATTTTTTTTTTCCTCACAGGACATTTTCCAACAAACAACAATCCTACAATAAAGCAAACATCAGGTCATGTCCGCACATGTAGGCATCCAGTTTCATGCCACACCCTCAGCCTCAGTTAATGACAGGGACTCGTTTTTTAAGTCTTGGTGGCATTCACACATTTCTAAAATAAAAAAAAATAAAAAACTCATGAGAATACATGAGGCACAGACGGATGGCAATACTGAACAAATATCAAACATGGTTATGTGTGCTCATGAATTATGACGTGACGTATTGTGCAACGTTGCAGTACTGGCCCTTTGGGATGTCCTTTTTTTTTACGTCTCTAACAATAGCCAAGACCCAAAGCAGACACAGATGTTCACAACATGGGAAAAGGGGGCTTTACTTTGGAAATGATAGTATGATTTTCAATGTAAAATACTCCAGAGAGATGACTTAACTCATGTTTCGCTCCCTGGAGCCCATATCCAGCTCAGAAAAAGGCACACCCAGGGCTGAAGAAAACCCCCACCACTGCACTTGTTCAATAATGCAATCACACTCATTACAGCCTCAACACAATTGAAAGCAAAAAAATACACACATTTCCTGTTTCCTGAGGGTTTGGTATGAAAAAAAAGACAAATACAGGTTTAAGTGTTTAACCACAGAACATAGGTTCACCAGTGATTGCTGCAGTGATGAGATCAGTGGTGTCATTTTACAGCCTTTCCTATCACTGCACTAATTAGATTTACTTCATTCAGTCACATGCCATCAGTGTTTTTATGTAGATCATTTCTCCACGTTTCTATGTGAACCAGCTGATGAAAATAACAAAAAAAGTGCACCATTTAAAATTTGAATTTGTAATTACATAATCGACTGAAATTCCATTCTAATAAAGGAAAAAAAAATAACATTGAAAGAAAAATACTTACTGAGTAATTCTCTTGATTTGTGCTTGGAAATGTCTTCCCTTGTAAAACCAAGAAAAAAAAGTTTCTCTTCTTGTTACATTAAAAGTGAAATTTGTTTGAGAGAGGAAATAAAGGCGAGTCTCTCACAGCACTTGATCAAACACTGGACTCCCCTTTCAGTGTGATATGCTTTGCTACAGAGCTACAGAGCTTTAATAGAGACCACATACATAAGACTTCTACAAGACCACATCCCCCAAAGGGCTCATCTCCACCTCTGGCATTTCACTTGAATTCAGGCCATTTTTCAACCGCAGGGACGTGAAACTTTGAAGGAAATGGAAGAAATAGTTCCTCAAAGCTTCTAATAAAGTTCAGCTTCAATAATTGTGAACAGACAGAACTATATACTCAGTTTTTTTTCTTTCTTTCTTTCTCCATTTTATAGAAAACTAAAAATGGCAATAAAGGGGTGAGGTAGATGGTGAGGATGATGAATTAAGAATTAAAGCAAAAGAAGAACTCACCTTTCTAGTTAAATATCCAGTGGGCTATAGTCCAGTTATCCAGTAGTCCAGCTGTGCCTGTGAGCACCAGCCTCTTTGGGATGTATATATAGAGACACTCTCTCTCTCCCTCTCTCTCTCTCTCTCTCTCTCCCTCTCTCCCAGTATCTCTCTCTCTCTCTCTCTCTCTTTCTCTCGTCACTCCCCCTTTGGAACTCCTCCATCCCGTTCCAGCATTCCTCAGAAACCCACTCAGAGGGATCAGGGGCCGGCACTGACACAGATAACATCCTGTAAACACTCCCCATGCAGGGACATCATGCACCCTGGGAATATTTTTTTTTAAAAGCCTGGTTTCTGTGTAAGTGTAAGTGTGTGTATGTGTGTGTGTGTGTGTCTGTGTGTCCATGTTTGATAAAGAGAGACGGACAGACAAAGACAGAGAGCACAAGAATGAAAAGGAGACCAGTCACAGTGGGGCTCAGCAAAGTCGCCCATCAGGACAAAACCCCTCTTGTTGTGGCTTGAACGAGGTTTCCATGGACACTGCACTGGTTCCTCCAACTTGTGTGAGACTGTGCACGCTCAGAAGCAGAGTTCAGTTTGCTGTGTTTGCAGCAAGTTGCAATTCACAGCCACAAATAACAAAAACAAAGACTAGTTTTCTGAAAAACACTTCTTGAGATGTTTCATGAACGTTGACCTACTTGACTCTGAATCTGACAATTAGTGATGGAGAGCGATTGGTCGCTGGATTCAAGCATTGCAAAGAGGGATGACATTCACCCTGCAGGGGCAGCACTTCCAGAATCAGTCCGTCACAGCGGTGAACAGTGAAAGACACTCTGTGTTTCTGGGTGCACACCATGACAGCAGCTCACTCATGGCCTTTGTGCTTTATATAAAGCTGGCTGTGACACACGCAGCCTGATGTCACTGTCAGCTCTGCCCTCTAATGGATCACAGATAGGCGGGAACAGGAAGAGGAGGGAAGGATGTCTGCAGTAAATTGATGCTGGTCAGCTGGGGGCGGAGGAGGGTTAGGAGAACGTGTCCGCCACAGCCTTGTTCCTCTGTCAGATCTCACACTTGCTTCCCTTGTTGCCATCAGAAAGCGGCGACTACAGCTTTCGCAGGGACTCAACAGTATGTGGTGTGATGGGTGGCACAGATGGGTGGTGTTGTGCTGTGTGTTTGCTTTCCAGACAAAACCTTCTAAAGAGCTGAATTTCTTTTTATGTTGTCAAAGAACGTGCTCTGCAAAACGCACACCAATAGCAGCGTCCCAACATTTGGAGCTTGTAACTGAGCAAACAACGTGACCTATTACTGTAAAGAAGCTCTGGCTGCAACATCAATGGAAAATGTTGGATTTGTAGAAACGTTTTATCTTTGTTGTTTGTGGTTTCAGGCTCACCAGGTGGGACATGGGTGAAATATCTGAGATAATGATAGCCAGCTGAGGGAAGAGGGGCAGAGAGCTGTGTGTGCATGTAGGTGCTGTTTTGTCTGGCCTTACTTTACATGTCACACAAGCTGACTAAAGGGAATCTGTCATGGGTTTGTATAGTGAGGAGTGTCTGGAAAGTGGACACTAATATTTCCAGTGTAAGGATGCTATCCAATTATATCAATATCTAACTTCTATAGATTATAAACGATGAAAATAAACTTAAAAATTATAAAATGACTCGTTTCATATGTAAAGTTCATGGCTTTTTTCTCTGATGACAATAAATCCAAGAACAAAATCCACTCACAGAGGTTGTGTTCTCTTTGTTGTTTGTGTCAAGGAGCTGAAATGATGATTGACTTCCTTGTCCGAGGAAGCTATTGACCACGTTTTATCTTTTTGACCTTGGCCAGTGACTAGCGTTTCCTCCTGACCACAAGATGTCTCCTTAGCTCACAGGAAAAGCCCCCAGCGGCTGGGGTGGTGTTTAAGAGCATCAGTAGCACCAGAGAGAGATGGAGGCACATGATCATACAGAACTTCACAGAGAAGGATAAAGAGGATAAGCCTGAAATACAAGAATTCATTGTGGCTGAGCTTTAAACAGAGCTGTGTAAAATGTCAGTGATCTGCTTAAACCAGGATACAGAGCCAACTTATTGTAGCCTACTTACTTGGTTTTGTGAACTGTTTCTGTCATGTCCTTTATATCCACGCCGCACTATTACATCTGTGTATGTAAGGATTGCTTCATAAATAGAAAGCCGTTTGTGGGAAGGTGGGATTTAGTACCCGTCATGCTGGATTTGGCCAACTCCCATGGGAAAATAAATGTGGGCAGGACTGACAGGTGCTTTGAATGCACCCGACCTGTAAAAATGAAACCGTTTTCCTGGTGTAATTGATGCTTGATTGTGGGATATTGCCAGAGGCCCCAAACAGCAGACAGAAAGTTGGACCATGCCCAGATTATCACCTGTGAACATTTCCCTCCAGAGTGCACCTGTTTGATTAGCAGGAAAGGATCTTTTCACAAGTGCCTGGTGCGACTGAAACAGAGATCTCCTGATGAAGACGTGCTGAGGTGTAGACATTGTTTAGTAAACTACTGGGATAACATCTGCTCAGTGTGTAGTTTTTAAATCTCAAAGCCAGCTGGCTGAAAAGATAAGCAAGCCTCCAAAATTAGCATGTCCACATAACAGTCCACATTTTACCTGTTCAGTTGCTATTTCAGTTGCTAAAATGAGCTCAGGAGGGTGGTGTGACTTGTCAGATAGTGTGAATTGCTTTATTAGATGCCTGTAGCGTTATTATTATTTATTTTTTGATTATTAGTTGGTCATTAGGTAGGTCATTCGTTAATACTGTTGACGTTGAGACTGAGATCTGTATTTGGTTTGCTAATGCTAATGTCAGCATGCTGACATGTGACAATGCTAACATGCTGATATTGAGCAGGAATAATGCTCACCATGTTTAGCCACTCTGCTGAAATGGCTACACACACACACACACACACACACACACACACACACACACACACACACACACACACACACACACACACGTCACAATGACACTGAATTTTCAGCTTCTTCTTTGTCTCTAAATTTGTCCCTCATGAAGTTTTGGTTAAGCAATGACACATCCCAGAAAGTCAGTGGCTTTTCACAGGAATGCCTCTGGTTTTGTTTTGAAGGTGGTGTTTTCATTCTCAGCAACCCTGGGTTTCCCCCCTCCCCCCTCCAGATGTTTCCAGGTCACAGAGAGCCGGGCATTTGGTGACGGACCAAAGCATCACTTGGTCTGAAGGAGTCAAGAGGGAGCAGGGACAGAGGGAAAGTGCTTCCTCAGTTAGTTTCAAGGGCAATCCTATGGAAAATAAAAGTGACAGAGCTGCTATCAGCTCCTCTTTGCAGATTGTTCACTGCTTATCTTGTGCTGTAACCTGAGCTGTGGGTATAAAGTCCTTGTCTTTTTTTTTTTCTTGAGAAGTAACTTGGTTTTTAGCAGAACTCGGCTTGGTGACAATAAAGGAAGCACTTTTAAAGGAAGAGAAATTAACATATTTACAAGTTATTCCCCAAAAAATCTTTTCAGACTGACACTGTTTTACTGTAATTACCATTTCAACAGACATCATTGTTAAACTTACAGCATCGTGAGACAGCTTTTTTGTCACTTATCTCTCCCTATCCCTCTTTTATTGAGTTGCTGTGTACAGTTTGCTAATGATCCGTAACACAACTGAACTTTGACCGGTCTGCGTCAAGCACCAACGATCTGTATGCATGACAACCACTTCCGGCAGAGAAAAGGCCGACAGTCCGCCTTGATGCAAGCCCATCTGTCACTCACGGGGATCAATACAAACTCGAGTTAGATCTGAGGAAACAGATAAAGGTTCAGAGGCTGGGAGAAGGCGGCTTATTGATTGCAGGCAAATTCACCCCTGAGTCCATCTTTGCCCTTACACAAGTGAGTCAAACCACCTCCAAGCTCCATGTAAATTGGAAATCTAATCACTCATGCTGGCAGGCTTTGTTTAATCATATTGTTGTATTTCTGATTTAATGAAAGCCTCCAAAAGAAAAGGCTTGTATCTTGTAATTTTATCTCAGACAACACATAGATATTACAAAAGTTGTACAACTTTATATAAATCAACTTCATGAAAGATCATTTTTAGACTAGTTATTTCCAGGATAAAACTGGTTGGTTTACAGTTTGTGGCCGTCACTCCATTTTGTCCTTCCTGCACAGGAAGCCACTTTGTCACAGCCAAACATCAGTTAACAACAGTTATTCACAGAGACATCACAGCTCTGACTTCAGAAATAAATGGTACGCAGTAGAAAGAAAACACATTCATGAGTCTTTTGAAAAAGAGAAACAAATGCAGTGGATACAGCACATAGATCAATATGGCAGTTACAAGTGTAATTCACTAATGGTTTTGTGGATGGACAAAACAGCCTGTGAGACTATTTATACTGTTGCTGGGGGTGGAGGTGTGGGGGGACTCCCAGAACCTCCCTGAATGTTGAGGTTACACATCCTCATCCCCCTCAGCCTCCTCCTAAAATTACAGCGTTGCTTCTTTACAGAACCACAGACTGTACAGACTGCCACACAAAAACTCAAATTAAAACATCTGACGCTGGAGTAACTCCTTCAAAACTAAATACGGGCTTTAACTAATCTCCCCTACCTCTAACGTCCAACTCATCTATCAATCCTGGTATATATACATAACATGGATAACAAGGGGGGTGGGGGGGTGTTTATGTGCTTCAGGCCCTTAAATCATTAAGTCGGCTCCTGCATCTGATCCTGATTTGTTGTAGATTGTGAAAGATCAACCCACTGCAGGCAATGACCCTCTGTGACGTGGCATTTCCTGGTCCACCTCTCTTTCATTTCCTCTTTCTCACGCATTTACTCATTCCCTTGTGGTTTATTATCCACAATTTCACCTCCCCCCGTAATGTTCATGTTGCACAACCAGACTCACCTAACTCACTATGCGGTTGTTACTGTTCAAGCCAAATAAAGTGTTTGTTTTTTTTCCACCTAATGATTGTCAAAATTTCTTTTACAATATAAAAGCATTCCTGCATTGATTTGCCAGATTGAAACCAGCAACGTAATCCAAGAAATGTTCCAGTTTACTGACAGTCTGGCAACTTTTATTTATTATTTCCTGATTACTACAATATGTGCTAAGTGTTCTTCTTTCTTTTGCAGAGATGAGTTGTTGGGCTTTTATGAGACTTTTATCCAACCTTCAACAAAGAATGACAGGATGAGAGAAGACAGAAAGGTAAACAGAAAGGTGCAGAGTACAAATGAGGGGAGGACAGAGGAGTTAGCAGCAGAAACACAGCAGAGTGAGGTGAGTAAAGGTCGCGGAGAACAAGAATACAGATGAATATTCTGAGAGTTTTCAGTGCTGACAGGGCAGATGATCTGCTGCAAATGGGAGGAATCTGACTATGTGTGTGTGGTAGTGGTGGTGGGGGGTTTGGGTGAAGCAACATGGGATCTTGAGACAGCGAGAGCATCAGAAGAGAAAAGTAAGTGTTGGAAAAACATGAGGGAAATTTTGAGGCGCAGCAGATGGCCAAGACACATGTTTACCATCCAGTGGATTTCCACTTAAACCCTTTACTGACAGATGGATTCCCCAGACGTTCCAGCTACGTTTGTCCTTTAAAGATATATGCCATTTAAGCTGATGTGCGTCTCCACAGTCTACTCCCATCACTATTTATGATTAACTCCCAGGCCACTAACAATTATTTTGATGACTAATGACATTTTTGCTGGATACCAACAATCACAAACACAACGCTTTATCATTTTGTCTTAGTTTGAATATGCAGAAATTTCATATTTTTCAGATAATCAATGACCATGTGAAAAACGAGCCTGCTCAGTCATTCATTTCAGCACAGGGCAACGGGCAGAGGGCAGATATCCACTGAAACCTGACTGAATATTTGTTAGTTAACCAATCAGACCACGATGCATAAAAGTCAGGTCTCTAAAGGATGCTGAACGCCCAAACACAGAAATTTCAAACTAAAACAACTCAGCAACAAAATGTATAACAGCAAAAGCTGCCAAAGAAACAGACACAAAATGAAATCAAATAAGGATATTATTTAAGATCTAAGTGACTATTAAAATAAAAATGATGTGTGAAAACTACTATATCCTCTTTTATGATGATCAGAACTGTATACCTGAATATTGAATATTTAAAAAAAACAAAAAAAAAGCTTTGTAGTTTTGACACTTTCCCAAAGGTTTTTGATATTTACTAGGGTCTTAAAACTATTCAGGTTTACAATAATTGTGTTTTATGTCTGTGTTGTAATTTTAGTGTTTATCTAACATTTTGTTTTGCACTTTTATTTTGAAATGTCTGTGTTTGGGGGTGAAGCATCCTTTATAGGCTGGCTTGTCATGTGTCCTCATTGGATAATTGGCGAGGACAGCAGCCATCTTGTTCTGTATATAAAGGCTGTGTTTCCTCACAGTCTGTAATTCACTCTGTAGAAACTGCTGTGTTTTATGTTGGTGGAGTTAAAGGTAGTTTTGCCAGGTTATTTTTCATGTTTAGCTCTTTGGTTCTACAGTGTGACCATGTGGCAGCCTCAATGAAAGACCTCAGCTGAACAGAGGTCAACAGCTGGTTGCATTTCTTAAGGTAAAACCCAGTTATATCAACACTATTCGGTCAACGTGACTATTTCCTGTCCAGTTTTTCACTGAAAACGTATCATTTCGAACCTAAAAGCCCAAACCTGAAAGATTTTCTTGATACAATATTAGCTTGCAAGCTAATCATACTAAGCTTGCTGCTAGCTGCCTGGTTCCTGCTGCTAGCTGCCTGCTGCCGTCTGCTAGCTACTAGCTGCCTGCTGCCATCTGCTAGCTACTAGCTACTAGCTGCCTGCTGCCTGTTGCCAGCTGCCATCTGCTAGCTGCTAGCTACTAGCTACTAGCTGCCTGCTGCCATCTGCTAGCTGCTAGCTGCCATCTGCTAGCTACTAGCTGCCTGCTGTCATCTGCTAGCTGCTAGCTACTCAGCTTCTGATCCCTGACTACAATGCACTGATGCTATTTGTGAGGAAAATCAGTGTCTCCATATGATATGTTGTCCCCAAGATGTAGTAATTAATACCACATGTATGTGATTTTTTTTAAGCTAAATGTTTGCCATCAGACTTGCCAAATGCTTTTTGTCAGAGTAGCTACTGTAGCTCATAATGTTAGTAGCTGTTGGACCTAATACTGTATGAAAACTCTTGGGGAGTGGGGGGTGGAAAGAGAAACTAAGTACATTTATGTAATTTCTTTAAGATGTGTCTTTCCATTTTAAGTTACTTTACTACAATACAGTGAACTTTTTTTTTTTTTTTTTTTGCTTTGGACCATTTAGAAAGCGGTTGTGCTTCTTATCCTGATTCAAATATCTGTCAATTGTTACAAGGTTCTTCCACAAAATTTCTCAGATGATTTGGTCTAAATAATTGTCAAAAACCAAGAGAAGTAAACTTAATATTTCTCACACACAGGAGGAAACTAAAACGACAAGATGACAACGAAAAGACAAAACATATAATCTCACATCCTCTCAGATTCATCTTGTGACTCTTTGGAGGGATCTGACCCCTGGACTGAACTACCTGCTGCTTTTCTTCGAAGCAAGTACGTTTACTATTAACGCGTTAAGATAATTGACCTAATAATGCTTCTATGCTTTTAAGTAGATCATCATGCATTATTCTTTTACTTGAGTAAAAGATCAGGATCCTTCTCCCACCACTGAGAAGACACCAATTCTGCTTATATTTTTTTTCCAGCCTTTATGAGGATTTGCATTTAAAGTTTAACCCTTTAACAGAAGATGCCAAAAACAACTTTGTTTAGATTAACTGAGTTACGCTTTTCAGGTGGTAAGCCAGCGAGTGTCTCATCTCCGAGTTAGAGCATTAATCAATGAACCTATATCCACACCGAGTCAGCCTGTTATCAGGTATAGTATGTTTTGTTGTAGCATCCAGACAACTCTTGAATATATTTGTACCATAAAACAACTATAAAACTATATGATGTCAACAAAATCCTGTCATGTGTGTCTAAAACTTTAACAGTAAGAATCTCCAACCAGGCAGGACCCCAAAAAACATCAGTCCATAGTTCTGGCCTCGGACCTGCAGCCAGTGTGTCACTGAACAAATGTTTTAATGCTTTTTATTGGATTAGTCCACTGAAAGAGCTGCAGGCTGGTCGATGGTCCACTCGGACTGATGGGTAATAGTATTATCCAGTGTGGGCCGGGATTGGCAGACACCAGCAGACAGAGCTATCCTACCATTGATCGACTCTCCCCTCCAGGGCCACTCTGATGCTAGCCTCCATCAAGTCTTTCATTTGTTTATGAAATATTGATATTGGCTGCTATCTCCTCTTGGAGATGAGGAGATTCAGCTTGATGGAAAGGAGAGCGTTAGGGGATGCTGGAAAAAGGTTTTGTGAACTATAAGTTGTATTTCCCCGGGAATGTAATCAGTTTATTATATCCAGAATGACTTCATGACGGCTTTTGTTTTTTGTCCCATATTTCCTCTTTTAAAAATTACAGTATGAAGCCACAACCTAAAGTCCCAGCAGAGAAAGGGGAAACATACGTTTTCTGATAAATGGTAAAATTCATGTGACACTTGACTGCTGTGACCACTTGTATTTTCACTGTGTAAAGAAGCAACCAACTTGATTTATAAATGAATGAGCAAAAACGTAAAACAGTCAAAAAATGCTGCATTGTTTTTCAAATTTTTTAAATTTGTCATATTTGCATCAAATGCTCTAAAATGTAACTCAATAAATTCCAATCAAGAAAAGCCCACAGACTGACAGCTCCAGTAGATCTGTATGTTGATAGCGCCCTCTGTCTGTAAACCACCTCTGGTACCACTTCCTCACCAGAATTCACTCTTTCACTCAGAAAACTTTGTTTAAACCTTTCCTCAAACCACAAGCAAGCTAACTCCAGCTCCTGCGGCACGAGAAGGATGCAGTAGCTCTCGTCAGTAAACAGATGCTTTAGTTTTCCCATAATGACAGTGAGGATTGACGGGCTACCTCAGCCAGAGCCATTTATGCAGTGGGAGAGCCTCCTGGATCAATAGTTGTTACCTAGGCAAAGCCCACACAACCACTAATGAATCCACTGGCTTCCAGCACAGGCTGCCACTGCTGCTTCATGTCTGCACAGGAGGAAGACTGAGAAAATGCCTAATGCTCCTAGTTGTAGTGTAAAGCTTAACATCCAAATACAGCCACCACTTTGAATTAAAAAATATAAAACTATTGCAAAGGTGATTGCCCAACAGCAGGTGCACGTATCACACAAAGTGCGTTTTCCGGTTTAGTTTGTTGTATTTGTGTCGCGACATGTCAGTGTTGTCTGTTCTCTGGGACTGGTTGTGTGTTTGAAGACTGAGGTTCTGTCTGGCACACCCTCCACCCGCCTGTTTTTTTAAACGTAGGAGTAGAGTGCTGATAAGTCAAAGGTGGCAAAGCATGTTAGTCACCTGTCTGGGATTTCTAATTTGTAAAAAGGGCTTGGTGCCAGCAGAGGTAGCAGGTGCAGTGTTGTGTGTTATGGTGCAGTTCATACGTATTTGGGCCGTGACACATTGTTTGGGTTTTGTTCTTTGTTTTGGAGTGAAACGCTGATGATGAGTGTAAAGGGTTGTAGGTTTCAGACTCCATGTTAAATGAACACTGTAGAACACATGGTATTCTGAAACACAGTTCCCCAGTGTTTTGACCGTCAGAGGGTAATGACATTTTCTACACCTCACTTAATCTGGATGTAAATACACTCAAATTAAAACAATACTTCAACATTTTGTGGAATACACTTCTTACGCTTTCTTGTCGAGAGTTAGACCAGACGATTGAACCCACTCCCATGTCTGTAAGCTAAATATGAAGCTCAGGCTTAGCTTAGCATAAAGACTGGAAGCAAGAGGAAACTGTTAGCTTGACTCTCTAATGTCTGGAATTACACCTCTGAAATTCATCGATTAAAGGAATAGTTTGATATTTTTGGAAGTGCTCTACTTACTTACTTTCTTACTTCTTTGTCGAACTTTAACAAAAAGCTCTAAAGCTGACTAATTGATTAATCTTGCTTCTATAATCTGAACAGAAGTTAAAGTGTAAAAACAATGATCACTCGTTGTACAAGAGCTTATATGAGTCAGACTGTTTCTTAGCTGGGAAATGGGAAATTGTTGTTTTTATACTCCAGATGTAAAAATGAAACGAACCTTTTTCCTCACGTTATGTAGCAGTTTATAGAATGGTATACTTATAAAGAGCAGTTAACATATACTGTATATAGCCTATGCATCATCTTGTGTTCATTTTATTGCTGGCACATACAGTTATTGGTTGTTCTAACTGTTTTTAGATTCCCGTCTTTTTTCTATTGTTTATTAGAAAAAACAATATTGTCTATTGTTTTCTTAATTGATTGATGTTAAAAGTTTTGGTAAGATCTCTTTGTAAGTCCTTTTGGAGTTTTTAAATCTCCCCAGCACAATCCCTTTTAGTCCTTTTAATGCATTATTTTTTCTGTTTTGTTAATTGTGCAAATAAATAAACTAAAACTCAGCCGGCTAGGCTGAACATCCCTCGGCTCCAGCTCAACATTTAATGCACAGATATGAGATTTGATGTTATTCTCATTTCACTCTCAAAAAGATAAACGAATTTCCCAAAACAATTTCTCTAAAACTGTAAGAAAAAAAAAATCTTTACTGATGTGCTGTGTATTACCTGCTGACTCTCATTAAGAGAGTGAATTATAGATCTATATAAAAACTGATTTTTCTTAATGGAATATGAACGCCTGGTCACATATTTCACTCCTGGGGCTTCTTCACTAAAAAGATCATTATAAATAACAACTAGGATCATGATCATGAATTAAAATCTTCTATCACTTATGTTGCATTAATCATTTGGATGTTGGTAGAAATTAGATGCAGTTTTCCTTCTGGAAAAAGTTTGTCTTCAACCTTCAAGAAAAACATCTAATTAATCATTTTGGCCTAAAACTAGTTAAAGGCACAAATGTGGTCTTTGACTCCATTTTCATAAACAAAGCCACCAAACCTCAAAACAACCTCAGCAGCTGCAGTGTTTTCCACTGCACACAGAGAAACGCTGTGATGATTCACCACAGTCCACTTCCTCCCGCACTGTGATGTGTGTTACAGATAGCGACTGATGGAGTCTGACAGGCTCGACTTACGACAGAGCGGCTAAAGACCCTCCAGATCCACCGAGATATGAAATGATGGCCGTCTCCACCCGCTCTGCACCTACACCAGTGTGTGCATTATGACTGATACCATCCTGCTAAGCTAAGCACTTTGCTGGTCGTCTGCAGGATATTAGCTCAGCCAAAGGTTATTCACGGACTATCAAACCAGAGCTGCGGTCAGGAAATGCTGACTTATGTGTAAATATCAATTAAATTAGTCGGAGTCCCTGTTGCTGAGGGTGCACTCCCTCGCTTTAATGGGCTCAGGCCCTAGCGGTGCTGCGTAAATCACATTTGTACAAGAAAAGACAGGCAGATATTAGATTATACTTGTTTACACATCCATTAACTATTTGTACTTGGCTATTAATTGTCATAAAGCACAAAAAGATAGACCATCGATCATGCACTGATTTTATTGAGATTTGGCATAAATATAGGAGCTAATGTATGTAAGCATTGGTACATGACATTTTGATATAAATTGTAAACCAGTTTACCTTTCTTTATCACTAACTGGTATAACAGTCGATTTTAAACCTCCCCCAGTTAATACAGGTGGTGTGTTTGTTTTGATGGATGGTCAGGGAGTGGAGTCATTTTAAATTTCTAGTAAAAATCACAGTGGTTCACTTGAAATGTGCAAAAAATAAGTGTGTGTTTAGTGTGAGCAGGTATATCATGACAGACAGTGTAAAATTCCACCTACTTAGGCAGAAAATCATACATGAATCATAAAAAATCCATCATTGGCTGGAAGGAACAAAACAACAAAGCAATAATCACCATTTATCACCAAAATAAAACATACAAATGAAGAATCTTGCAGACGACTTCACCTCCTCATCCAGGCTGAAACAGCTAACACAAACCATCAGGCTTCATGATCAGAGGCACAGCATTGGCAGCACTGGGGTTCAGTAGCTTTGGTTCAGCATCAAGGGGTTTGAATGTGTTTGGAACACAAGGCACATTGTCGCGTCTCTGGTGCCAAACTCCGAGCCTCTTTTTGTTTTTCATGCCTGAGAAAGTAACCTCTGCGCTCCCTGTCAGAGTTATGTAGGCCAGCCTGCTGAGCGGAGACAAAATGGGAGCACAGCTCTGCAGATGCAGCCTCAGCAAAACCATCTCTTTAGAGCTGTAGGTGCAGAAGCCATTTCTCATGGGGGACTGGATTATGACTGTATATGCTGCTGAGGTAAAGTAAAAGCATAGACGCTTCCCATTTTCATATACAGTACAGTGTTCGTGTAAAAATTCTTATAGATATAAACAAACTGGTTAGTAGTCACATAGTTTTACAATATGCAAGCAGTTAATATTTAAACAGCTGCAACATAAATAAATAAATAAATAAATTCACATCAAATGGAGGATTTAAATATCTACTGTATGAAGAGTTGACACAACCCTAAAAGCTGAAAGTGCATTTGTGATTAAATTCTTTTAATAAAGGGTCTGAAATACTATAGTTCTGGTAGGGATGCACCCCGATTCTGATTCTAATATGCAAACTCAGGGTATTGACCGACACTGACCCAGTACCAGATGTGCTTCTCCTCCCCCCATTAACATCTTAATACCTCACTGCATCGATCGATGGCGGTCTTTCTTGTGTAAAGTAACATGAGGATGCAACTGTACACTGAGCTGGAAAGTAACGAAAAAAGTTAAGCACAATTTTGAGGTTCTTGTATTTAACTATTTCCATTTAATGCAACTTAAATATTGTACTTTAAACTCATCTATAAATAACCTGAACTAACACTTATATCTGGACTGGTAGCATCTGGCCAATACCCAGTTCACTTAATAAGGTCAGTGTATCACACTGATACCTAATCACTTCTATCGGATTTGTGCAGCCCTTCTTCATCAGATTCAGTATTTTCAGTTTTTTATGATAAACTAAAATACTGATATTCTCACCTCAGTGTTGCAGATGGACAAGCAACACAATCTATAGTCTCTCAATCTGAATACACGTGACAGCTTTACTCAGAGTGCACGCACACGGCCACGTTCTTGTGTCTCTCCCAGTAGTGACACTCCTCTGGAAAGCTCCAGGCAGCGGCGGACTCCTTGTGGCGACTGACGGCGTGAACGACGAACCCGCACAGCTGCTTCTCCAGCGTCTCCACCACTGCCGGGGCGTTTCCCTTCTTCCCCTGACCCTCCATCACCTGCCGGATGCAGTCGCGGGGCACCGGCTGCGGTTTGGTGCTGTACGACACCACCAGGTTTATATTGTTCACCTGGAGTACCTCGAACCAGTTCTGTCCTGCCACGTGATGGAAGTGCTCCCCCGCTCGCCAGTTCCGGTAGGTGCTGCCTGAGTGGTTGATGAGCCTCACTGACCAGCTGACCCAATCATATTTTTTCACCAAGAACTCAAGAAGCTGCTGAGTTGAATCTTGCAGGTTTTCTTCCTCCTTTTCTTGCAGGAGTCGCTGGGCGTCTAATTTTGCTTGCTCTGGGAAAGCAGCAATACAGGACTCGATGTTTGTCTTCATTCTGGACTCTACTTCTTCAATTTTGCTGCTCCACTCTTGGATTTTGTCCTCTTCTTCCTCTGGGCCTTGGGTTAAGGCACAGTGGCCCAACAGAGCAATCAGACCCAAACAGAAGAGCTCCTTCATGCGGACACAGAAATCCTCCAGGAGACGACGGTTCCTCGCCACATACCTGCAAAACAGAGGAACCCTTTACTTTCACATTGAAGGTATTTATCTGGTGTTAGTCATGCAAACAAGTAGTGATAAAAGATGAGAGAAAATTAACCATTTACTTTTCTACTAGCTCTAAAACTGACTCTCCAAAGGTGTTGGTGCCCATCAGAGCATCATACAAGACAAACAGGTTCTTCTCTCCCCCGGTTTTAGCAAAGTGCTCCAGGAAAAGCCTCTTCTTCACTTCCTTGAACTGCTGTTTTGCCTCCAAGATGTCCATATATTTCCTAAACTGGTTCCTAATGTTCTCCTCCACAGAGAAGTACTGGGAGTCTAGCCTCCCCTTCTTGATCTCACAGTCGATGTCTTCCAGTTGGCTGGAGAGCAAGTCGAGCTTGTTCCTCACTGTCAGAAATTGCTCTTTGACATAAAAGACCTCTTTGCTGTGGACGTTGTCTAAGGCCAGGCGGAGAACCGGAGCGGCGGCCTCACAGAGGGGGAAGAGCTCGCCTACAGCACTGGCCAACACCTCGGCCCCCCGCTGGAACATATCCATCACCGCCTCGATGGCCTCCTTCTTCTGGGCCACAACCCTCTCCAATGAACTGGACATGTTCTGAGACACAGAGGGACAGAATCTGTTGTCAAACACCGATAAACCTTCGAGAGGGACATATGAGGTGTGCGACAGAAAGGTCCAAGTCTTTATTCAGTTAAGATATTCCTGAAAAAGTGTCACAAGCGAGCCCCTTTTCACAGGTTGTGTCGGTCTTGTGTTACGTTGTGAGCAGTTCCATCAAAAAATAATTTAATTCTTTAATTCAAAGTGATTAGAATAGCAGGTAGAGGCCACAAGAGATTCATTCATCTAGAATTTAACAAGATAAAAGCAAAGACAGTAGAAAGGCCCAAAAAATGGATTTACCTTGGAGGGGGTCTCAGTGGGCCTGTAAGGGGTTTAGCAAGTCTCCATAGTTAATTTACAGATAGGAAGTATCTTAAAGGCTTTTACAGCACCTTTGTTTCTTATTCCTCATAAAAAGACAATTGTCAACAGAACATTGCACCATTGTTAACATTAGGAGCATCCTGATTCCCAGAAGGTTGTAAAATACATTATAGAATGTGTTTTAAATGTGTCTAAAAATGTATGTTGGTCATATAGAAAATTATAAAACTGTCAGAATCAAATGCAGCAGGATTTGATTCAAATCTTTATCCTGAAAGCTTTGATATTTTAAATATTCAATCCTCCTACGGCAGAAAAAAAACTACAAACCCAGAAAGAAGCAGGTGATGATGTCATGTAAACAAAATGGGGGCCTGATACGTGGATGAGAGAATGACACAGATGCCCTTGAGTCTGTATGCGAGTCATTTCAGAGCAGAGCAGACCAAGGCCAAACCATGTTTAAAAATCCCCTTTCATCCTCCTGTAACCTGACTTACATAAATTACCGCGTCCTCTGTGTCCAGACGTTTGTCTGAGGAAGGATCTCACATGCTGCGTCACCGAACTCTTCTCCACTAATTAACTTCGACATTAATTTCATGTTGGTTCGTATCTGAAAATGTCCTGCTTTGATTTTGCTTTTTTTATAGTGGAAAGGGGAAAAGAAGCTAAATCCAAACTTATGAAATACAAAGAGTGTGTGATCTAAAAAACAAAAACAAAAAACCCTTTCAGTAAATAAATGAAGACAAGATTTGTCATGTGTCTGCGCTGTGTTTAACTGTCATGCGCACCCTGAAGAAATGCGCAAAGGTTGGGTTTTTTACGCACAAATCCACCGAGAGCATCGGACACACCTTACAGCACATTCACCCCTCCTGATGGAAGATTCATCACAGTCCCATAACAGCATTTCTTCAGTAGGCCTACCTCATGTAAATGGCTCCGCTGCTCCTTCACGCCTGATGAGCTGCAACAGCTGCAAACAAGTTGTTTTGTTTTTTCTCTCCTTCGAGTTTGAGAAAATTCCCACGGTCCAATCATCCACTGTGGAGCTGCAGAGGAAGGGTCCAAAAACAGGATCCAGAGAAGGAGAGGAGGAGATGCGCACTTAATATCTGCAAAGAAGAGAGAGAGAGAGAGAGAGAGAGAGAGAGGAGGAGAGAGAAAGGAGGGGTGGCGGTGGAGGGGGAACAGACAGGCAGAAACAGCGCAAACTCCAGGAGGTGAATGTGCTCGGTTCCATTTTCTGCTCGGTCTGCGTGTCGCCATGAAAGGACGATTCAAATCTCTTTTCAACAAATGTGGAGCTGAATTAGATTTTTTTCCTTTGTTAAATTGTTTTCCACATATTTTCGACTGTGTCTTGTAGAGAACGAGGTCTCCTGCGCACTTGGCGCTAATGTCTCATCACCATAATGCGCTTCAGCTGTTGAGAATGTTAACTGCCCCAGACTTGAGGTAAGACGATCAGAAAACTGTTGCTGTGTTTTGTCTTTTTCGTATTTGTGTGATATTTGATAAAACATAATTATTATTATCATTTAGTTTTTTTGTTTGTGTTTTACCTCAAACGCACCTCCTGCAGATTACACACAGCTGCAGTATGAAATGTCTTACACCCTAATCATTTAGATTCAGAACAGCTTATATCATATGAATGGATATTTTAGTTTGCTATTATTATTATTATTATTATTATTATTATTATTTATAATTACAGCACAGACGTGCGTCACCCGTCTTCAGTCTGATTTGTCACAAATTTAAACACATCGGGTTAAAACAGCCATTTAAAAGTAGAATTATACATCGAATGTGGTGTTTTCATCAGCCCGAGGACTTGGTGGTGATCACATTAAACCTCACAGCTCCTTCATCTGTGCGCACACGACGCGCCCTGTGAGAGTCCAGGCTGATCCTCCCTCACCAGGAAAAAAGAAAATCATTACGCAAATCATTTCTCCTCCAACACATGAGAGACTTCATCTCCTGTATGAAGGTTTCAGGTCAATATTTGCTTCAGATTTTTTTTAATTTCTGGAATAACACCAGTTTCCTTCAGGTGATCACGGATGCTCTCCGAAACGAGCTCGTGTCATGGGGAGAATAATGAGCACCAACCATCACGAGACGGACGACGTGCGTCAGTGGCTCTGAGACACTCATCAATCTGCGGAACAGGTAAGCGCCTCGAATCTTTGTGTCTCCTTAATCTGCACTTCAAACGCCCGCAATGCACATTTTCCTGTTTTGGTCCCCCCCCCCCACCAACCCCCCTCTGAGCTGGAAGTCAAACCTGTTCAGCTGGATAATGATGCACGAGGGCCATACCACAGGTACTTAACCTCGGTCATGCGCCCATCTCATGTCCTTTCAGGTAAATTCTCCCCCCTCCCCTTTTTCAATCCAGTAAATTAATTAGGATTATTGCCCCTCGTGCAGACCGACCATGTAGAGGATGTGATTCAAGAAGCAGGCAGGAGTAGTTCGTAGTTTTGGAGACAGACGTGTGATGCCTCAGTCCTGTGGGCCCTCGGGGAGCTCAGTGACATCAGGTGTAATGGTGAAGCGGGTGAAGTGCTCGCGCCCTCTTGTGGTACACATCAGCAAATTGCACCTTTACACCCCCACATGGATCTCTGGCCTCCTCGTGCAGCATCCACAGGTTATACATATTTAATACCAGTGAGGAGCAGTGGTTTTTCACAAACATACCAGTATTGTATGTCAGCATGCTTTTTCCTTTTGGGGCAAATAGAATAAAGTACAATATCCATTTAATATTTACATTTTACCTATTGATGCAATCAGATAAACAAGGTGTGTTTGAATATTTGTGAATATAAATTAAAATAAGAGTTTGAAGAAGAAAAAACCTAAATACTGTGTCAAACTGAACTGAACTCAACTGCAGTGTATGGAATTAGATCTGCTCCAACATTATTGAATGTATCCAAAGAATCAACAACAAAATAAATAATTAATACAAATATTTTGAAACCAAATAAAAAAAAAATAAAACTAAATGCAGCAAATATAAAACTATACAATTATACCCTGTTCAATTACAATATTTTCTACTTTTTTATCATTTACACATCTTTTTCCTCCTCAGTGCATAAATGCTATTTAACATTAGAGCCATAGAATATTTGGCAGTGGAGAGTGACATTAGTCTGTGTGTGCACTTCCAAGGGGAGAAAGCTAATACACTACTTTAGAAGGACTCACCAAACTGGGGAAACATTTCTTTATGAACCTGGTTTTTTGTGCGTTTGGTTATTGTTATGTTGAAGCAGCAAAGGGCCTGCCACAAAGTTGGAAACACACTATTGTCTCAGACAAAAAAGATATGGTCCATGGGCTTTTGGCCATATAGTATATGTCATTTAAACTTATGAACATGTGCATAATAGTAGTGATAATCATGATCACCTATAGAGCACTTTTCAAAATATGTTATGAAGTGCTTGTCAAAGGCAGCAATAAAACAGAATCAATAAAATCAAGAGGTTTCAGAGAAGAAAAAAAGATAAAACAAGTAGGTGTATAAAAACAATACAGAGTCATTAAGAGAAATAAAACAATTGAAGGGAAATTAAAACCAGGAAAAACCCTCCGATAGACTGCAAATGCTCTGTCCCCTTTGGTTTTCAACCAGGTCTCCTGAACAGACAGAACTTTTACCCAAGGATCTCAAGGTGCCTCCTGGTGTGTAGGGAATGAAGAGAACAGAGATGTAGCCAGGGGAGCGGCCGCAGAGAGCTTTAAAAGTAATCAATAAAATCTAAAAATCTATTCTAACATGTACTGGGATCAGTAAAACAGGAGGGACGTTGAAGGCCGGACAGCTGAGTGCTTTATGGTCTGGAGACGATCAGTAGATTTTTGGGTGAGGCAAGTAAAAAGAGTGTGGCATTAATCCCGGTGTGATGAGATGAAGGCATGCAAAATAGTCTCTTTAAAAGTAAAAAAAGGTTGTATTTTAGAGATATTTCTAAGATGATAACGGTCAGTACGCTTTACAGTCTTACCTACAACATTAAACAGTATTCAACATTACTTAATTTAATACTGTGAAAAGGTTCATTCTGCATCACAAATACTTTCAATACACTGATCCTGTTTCATCACTAAAACAGAACATTTACTTTTAATGTGACATTTCTCCATTTTGCTGTTTTTATTGTGATAAATAATCAACGATTCCAACTCAGTGGTATTCACTCATATTTATTTATAGTGGTGCATATAATACAACCAGGCATCAAAGATCCATAAAAAAGGCAACATATTCACAATGATAACATGACAAGAAAAGCCTTGAGAGGTTCATATAAGTTTCCTGCATGTCAGCAGCACTTTGACTATATTTACGTAGCGTATACTGAGTCTGTTGTAACAATGAGAGAGAGGACACACTGTGATGGAATCAATAAACCACAGAGTTAGTACTGAAAGAGAGAGGGAGCAGAATGGACTAGACCTTAGTAAAACAAATAAATATACAAACTGGTAGGTTTGAAAGCTGTTAATGACAATTAGATGTTTAGTGATCACATGTTTAGTCTAATTTTCTATTCAACAGCTTTGTTGACAGTCTGAACGGTCCTGATGCAGCCCTCCAAACATATATGGTACTACCCATACCACCAGTTTGCTCAAACAAACAAACAAACAAAAGAAAGACAGACACACATTTACAAACATTATTTTAACTACAGGTTTAAATCTGAACTGTAGCATTCAAAACATAATGCCTTACACAATAAAATACTTAAGTGATTAACCCATGAACAAGCAAGAGTGGAAAATGAGTTGTAAAAAATAATTTAATGTTTCTACCCCTCTTGTTTTCACCTAAATAAAACATTTCTCCATATAGTTTTTCAAATACCTGTCGAGTTGTATCTCCCAGAATACATTGCCCTACTAATGCTTTAGCCAAAAAAGAAAAAAACCCAATAATATAAAACTGATAGCACATTTAGGCACTGTCGGTCAGATGATGAGGAGCATGAAGAGCTAAAAGTCTCGCATAATGAACATTAAATGTTTTTATAGTTGGAGCTATATAGTTGTTTGTATAGACAGTCTTAACAATACTTGGTGTTCCTCCTGCATGGCTAAAAAGGCTGTAGGACACATCAAATAGAAAATAAAAGAGTGACAGAATTGTACAAATCAAGATGGGAAGGATTCACTACAGTGACAGAGTAGCGTGTTTCAGAAGTCAGATACCTCAGTTGTTGTAAGATAAACATAACGCAGTGACGGGTAGTGTAAATGGAAGCACTTAGAGTATTTTTTATTTGTATTTAGCGTATCCTGTTGTGGTGAAGAGTTGGTTTTGCCACATAGTAGTATCACAATAGATCTGATTTTATTTCTACTGCTAGTGTTTTCTTTCTTTTTTTTTTAACTGAAATTGTTCACTACAAGTCAATAACGATAAAGAACTCAGCACAGCAGCATCTGAAATTAGTGTAAAAAACAAATGTACATTTAGTGCTCAACAGCAACAAGTATGCTTAGTGTATCACGAGCTCCATGCATCAGAGGCCTACAATGTTTGTTAATGGTGGTATGATCACAGGTGGTATATGATGATTATATCGCTGTAGTTACATTCATAGCTCCAAAAAACTTTGGGATACGCTTATACCTCTTTCATGTTATAGATTATAGTTATAACTTGACTGATAACTCCCTCTGGTTAACAACTAAATGTCTGTCTAATAGCAGTTATTTCATCTATAGTATGACATAAAAAGTATAATATAGACTTGTCTGATTTCAAAGAATTCATAGGAAGCCCTGTACTTGGTCATTCCAACATACTTTTTCCTCGTAGTGTAATAGATGTATTTCACAAGCTCTACAATAAATGTGTATAAGTGTATAATGGGAGCGGGATACATTGCAGTTTCTGCTAAAGCCTGATTTATAGATGTGATACCTTGCATGTGATGCATGACGTATAGTATAACATTTACGCACATTGCCCAAAATTGAGCTCCTAGTGTAGATTTATCATTATCTGTAATGATCCCACAGCTGATTACATCTGTTTTTTGTATCAGTTGAAACCATCAGTGTTTTTCAGATTTATCCCAAAACCTGAAGAATTTATCTGTCTATCCATCTATCTATTTATCTGTGAAGCCAATGCTAAATATCGTGCAAGAATTTAGTTGTCTTTACCTCAACCTGGACAGAAGCTACATGAAGACCACTCAAAGACCACTTGCATATGCAGCAAGTTATGTGATTTTAAAATGAGACAAACTGCTGCTCATTTTTATCACTGGGTTCTCACGCGGTGAACTGAGACGCGTACAAAGTGCTTACAGGGAGAGGAAAGGCGAAGAGGAAGGAGCTACAGCAGGAATGTGGACCTGTGAGTCCCGAATATGAAGGAAAAGCAGCAGCGGAGGAAAAAGCTCTTCTTCGTGCTTTTTCTTCATTTGCACTTGCAAAGAGCCTTCTGCATCTCCTCTTGCACACGCTCCATCTTCTCCGCCCACTCCTCACTCAGGCCCTCCTCGTCGTCTCCGATGATGGCGGCGTAGCCCATGAGAGCGATGAGCCCGATGCAGAACAGGTAGGTGAGGCGCGTGCAGAGTCGCTCCATGGTGCGGCGGTCGCCTTGCGAGTGCTTCAGGTAGACCTCCAGGATGGGCCTGCTGAAGAGCTTCGGTTTACCCACCACGCCATCATAGAGTGTGTGCAGGTTCTGGTCGCCCAAGTCATTGGAATAGCTCTCTTCGAAGTCCTCCTTCTTGCGCTCACGGTGCTCCGGACGCGCCTCCACCATCTCCATGAACTTTCTGAACTGGTTCTTCAGGTTCTCCTCCACCTGGCAGTACTGGCCATCCAGCGTTTCCTTCTTGATCTGTACCAGCGTGTTGCGATTCTGCTGGGACAGCTGGTCCAGCGCTCGGTTGACGGAGCCGAACTCGCGTTTCAGGGTGCGGATGTCCTCGTCATCGATGTGGTGCAGCACCACCCGGATCAGGGAGCCAGCCACGCCAAAAATGGGGTTAACAACAGCTGCTGCTGAGGAGATGGTGGCTACACACTGGAGCACTTTGACCAGGCCCTGCTTCAGCTTGGCCCGGTCCTCAATGATCTCCTCTTCCATCATGGTTCAGATGTTGAGGTCGCTGTGTGAAGAAGTGGACGTCTGTGAGAGAGAGGAAATTCAGTTTACTATAACGGATGGTTTTTAGGATGATACAGCTGCATTTGTCAAAATGAGGCATTATGGGTAAGAATTTGCTCTCAGGACATACAGCTGTATTGTAAAAAAACTACTGGACAATTTTAGAGTACTTCATAGAAAATTACTGAAATTATTGGAAGTGTAAATGAAGCATCACCCATATGTTTACACAACAAATCTTTGATTTGGTATCATGTGGTTCATCCTTTTAGCTCATGTTTTAGTCGTAGCAATAATGTGCCACAGTGATTTTCTTCATACTTAAACAATTAATTGATTAAAAATGAATTGGCAACAATTCTGGTGAATGATTTCAGTGAAAAAGGGTAAAAAAATGAAACGTCTCCAGCCTTTTAAGTGTGGTGAGTTGATGCTTTTTGTCTCGTATATGGTGGTAAATTAGATTCAAAATTCATAAATTCATGTTTCCTGTAAATTCATTTGACAACCATGAAAAAAGTGGAAAAAGCCCATTATTATTGTCTGAAGGCTCAGCTGACCAACACTTTCACAGCTGTAAATCAGCTGACTCCAGTGCAATAAATCAGCTTTACGACTGCAAGCAAGACTATTAAGATCTATTAGTAACGTTTACATTGTGTTGACATCCACCTGACGCTCATACAGAGCAACTTGTGTTCACTTCATCTCTACAGTCCTTGTCATCGCTAACCGATTCTTTCAGTCCTTTACAGACTGAGATGTTTCCTGAGAGTGAGCATTTCATGGTTCGTTTCACTGTGACAGGAAGCTGCTGGTTACGTGTTGGAGGAGAGGTTGCAGCATCTTACATCAAGTTTCTCACACCGGAGTTTCAGCCTGTGTTGTTCAGAGTGCAAAACGAGACACTGGTCCTGATCAGGATGATTCCTGCAACAAAAGACAAACAGAGATTCAGACACAAGAAGTGGGTCAGATATATCCAAGACAGAACACACATAGCGCTGATCTGGTTCAACTCTGTCTGCTTCAACCAGGAAGTGAACAGATTTGTGTCCGTCGAAGGCTTCAGGCTTCAGGTTTCAGCAGTGAAGCAGTTAACAGCCTCTCCCTCCCACTGTGACACGGCTCTGTTCAGCCTTTCAGCACCAGGCTGCTCCCTGTGTGTTTCTATGGACCGAGCTGATAGCTCCTCAGCAGCAGCTGCAGCTAATGGGCGGGACAGAGAAACTCTTTAGCTGCAGTTCAGTGGGAAAACACATACTACTGTTTACCATGAGTGTCTGTGCCGTAAGACGTGTTTATTACACAACAGCTACTATCCAGAGTGACATATGGTTTCAAGCTACTTCAGAGGATGAATTTGGGTATTAAAAGTTCATATTGTGTGAGCTGTAGGCTACAAGAGAATTTCTGTTGAAACCTAATTTGTATCTGTGAAAACAGGATTTATACAGTGTTAGAGTTGTTTTTCCATGTGGTATATCAGCCACAAAGTTTAATTTAGTTCAGGGACTCACAGCACTTGTAACAGAAAAGGCAGAGTGTGTGTTAAGTGTCCTGTCATCTCCTTACACCTCAGTAACTGTCAGTTATGGCTTGGCAGTGGTACTTCAGACACATACCACTCTGAGATTACATCACGGTCACAAAGATAATCACTACACCCGTGTTGTGCCGGGGACCCACACAGCTGACGACTGCAAGAGCCGAGCAAGTTAAAACAGGCCTCAGCCCGAGACACAGGCAGAAGGAACAGGGCGGTTTCTGTGTTTCTGATTTGCTTTCTTTTCTCTTTTAAATGCCTGTGTCCACCAGAGGGGGCAGTAATTTACCTATGATGACAGAGAGACACCCACAATAACATCCACCGTCTGATTTCAGCACCACCACTGTGGACTGACAGCAGTGACGCTCAGGAGCAGGATTTAACCCTTTACCTTCCAGTTAACTTTAGATGGCATAGCTTAATAGCTGTAATCAACAAAAACATAAGCCAATGTTTGACTTGTTTAAATACTTATGACTCTTACACTTGAAAGATCTTATAAAATGAGATGAAATCCCCATAAGATGCTCCTCAAACGAACATTTTTTCCTCACCTTTTTTTCAGCTTCTGCACTGAAAGCATTCGGCTCTGCCCATGAAAGTCAGTTTTTTGTTTTTTTCCTATTATAGATGCCGATAAGGAGCTATTTGCTTCATAGTTGGTGCATGATAGTGACTAAATTAGTAACAAATTACATTTATATGTGTTATATTTCTGCTTTTGTGCCCTTGTTTCCACAGATGCTGTCCGAAAAAGAAAAAAAAACCTCCATGTGTCAACGCAATCTGACAATCTGCCAGATGAGACGCAGGTAATGAAAGGGTTAACTGCTGATTTTTGACACTGAAATAATAAAATAATTTTTTTTTTTTTTTTTTTAAATGTTCAAGTCCTGGGGAATAATCTGAGCTCCATTTGATCACAAACTGGATGGATTTGGTGAATCTAGCAGCTTCCTGCGACTGTTTTTAATATGTAATAGTAAATTAACCCCTTTGTGCACATGAAATTATTCTTAAATCAACTCTTCCCCTTCGATGACGTTTCTTAACGAGGGAGCGAGATCATTTTTAGACATTTTCAATGATTTTGAAGCGAAACAAGCATTGAGTTCTAAGCATATGATTTTTATATAATCAATAAAAATGCTAATTAAGGCCAATAAATCAAACCAATTACGGCTCCTGAGTTAAAATCCACACCGTGGATTAACCAATCACTGCTCAGTGACAGCATGGCCTTTAGAGATGGCAGAGGACACAACACTCCCAAATCTCACACAGAAAGCCCAGAGTTGTGGCTCAGTGACTCAGCTTCTGCATTATTGTGCCGTATAAACAAAGAGTAGCCATAGGAAGATATAAAGATTCAGTCACCGCCAGGGAGCAAGATTTGATTTGGTTGTACACAAAACGGCTCTGTCTGTCTAATCAGGAAGTGTCAGGCTGCTCTCACCTGTTTCCCCACAGTGGAGTGGCCATCTTGAATGTTTTCTATGATGACAGCAATGCTATGCTAATCCAAATCTAAATGTTATGTTGTTATGTTCCTTGTTCCTTAAACTACATGAGTTACATTTTCAGATCTTATCTGAACGATTTTTCTGCCTCCTTGTTACAACATGACAGTTTGATGTCTGTCTTTACAGATCTCAGCCTGTGTGGCAGCAGGGAGTCTTCTCTAAGGAAGTACACCCTTGAGGCTAATACAGTTCAAACATTGACTTTAGTGATGAAGACTAACATAAAACTGTCATCCGGAGTTCTTCCACATTTGTGAGTATTACAACAAGCAAAACATCCACTTCAAACAGCCACAGGGCCACACAGCTGCCTTCCTGCCCAGCTATGGCTCCCCCTAGCCGTGCCTCCATATTTCCTTGTTAATGCACACCATAATGCACTGACCCTCCCTGCTGTATCACACAGAAAAGACACCAAGATATACCTGAAAACCCCAATTTCTCTATCTAAATGTGGACTATACAGTCTCAATCTGCCTCTCAGCCCACATTGGGCACCATGGGCCTCAGCAGGACTGAGGATTTCTTACCTTTTGAGAGTGGCTCTGCCAATACCTCCCTCTCCAAAGTCTCAACCTCGACAGCCTCCTTCTTCTTCCCAGCAATCCCTGCAAAAAGGACACTTCCATGTATGTTGAATATGTAGGGGTGATCAATTTGGACCAAACCGTTTCTAAAGAACCCAAAAGGCCCCCAAAACCCAGAAATGGCCGTTTTGGCCCCAAACACATATAAGCTCCAAAATGCCATTTTTAAAATGACATGTCAATGGCCTTAAATGGTAAAGCCCACTCCTCCAATACACCATGGTCTACCCCTATGGTTTGAACTTATTTTGGTCCATCCAGTAGTCACACTGTTGATACTGGTGAACAATTGTCAGTCAGTGCGCAGCTGAGCGCTCAGAGACTTTTGCTGCGTCCTGTGCCTTTGCTAAGCCCTGGAGCATCTTTTGGAGGCTACAAATAGTCCATTTGTAGTATTTATGAGTCAAAGAGACCCTTTTTTTGTAGATTGGAGCAAGAAAACTCGAAGAAAAATACTTTGATGACGGAAGAATCCAACAACGCACAAAGAAAGCTATGACTCCAAATGGGCTTCTCCAAAAGTGCACAAGTGTATCCAAAGGCACAGAAAGCTTTCCAAAAGCTCCAGGGGGAAAAGAAAGAGGTTTATCCAGCTGAAAAGGTAATAAGAATAATTATTATGTGTAAATTTAACCAATTGAACTAAAAAAATTAAAGTCACACTCAAAGCATGCCGAATTTAAAGTCCATTAGAAAACAAAGTGTAACGTGAAAAATGTTCCAAATGGCGCAAGGGCACTGCAGGCAATAAAGGTCTTTAATTTACGTATTTCAAAATATTATTTTCTTAAATATTTGTGTGCTAATACTGGGAGCACTGTAGCACAGATCACAAATCAAAATGACCGTCTAACTGACCAACAGTAACTATCAAGCCGATAAAAACCTGAGCAGTAAACGCACCCATTCAGTGCGCAACAGTACTCCTGCAACGAGCCACAGTCTGGTCCTTTATCCAGGCTTGAGTAAGAAGAAAATCAGTCCTGTAGCGCATAAATATACAGGCTACAGCCATTCAGACTAGTCCAGGGAAGTCGTTGGTGGAGGGATGACTGCGCCGGCGGTTGAAGCTGTTTTCCCCAAAATAAACCCCTCTATGCAAATGATGGCGGCAGCTGCGAGCAAAGCGTTAAAGGACAATCCCGCTCCTCCCTCACTCTGTCTGATGTCTGTGATATTTACGTCGTATATTACAACAGCACACAGCCACAAACAGGATGGGCGTTCGCCTTCCTGCTTGTCCAGACCTGAGCCTGTAGCAGGTTGAAGACCCCGTCCCCCCCCCCACTCTGAAACCTCCAGCCTCAGGCAGCAGCAGCGACATAAGAGAAGCCCTGTCCTCCCTGCCGCTTCTAATGGGAACTGAGGAAGAAATAGAAATAAAAAGCCCGACTGTGTGTTTAAAAATGACAAAGCCTCCGTTATGTGCTCTGACACCGACTGGTTCACATCAACGCTCAGACCACAGTTGGTGGTGTGTGTAGCTCCCGCCGGGCGCGCGCCTGTCCCCATCGTGCATTTGCTGCAGCAGCTGTCAAACGGATCACATTTCACACTCAAGTCACAGAGCGATGAATACTCACTGTCCTATATGATACTGCAGCATCCACACTTGTGCAACATCAGCTGTGCGTCGGGCTGCGGTCAAAATGCGTAATATTAGGCTGAAGAGCGACAAACAGCTTCTGTTGCAAGACCTCCGTGTGTGTGTTTTAGCTTGGGGGGCAGGAGGAGCTCTGTGGACGGTTTGACAGCCACAATAACGAGGTCTGGAGGCTCTGACTGTAAACACACAGACAAAAGGCATAGACCTACACATCAACCGAAACACAGTCAAGACTCCCTCTTATTATTATTTCTTATATTTCCTATTGATTATTTTCTCTTGATTCGAATGAGCCGTTTCTCTCATTCAACAAACAGGCCCGTTAATGTGTCGGCTGATAAAACAGGTAATTGTATCGCTTGAATGCGTCTATGACCTGATGTATCGCCAAACAATCCTTTATCATATTGTGTGTGTCTGATTTCATTCAGTGTACAAATATAAAAAAACAACATAAACAATAAAAAAAGAAAAGAAATAGAACTGCTATATTTTTCTTTTATTTTGCATAATTTCCACATTTTGGAACAAAGAAAGCTGGTGTCCCTCAGGGATTGAGTTTTGCTTCAGGTTGGCATGGATTCAAATTCTGGAGTGTATTTACAAAAAAGAAAATAGTTGTTGGTTGAATCACAGATTAAATTATCTTAAAGAAACAAATTTAGACAAGCACAATTCTTTACTTACAAAAAGGAAAAGACAACACCACAGTTGTATTTAAATTATCTCGTTTTTATTATTTTACATGTTCAAAAGGAGAACAGGATTTTTTTTTAACTTATTACAAGTAAAAAATGAACAAATTCTTCTCCTGTTATCAACACAAAGATGTTGAAGTTAGAATTTGACCAATATAGATGCCTTGATTGTAGTTACACACGTTGAACTCCAGGGGCACTGCACTGACACAGTGGCTGTTAACATGAGTTAATATTGTACAAAAGCTTTATATTGCCTCAAAATACAGTTATGCAGTCAGCATATTGTGCAGGCATGCGGTGTGCCGAAGAAAACTGTCATGAGAAGAAAAATTACAGCCACATGTGATGTGATGCAGTGTTGTTCTCAGGAATATTGGTTGCATAATTCAGCCATGAAGAAACACAAAAAACTGTTAAAACATTAAAGTTAAAACACCAGTTTCAAACTATTTGGACCATAACATGAGACCTGAGACGAACCTCAACATCATCAGTACAAATTAACCATTAAATATGAACAAACATTCACACAGTCCAGTGTTTTACACAACATAACAAAATGAAGCTGTAAATCTGCAGAATCCCTAAAAGCATCATTTCTCTATCAGCTGCACATTGTTCCTCCACTGACGGCTCTACGTCTGAAGCAGGTGTCCGTACTCTGTGGGGTTGGTCTGGTGGCGAGCCATTTTCCGAGCGTAATACCTCCTGGACGCCGCTCTCCACGCTTCCCTCTGCAGCGTCTGAGACTCTTCAGGTAACTCTGATATCAGCGTCCTCCTCCTCTTATCCACAAAAGACATGGGTTGTGAATACTGAGCCGTTGAGATGTGGGGAAAGGGGCCGGCACGGGAGGGGTTCGCCTGTTGGCGGGCTATTTTGCGGGCGTAGTACCGCCTGGATGCTGCTCTCCAGGCTGCCCTCTTCTGTCTCTGAGCCTCCTCCGGCAGCTCGGACATCGGCACCGTCTTCTTCTTGTTCCTGGGGAGGTCGAGAGGTGAGAAAGGATCTCGCACACATGAGTGGGTATTCAGTTCACCAAGCATTTAAAATTCACTAATTTTAATTAATGTATGTGCAAATACAATAGTTTATTCTTAATTAAACTTACAAGATAACTGACAAATGAGCAGATTTACATGTTTTACAAGGTCAGTAATATCTGCTGTCACATACTCTTCACTGTCAGGATGTTGGAGGGAAATATTTACCAACTTTCCAAGTGTAGTAGGCATTAAAGGAAAAATGTGATTAGCAGGAATGTGTTGACACCACCATGACAAATCTGTTACTTGCAAACTACTTAAATGTGAAGGAAGAATTTGTACAGCTGTAGTCTGCTTCATGTAACCATGCAGTGCTGAATGGCTACCGGTATCAACCGGCGCATGCTGCAGCTTGCGAGTCATTAGTGTTTGGTGGTCCTTAATGCAAGATCTGTCAAAGTAGCAGACTGTGAATACTCTATACACTATTAGATAATCAAGTGATGGTGTTCGGTGCACCCTGGGAGTTTTTGTGCTCAAGTGTTTAGTTTGTGAGCCCACTTCCCTCTTTGTTATCCCCAGAAAACGTTGTGCTTTCACTCACAGTTGAGTGTTAGGGGCATGCAAGGCATTCTGGTCTATTGATGCTACTGTTCTACCTCCTCAATAGCGCTGAAGCGATTAGCCAGTCAGCTGATTAGTCAAACAGAAAAAAAATCATCATTTAAGTCATTTATCAAGCAAAATTGTAAAAACATTTGCTGGTGTCAGCTGCTTTTTATGGTTTAAAAATTAATCATGTTTGACTCTGACAAAATGTGACTGCATTTTATAAACTTATTAATTATTCAAAAACAAAAACACAAATTAATAAGTGAAAGAAACCCTTGCAGCGCAACTCTTCAACAACACCTTGCCTGTTAGTTGAAATGTGTCACCTACATTTGACTAATTTTTCATTTTATTGTGGATTCTGTCCTTTTACTAAACAGGTAACAACCTTTAGTAGGTGACTGTTATTTGGTGCAGTAACTCACCTCAGATGTTCTCCTTCTGTGATTTGTTGTCCGTCTGGGTCGGCTTGAGGTTTCTCCGTGAAATTTTTTCTCTCTCTGTTCTCCTGTTTTTCTAAAGGGAGAGGAACAATTTCTTTGTCATGCAATACCAAAAACCATGCTAACACATTTTTACAGTGATGACACTGAGCTAAGACTCTTCTCTTCTCAACACTGTTACACCGGGCTGGGTATTGTCTGGAAATGTTTCTGGAAATGGTGCTAAAACTTGGTACCTCACTTTGGTGAACATGATTTTTCTGTTTAAGAAAATCAGACAAAAAAAATCTCTAATACATCAGTGATTAATTCTTGCTCAACAAAGCAGCCATGTAAGAACATTCCCTACGTAAAATATGGTTTAAAATGTGAATAACTATTATTTAAAATATCAGATCAAAGAATAAATAAACAATCCAAAGAACTTGATCAAGTATTTTGCAGAAAACTCTGTGCTGCAGACGCATTTCAGTCCAGATTCAAGGTTCGAGGAGGTTTGTGACCCAGCCCTAATGTTACAGAACATGCAACATAAGTAAACTCTTTAAATAAAAAGAAGATATTAATTACATATTCATGGTAATATCTATGTGTTGTTAATATTTAATAGGAATTAAAAGTAGGATACATTACTTTTTAGATTTGGGCTGCTTTCGTCCTGACATGTACTGCCTGTGCTCTCCTGATGCTCCCCGAATCTCTCCTCACTCATTTCCCACTTGATTAAAACTGTGTCGATATCGCAGGGCTCTTCTTTGACTACGAGGCTGCTGGGAGATGTAGGCAGATTTCTGGCTGCCTCTGATACACCTGAAGTCTCTGAGGAGTGGGAGGTGCAGGATTGGTCCAGGCACATTCTGCTGGGGGATGATGGAGGAACTGACTCCTGGCTTTGGGAGGAGACATGTGAGGGGGGTCTTCCAAAAAGACCCACTGTGAAGAAAGGAGACCAGTAAGCAACAAACTACATTCACTTTCATTACCGTTGACCAAGCTGGGTTTTGTCTACAATAAAATAAAGGACAATAATTAAGATGTAAAGATGCCAGTGTCAACAAAAAGAACAAGGAGTAATAAGACATTTCATTCATTTCATATACATGTGGAAAATATAGCACTCTCTCCACCCTTGGACATTCTTGAATATATGAATCAGTAAGGGGTGTATTCATGTTTACTTACAGGAGATGCTCATTTCACACTCCTGCTGCCCTGCTGTCATCTCGGTGTCCATGCAACCTGGTTCAAACCCGCTCTGCTCTCCCTTCTGCCGCTCACCGGAGGCCTGTGACCCCGCGAGGCTGTGCTCGTTTCCAAACAACCCGCAGGTGCATCCCTGTCTGCGGAGCACCTGCAGTTCGTGTTCTATCTCCCTCAGCCTGCACTCCAGCCGCTGGATCTCTTTGTCCCTGTCCGCCACCATCCGCTGGTACTCGTGAGTCCTGGCGCTGTTGACACCGTACAGCACGTTTATTATCGAGTCTATCGCCAACCGGATGGCGTTTTCCACCAACAGAGTTTCCTCGTCGCGCAGTTGTGGGTGCAAAGTTCTGTTTTTGACCAAATTCATCTTTTAAATCGAACTGTTTTGATGTCAACAAGCTAACAGACTAGCTAAGAATGCTAGGCTATAAGACGCTGCGGCTCAATGAAGACACCACCCCGCGCACACGCTTGTCAAACACAGAGCTCACATTAAACCCACGACTCCAACGCTTTACTGTAAAATAAACAGCCCCAAGCAAATCAGAGTGAGACATCTACTTTCCATTCAACTAACGCTGGATCTAGTGCACTGGAGTTACAGGGTTGTTTCCTGCGTTCTTCACTTCTTCGGTTCAGCGGCTGTGGATGTTGGTTGGGCGGCCACAGTGCCACCTAGTGGTGGTGCACAGTGACTGCTTACACTGATATTAAAGGACAGGTTCACCGTTTTTCAAGTCTGTCTTACAGTCTATTTTTTACATGTCCTATCTGTGATTGTATGGGCATAAAAAATATTTGAATTACGGCTGCAAATAAATGTTTAAATTAATAACTCATATTTGCACTCTGCACTAGTCAATTCTCCAGTACAATTTACAGAAAGTTATATAGATGTACAATATATACTGTATGTTACCATTGTTCTTTTCATATTGACTCATGTATGCATCTATTTTTCACCTACTTGTATATGCATAATAGTTATATATTTGTGGTTACCTAGCTTCCAACCAACAGTCCACAACTCAAAAATCTATTTCAATTTATATTGAAGAGAACACAGAACAGCAGCAAATCCTTACATTTTAGAAGCTGGAATTTTTTTAATCAGTTATCAGAATTGCTGTTTAATTTAACTATCAACCAAATGATTCATTGAGGTTTCAGCAATATATATTCAAATTTGCATTTGACAATGGACAAGAATTTTATTCCTAGTTTGTACTTGTAGCTGGCAAATTTAAAGTTAAATCCATTGTTTCTAAGTTTCTAAAAATTAGGTGCATCAGATTCAAGGTTTTCATGTGTCCCATGTGCAATAAATGCCATATGCTGTATCTTGGTTCACAGTTTAGCATTTGATCTTGTCCCCATTCATACTATTGCAATTTCCTCTGTGCGTTTATCACGAGCACTGTATTGTATTCTGTACTGGAACTATCCAATTAAAAAGACGACAATGGATAAAAATAAAGAAACAAAAAGACAGGATTTTATTGGCATCACCAATGTAACAGTTCTTACAATAAACTCCCTGCAATACATTTCCTGTAAGAGAACATTGCACATACATACATCATTTAAACGGACATAACTCCCTTTATATTTTTTTAAACAATATTCCTCAGATGAATGTTTTAACAATGCCATTTAGAATTATGAGGTCTACTAACAATGAATGCAAATAATACATTCTCTGGAGTAAAATGAAATAAATATGATTGATTACATCAAACTAATATCAAAATATGATTAAATGATTTAAAAAATGATAAAAAATTAAAGTATAAGTGCAATGAATACTGAACTCTAGAAAACAACAAAAATAATAGTAATCGTGCAACTCTTGCAATTTATTATATGTTGAAGAAGAAGTGTAGTTATTAGTGTTTTCAGTCATCAGTACCTACTTTACATACAAGACTCAGAATTCCTAAAAAGAAGAGTAGCTGTAGTTTTGTGTGAGTGAGTGCGTGCGTGCGTGCGTGCGTGCGTGCGTGCGTGTGCGCATCTACATCTGGCCATGGACCTGTTTTGTTAGTTCTGTGTTACTGTAATTACAGACGAGATGATAGAAGTGGATTCAGTCATGTGGATATTCACTGTATGTCGGATACAGCATGTGTTTCTACTATTCTATCACATTAGTAAACATCTCATCCATACAGTAATCTTGCATGCTGTTTGCCTCCTTGCCCTTTTCCTGTCGTCTTTTTCGTCCTCCATCTCTGTCTCCCGCCAGCTGCAGCCAGCGCTTCATGTATCTCTCTATCTCCTCGTCCACTGCGTCCTTGCAGAATGAATTCTGCCTGACTGCATCTGCAGGAGAGGAGGGGTGCAGGGAAAGGTTCAAAGTCTGTCAAAACTTTATGTACTAACATTTTTATTCAAGGTTATTGCACACATCGCCCGCCTCTTTTGCATGCTTTAAAGGTATGTTCTTGCCAAATCATTGATTAAAAGTTACAGCATACTCACTGAGGATAACTCTTTTTATGGTGAGGTTCTCAATCTTCTGCTTGTTATTTCTTCCCCTCCAGTTAATGTTTTTGGCCAAAGTGTTGGTAAAAAGCTTGGCCATTATCCTCCAGACACTCTCTTTGGTCGTCATCCCTCCAGCCAGGCCGAGGTATGAGGTCTGAGTAGTATTATGTTGTGGTAAATTATTTAATTGTGATATGCGGTATGTAGCATTCTTTCAAAAATAAAATGTGGATGTCAATTAAAGGTTTTGAACAAGAAAAAGCCTCTAAGGAAAATTCTAAAAGCTCAAACATTTGAAATCAGTGATTAATTTATTAATATCTTGACCGAGAATGATACTTCACTGATCCAAAGATGTAGAAATTTGAACTGCAACCTCTCATGCTACAAAAGATATGCACAAAACACAAAAAGCTTATCAGCAGCCTCATGAACTTTAAAGGAATAGTTTCAGCTTTTGGGGAACTTTTTGCCCAAAGTCAGATAAGATTTATAGCATTCTTCTGCGTGTATGCTAAATATGAAAATACAGCCAAGAGATGGTTATCTTAGCTTAGAATTTGGAACTTCCGTTTCTTTTGAACAGTTTAACTACTGAGATGAATTGTCGCTGACTGCCACTGTCATTATACTTACTGTAGGTCGAGCTCGTGTCACAAGTTCTTACCATTTTTTTCTTCAGCTCTGGTTCAGCGGAGAGCCTCTGTTCCAAACTTCTTAAGTCCTGCACTGACTGGAGTGGAAGCGGAAGTGTCCCGACATCTGGAGGTTCACAGAGCGGCGCTCCAGATGAATTTCCTGACTGCAGTATTTGAAGAACAGTGGTGTTTTGCTGTTTGATTGTCTCCAGTGAAACAAGGACCTCTAGAAGTATTGCTTTAAAAGACAGGAGAACAAACTTCTTAATACAGCATGATCAACAGCTCAAGTTTTGTGAGAAACTAGATAATTTTTTGTTTATTATTCAGTGCCAGCTGTGACTGATGGATGGCAGCAGACAACCTACCATAGGAAGATATATTTGTGGTTTTAAGTACCAAAAAACCCCCTCAGTGTAGTTTTACATCTGCTCTCTCAGGCTTCTCTCTGAAGCTCTAGTTACAACAGGTCAGTGAGCCAATCAGAAGAGACGAAGCTCTGATTGATCAAATAAAAATATAGCAGATTTCAGGTAAACACACCAAAAAAAACAACAAATCCTGCAAGGTTTGGATGGTGGGTCCAGGTGGGCGGGGCTTGGTGGCTGCTTTGTTGTGACATCACAAAGTTCCAGAAGTCCTGACGGCTGGTTTTAAGGCTCAGTTTCTGAATACAGGCTGTGTGCATTTCTCTGTGGACTGAGGCTTTGATACTTTCACAGTATTAATATAGAAGCTAGAGCTGATCTATAATCAAAAAAGACATGGGAATCTCACTTCATACAACATGGGACCTTTAAGGTTGTGCCTGACCATGGTAACTGTATTTGTTGGATTAACCTTAAAGGTGTATGAACTGAAACTGGAAACTTGGGATGTCCTCAGTTTTTTTTAGGCCTGATCCCCATCAGAGTGATCCACTAGAGAAAAGACATCTTTCTGTTGGATTTGTTGGAACTAAAGGAATAGTATTATTATTAAAACACAGAATAACTGGTGATAACAACAGCAAAAAACAAACAAAGGTTTTTAATTCTTACGGTCACATGTAGGTTGTGGGGCTGTCATGGTGATGTATGTCTGCTGTTGACATGCTAGAGGGTCTTGTGCAGTAAAGTGTGATGTTACGGAGCCATTGGAGCTGTGCCCCTGTGGCTGTGGTGGGCTGATATCTCCCAGACTGTGTTTTGGAGCAGTTGTTTTAGGTGCAGATCGCTGAGTCGCACAATGTTTCTTCATAATAACATCGTCTTCCTCACTGTCAGGCAGCTGGCATCCATTTCTTTCCCTTGATTCAAAATAAAGAGTTTGAAACAGAAAATAACTTCATCAATGACATGTCACCGTTTCCTTCAAGAATAATCATCAGACAACATAACACTGAGAATTCGCTGCAAATACAGAATCTGGTTCTGGGTTTCTACTTATCAAAGAAACCACTTGTATGTATATCTGATTATTCTATTAAGATAGAAAAAACTTTACCTGCCTTTCCTTTTTAGATTACCACCGGGTTCGTCTTCCTCTTCTATTGTCGTCGGCTCATTCATCTGAGGATTTGCAGCTCTTGCTTCACATTCAGCCTGCGTGTCTGCAAAGCAAGATTTTGAGATTGTTCAGATTAGCATTCAAAAAACATTTGAAATTGTGATTCGATCCTTGAAAGTATTTTAGTCGCACAAAACTCAATTAAACGGCAAAGACCTTCACTGTGTTAAATATAAGCACCAATACCAGACTGAGGAAGGGACGTGGAAAGGACAAATTTTCACTACAGCTGGATATCAATACTTTTTTAGCTCAACACCGTTATGTCCATGGTACAGCACTGCTAGCATGGCTGTAGACTTGTTGGTACTGTACCAACTGAAACCTCTTTCATTGCATATAGTATAGACAACTGTCAAGTACCAAAAGCTGGCCACAAACTTCTAAATCAGATTCATCATCTTGTTCACTTATTCTTCGATGAATTAGTTCCTGATGTAAATCAAAATGCTTTTCAATTCAAGAAAACTCATTTAAAATTTGACCATCTCTGTCAAAAACCAAGTAAAATATCACACGGTGTAATCACAGCCATCAGCTGCAGGAGGTTGTTTTCTCACGTTGTGTCTGGATACTAAAATTAGTGTCTCAAAAGCAGTGATTTGATCTTCCTTCTTGCTACTTGAAGTGGAGGGAAGTCGTTACATCACGTGCTGAACAACAACAAAGTTCATGTGCACACAGGAGTATTGACAGAGCTCGAAAACCAGACAGAGAAAGGATGGAACACAGCTATATCAACCCGATGCTGCACAAACTCCATAGAAAAACACTTTTGTATCAATAAATATATGAATGGCTGTAATAACATATCACACAAAACAGCTGTTTGCTCATTAAAAGACGAGGCTTGCTGTAGGGCTTGGCAATAAAACAATCTCAAACACCAGCAGGAGTTCTTCATGTCTGTTTTTTTAAGTCATTAAAAGTCAGAAAGTGCAATTTTATTTTCTATAGCAAAAGGCATGACGGCAGAACGGAGGAAAAAAACATGTTTCAGGTGCTAAAGTGGCTGACTCTCGAAAATAAATGATTGTTTAGAACCATAACAAGCAAGTCTCGCCTGTTTATCCAAAGCCTGGGAGCATATCAGAATATTTTACTCCTGTTACAACATGCAATACTCTTCTATGATCACTTCCATCGACAAAGTTACATACTTGAATACATTCAAAAACTGATGTTGCATCTCAGAACAGCAAAACACCGATTTGCAGATGTATGCCGCCGCCAACCTGTCCAGTTCCAGTTAATTAGCGCGTGCATTCTTGAGTTATGGCCAATAACGTGTTCTGTGTCGTCACAGTGACTTTGACCACCAGAATGTAATCTGTTCATGTTTGAGTCCAACTGAACATTTGTGCCAAATTTGAAGAAATTTCCTCAAAGCATTTCTGAGATATCACGTTCCCAATAATGGGATGCATGGACAGATGGACGGACAACTAGGGAACACAATGCCTCTCGCCACGGCTGTAAAGTAACTCCTGTCCTGTGTATGTCTGACCTGGGAACAGCAAAGCGGAGTGGCAAACAGTGCTCCAGTGGGCTTAGGACACTAGGGGACTGAAGTAGTTCTCTTATCAGCCCTGAACACACAAAGAGCACACGATGATGGGGGAATGCAGCCACCATGCTATTTGCTCTTCTACAAATCCACTGTTAAAATCTTAAGACACAGCTCGCTGAAATGGCTGGCCTCTAAAGGTGTAAAGGACACAGCAGGAAGCAGTTTTATCATTGTCAGTCAGAAACAGAAACCGCACACGCACAGTTCGTAGAAAACCAACCAAAAAAACTCAATTCTTAGAAAAATGTTCAGGGTTCAGGTCTTCCTCCAGAAAAAGGGAACATAGCTAAATGAAGCATTAATGTTCAGGTGCTTTCTGAATGTAAATAGTAGGCAAGTACATTATAGTTATGATATTTAGGAATATGACTCCGACAAACAAGTTAAGCTTTTTGCTGATGTGTCTGACATCACTGGGGTTTGTGCCTCCAACAGCCTACAATCTGGAGTAGTACTCAGGAATAGATGTATTTGCATTCAGAAGGACACTAAATATGAACATAACTTGTTTGTTTACACACACACTTGGCACCTTCAGTCTGAAGTTCAGGGAGTACAAATACTTGATACTCTCCGCAGCTAACATGGAATAACACTTACAACTCAACGAGGTAACAGCAACAATAAATATCGTAAATATCACGCAAAAGGTCAACCACAAAAATGGCATTTATAAAGTGACAAACTAGCACTGGTCTGGTTCCTATCACAGAAAAGATCAGTAACGGCAGACAGGAGTGACTGCTGTGGGGATTTTTACTATGATTTTAGTTTAGTTTATTAATGTTTTTTTCCCCCATTTAGGCTCTTTGTGTTAGCTATATTTCCCCTAATAAATCTATTAGTAACCTAACAGATGGAGATGAGGGGTGACCGAAATAATGAACCGATACATTTATCATAAATTACTCATGAGCTTGTCATCGTTGTTATGGGAATGTTTTTCATCATTTATCAAGATTGTTTTATCACCCAGCCCTCTAGAAATTAGTGCTTAACTAATTACGGATGGTGGTGAAATCGCTCTAGGAACGACTCAGAACACATAAATAAACAAAATAAAAAGATTTTGCCGATTTTTTGAGAGGTTTTTATGGCAGTATATCCCACATTTTTATTGTATTACTGCCTGTCAGGATAAGATGGTGAAATACAGTGTGGTCCAAAAGTTTCGAAGCCCACTGTGTTGATTTCTTGTACACTAACTGCAAAAAGAGTACAGTACAACGATTACTAGAGTGTTGTATGGAATTAGTGATGTATGTGATGTACTGATTGCTGTTTTAATGTCACATGCATTGAGTGCTAGGTTGTACAAAATGTATTCTGACCACATTGAAAAGGCAAAAATACCTATTCTCAGTGGCCACACTCAAATGCACCACACTGCCTCCGTTGTCTTAATATAATGAACCATGCAAAGGGAGATGATGGGAGCATACACTACTTCCAGTCTCTCCAGAAAGAAATCCATTATGTTACACTTGATTGTATGCATGAAGCGTGGCTGAAGTAGTTGGGTAAAAATTTGTGGCAAGGGGGGGGGGGGGGGGGTGTTATCTGTCAATTTATTATCTTCTTATTCGCATTTACCAATTTATCAACCACATGAGACTAAACCCTGTAGTTGTGTGGGAGGGAGATGTATCACCTGTTCTGAACCTAGTGAAGTCATTCATTTCAAAATGATCTGATATTATGAACAAAGATCAGGAGACTGATAGCATTGACCACATTCATCATGGCACCAGTGGTATTTTCAACTGCAGCAGCCTCATCTGTGTTTTGCAGATTTGACTTTTGCAGACACACGAGACTGAGGTTAATCGTCACGACAACAGCAGCAGCTGAGCTTACCTTTTCTTGCAGGCTTTTCTTTATGCAGATCTTCGGCTCCACGTTGACCCTCCTGCTGGTCCAGCAAACTCCCCTCACACACTTCCCACTTGATGACCGTCTCCAAGTCAGAGGGCTCCTCTTTAACCAGGGAGGTGATGCACCTAAAGGGCTGGCATCCAGCTGCTCGTTCACCTTCCCATGAAGGTGTCTCAGTCTGGGCATGTTGGTGGGGAAAGGCCTCCATCGTGTCATGGCACTTCGGGGAAAGATGTGTGGGTGTTGCTGCACCAACGCCTGATAAACAGATAAGCGGATAGAACAATGGGTGGGTGGACTTGACGACCACATCCACAAGTAGCTGCGGCGGGGAGATGTTGTGTCACCTGTTCCTCCACTTGGCTTTTGTTTTTTTGTTTTTTTAACCAATTCATTTTACATCAACTGATTTTACTCACCACTTGATTTGACTTCAGGCTCATTTGTCTTTTGGTCATTTGGCTGCCTCCTGTCTACCTCCGCACGCAACATCTTTAACTCACTCTCACTTTTCTCCAACTTGCACTCCAGTCTCCTGATCTCCTTGTCCCTGTCGGCCACCATCCTCTGGTACTCCAGCACTTTGCGGTTGCAAGCGCTGCAGATCACGTTCATCACAGTGTTTATAGCCGCCCTGATGGCATTCTCTATGGCCAGAGCCTCGTCCTCGTTGTGCAAACTCGGGGGCAAAGCAGGCAGGTCGTGGCTATTATTATTACTACTCATCGTTACTCACTCACGGAGTCGACACTTCACAGATGACAACACTGCTCTCACGGGTTTCTTTTTGCTCACTTGCCAGCGAGCGACCCAAAAACAACGACACAAAAAAATGTGAAGGAGAAATAAGCCACAGTCACAGTTTGGTGTTTAAATGCTTACAGCTGCCACAAATACTATCTGACAGCTAGTTCAGGCCGAACACAACAACTAAGACAATTAACCACACTCAAGTCAATGCGAGTTACTACTGCCAGCTAGCTACTTTCCCTTCTTCTTCTTCTTCTTATTTTTCTTCTTCTTCTTCTTCTTCTTCTGGTTCTTCTTCTTCTTCTTCTTCTTTGTGAACCAACTTTAAAGGTACATAGCGCCACCTAGTTTGTCGCAGTGTGCAGAATCACAGCATTATTCTGTCCTCTGAATGCTGTTTACTCCGTCAGTGGTTCTCCATGTGAGGTCTTGGGAGTTCCCAGCAAGAAGCGGAATATATTATTTTCAATATAATTCCATTCATAAGTAACACAATGACGGAATGTGCCGATCAGTTACAAACACGTTCTGTAAAAAAACAAACATCTAAAAGCAAACAACCTTATGTGATGGGGGACCTTTGGACAACATCTTATGATGGGGGTCAATAGTCTAACTGGTGTCCTGTCTTAGGGGTTCTTGATGTGAAATAGTTTGAGAACCACAGGTCTATATAACCCAACAACCCCCTTCTGATTTCCCTGAAATCCTGTCCAGTGATTTTAAATTTCATTCCTGCCCTGTCTCATGAGTTTATTTCTTAATGCCTCACTCTCTGAGTTTTATTACCTAGTTTGTTTGTTTGTTTGTTTGTTTGTTTTTCGTTTGTTGTATTTTTTATGTGTCATTGAGGTTGGCAGACCAATAAAACTCCACTGGCCAAATACTGAATTATTGTGGAGCTGCAGGTTTCGGTGCCTGTGGCTGTTAAATGAAACAATTTATCAAGTTATGAAACAATGTGGATGTAAAAGTGCAATTGTAAGTGAGCAGCATTTTGCTGTTGAATTGTATGGCCATTTTAGAGGCTACATATTTCCCTGTTTCCAAGGTCAAGAATAGACTTTGAAGCTCGGGGTACTTTGTAGGATTTATGGAAATGGAATGTATTTTTTATGATTATTTTAAAACAGCCCAGTCCAACACACTGAGTGATAGTTACACACATTATGAACATAAATGAAAGATTTTATAGATTTCTTCTGACCCGAAGCATAAACTCTCCATATGTATGGGTATGTCTCAAACAATTATTCCTTAATTTCTTCTTAATCAGGCCTATAGTATTTTACTAATAATAATGAAATAAATAATAGAGAAATAAATATCGGAATATTGGAATTAAACTTTATTGATCACCTTAGGGAAATACTGTACATCATGAGCATCTGCTCCATCCTGTTTATTTTAGGAGAAGTTGGCCTCTCAATAACCCTGTAGTTTCCACCGCACCCTTGATCAATACCAGCAATTGAACAATTCAAAGATGGATGATGGCCCAGCAAATAACTAAAGCATTTCTCTCAAGCAAATAAAAAAAGCAACAAAGTTCCTCTCTTCTTCGTTAAAAGCTGGAGGCAACATAAAACACACATGATGTTTGAACAAGAGCAAACAAAATAGTATTTTAATACAGACAAATTCCCAATAAAGCTGCTATCATTTACATGTTTTCTGTTTCTGTTGTCAGACATCAGAACAGCTATGAAACAGTGACTGAGCATTAAGACTGAATCTTAACAGCGGTCACTTCCAAGCCATTTCCAAGCTGCTGCTCTGCTGCCAAAATCCTGATTTTATAACCACAACATTATCTATAAAAATCACCATATGTATATAAGTTATAGACAACAGCTGTGCTGTGATTTGGGCAGCTTTCTCTTGTGAAATGTTCAGTCAGAGAGAAAGTTACAAGCTCCTTCACATGCACTGCCTTGTGGTCAGCATAGACAGGTGTGCCTGTGGAGGGGAATACAGGTGACTCTCTTCTACGGAAAGTAGCTAAGTTTGTCACCAGGTGCTTTTTACGATGCAAATATACAGCCATTGTGATCAGTGTCATCAGTCTTGTGAATTTCTCTTTCTCCAAACCAATTGACAGGATCGTTTCTTATTCTTAGCTCTCATCCTCTCGCTGGGAATCAGATGGAACATTTGGGTTCTTCATTTGGTCACTAAAACAGGAACAACACCTTCTGCTGTTTTGTTGAGAATGCAGTAATCAGTACTGAAACATGGTGGTGAACTCTCATTAACAGGACTGTTGGGTAAACTGCACTCTAGGCTTTGGGTCAGGTCCTCACAACTGCAACCAGAGTCCGTACGGCTAATCTCTAAGAAAGTTTGAGGTGGAGAGGGAAAAACTTGTACTTCTCCATTACCTAAGCCCCAGACAGAGCAAGGGAGCTGAGTGTAAGAAGTGTTCCCTGGGCAGACCATAGTCATAGGATTCAAAGTCTCATGTGTCTCAGGTAATCCAACATATGAGCTTTGACACTGACTGAATGCCAGTTTTGGTGCTGAAGGGTTGTGGAAGTCCTGGTCCTCTTCTGGATCCTTGGTGATGGGTTTCGGCACAACAGTCACAGCGTTGGTAATCATGTTCTCCTCAGTTTTGTATGTTAATGCAAATTTGCCTTGAGGTGAAAACCATTCCTGTAAATTCAGTAGCATGGGGATACATGAGGTGTGATGAAGTCACAGGACTTATTTGTATTGTAGCACATCTTGCACAACATACACCAACCTAATGTTAAACCTAACCCCCTCAGGATTAATTGTAATGACTTTGTTGATCATTTTGATGACTTTTTATACAGGTCAATGCTTTGTTGTATGAACAAACACCTGCTAGCATGGCAAGTATCACACCTGCTTAGCATAAACATTGCTATTTTGAGCATGTTAGCATGCTAACTTTCACATTTAGAACAGCTTCATGTCTAGATTTTGAGGAATTTATTACTTATGTGTTGTGCTTTGTTTTGTGTCCTGCATTATGTTATATCCCTTATGTGTAATTCTCTTCATATAGTAAAGCAGAATTGAAACTCAACAAAATGACAACCAAAATATCCCTGATGGCCACTGTTGTCAACAGACACCTGGACTACATTTCATTGAATGTTATCATCAAAACCTGAGTTACCTCACTTTCCTAAAAACCAGACAATAAGACTGAGAATGGCCGAGAGGACATCTTCCTACCACCTCACCTGCAGATTGCCTTCATGATGTTGAAAGAGAGGTTGAAAGAAAGGGGCCGGTGATGGTGTGTGGGACAGAGTTTTTATCTTCATCCTGTTGTACAAATTCATGAAAGATCAGAAAGATCAAATCTCATCTCACAATCATTATCCAGGGCAGATTACATCTGTTATGACAAGTTTAAATTTCCCCTTTCACCAACATTTCAAAGAGCAGATGAGTTACCTTGCAGTAGGACTGTAGAATACAAACAGCAGAGCTCCAACAACCAAACACACTGGGCCCAAAGATCTGGTCAAAATGACTAATAGACTTCCTTGTTCTGAGAAAGAGTCATGAAATAAGTCAGAATTAGTGAGTCAGACTACAGAGATGACTGTAAAACTATTAGGTGGCTGATGCCTATGAGTTATAAGTACTATTCTACGAAGGTGGTGAGAAAAAAAGGTAGCAAGTGAGAAATTTTTTTAGGTCTTATAGAATCTGTTATTCATACAGTAGTCTATACAATAATATACAATACTTGTTCATGATGATACTGACATACACGTAATTCAGAGACAATGAGACCTCACTCACAGTGCAGGCCAGGAGGAAGCAGACTTTACATACACCTGTACACCAGCACATGCACTGGTATCATTGAGAGTCAGAGCCATGAAGCTTTTGTACTAAAAACAAAGTGGCATTTTACCTGCTTGTGCTTCAGTTTTCCAGCATGTCGTTGGACTCCATTTACTCCAAAATCCTTTATAACCTAAATCTTCTGGAGGTTTTGATCTCACTTTAATGCAATATGTAGCATCTGCGTCAAGTTGTGATCTTAGGATGGATTCAAACTGCAGTCTTGATTTGAGAGTCTGGGGAAACAATAAACCAATCATTGTTAGATCTTATTACAGCGAAACAAGTTATCAAAGTATGGATATTTATGACAGTGAATCTTACTTGGCTCCAACTGCTTTGAGATCTTTGAATTAAGAGTTCGTAGTCCAGGAATTTACCGATGTACCTCTCGGTTTCATACCCACTTGCCCAAGTGATGTTGAAATGCTCTGGCGTTGGTTGGGCCTTAACATCATACGGGGGTGTCAGCTGAACTGATCACAAACATTGATTGAATCATATTCACATATATGTAAATCCATACACTTTGCAGAGACATTAGCCTACCTAACAGTTGTTCTTCAGTCTCTCTCCTGAACAATAAAATACACTTCTTTGATATCATAATACCCTTATATTCTTTTATGGGTGCCAAACACACACCTGTAGACACAGCTGCAAACACACACAATCTGTCAGACACATACGATCAGTACGAAGTAAAATTAATTCATACTTACTGTTCTTTGATGGCGCAAAACCCTTTCTTAGAGATTGACAGCCAGATTGATTACAAAGTTGTATGGTATAATTATAGAGACTATTAAATCCATATTGCTTCAGGACTTTACAGACACAGCTGTAAGTGTGATTCATCAGCACAAGTGGACAAATGTAATTAATGGACATCCTAAGGGAAATAAAAACAATAACAGAACAACAACATGTTTACATCATGTGCCACAAACACAAACATTAATGTCTGTATGAGTAATAATCATTGATTCATATAATTCTGCAATTAGTGCAATTACCTAATGTCAGTGAAATTCAGGCTGTAGTTGGTGTTGGACGGTCCCGCAGGATTACCAGTGATGTTCAAGACGCAGGTAATCGTGTCCCTGAACGTACTGATACATGAATATCCATCAACTACACATGTGGGAAGAAAAGATTGATGTCATGCAGATTTGGACACGATTAATAATATTTCTAAAAAGGAAAGACTTCAGATTCTAAAGTATAAGTAAAAATGATACAATATAAAAAATACTCCACAACAAAATCTGCAGAAAAGAGTCCCCTGTCAGTGTTATACTGTTATATAGGTAGCTTTTTACAGTTGTAGCTGGTCGAGGTGGAGCTACTTAATTACTTTACAGTTAGGTAGTTTAGACCAGTGGTTCACAATCCAGGGGTCGGACCCCGTGTGCAGGGTCAGAAGATAAATCTGAGAGGCAGTGAAATGATTGAAGGCAACTCCAGCCAACAGATATATGTAGGTAAGTAAATATTACAAGGTTTCTCTTGAATGTATAAGTATACACAGAACAAAAGTACTGAGGTACAGTACTTCAGTAAATGTTACTTTCCACTACTAGGGTAGTGAAAATATTACTCAAATGTTCAAATGTTTAAGGCAATGATAACCAGAAGATGTGAATTGCTACTTGACATTTCTAATCTACTGTAAAACATTTCCCTTGAACCTCCCACTGTGGTTGATAACTGGAATGTGTGACAGACCCATGTGCACAAATACTTGTACAAAGGGGAAGAAGGTCACACAAATCCAGACCACAAGATGAGATATGCTATAAGCTGCCTTATTAAAGCTGCTCCCAAAAATATCTCAGAGAAAAGCATCTCTGTATCCAGACAAGTAAACAGTACCTCTGAAGCAGCTGGTTACTGCGAAGATGCTGGAGCACCAACACACGAACAGGAGCTGCGGACACTTCATGTTTCCATAGAGATGAGTATCACTCTGTGGATATGAATAAAACATTTCTTCTGTCAATGTCTTATTATACTGTATCTACTGCTTCTGTAATACAAAACATTTATCAATCCAGTCTACACTAACATTCACCTGTGAGAGGACTAAGACAAATACACAAAAATTCACAAATATAACAATATAGCTTGAGTTTCCATTATTTGAAAAATAAGACAAAAAAATGTCACGGGTGCTCTGATGTGCTGTCATTGGAAAAATGCTATTACCTTGGGGGCTGCCCTGGTGCTGTTGATGTCTCAGAGACTGAATGAGATGGAACTGAGGTTTAATTTATCAACAGTTGTATCACAGGAAGTCAAACCTCTTTACGTCACAAGTTTCTTTTTCTTTTCTGGTCTCATTCTGTGCATGTGCTCTTGCCTCTGTTCATAGCGCCTGTTAAACAATTGAGGCTCTTTTAGACCAGTTTTTGTTTTGTTTTTTTAATTTGATATAGAATGCAGTATTGTGATTAATCACATTCAAATAGTCTTTTCATGTCACTGTGGGTTACATTATTTTGTTGTGGTGGATTATAATTATATTTAAATTTTTATTACAGGTTTTTAAGAATCAACTGTCAAAAAAACTTTTATTTTTGTATTTTTGTTTTGGGGGGGGGGGTGTCATTCTTCTAAAGTGGCAAAGAGCGCTGTGTAACTTCCAAAATCTCCCATACTGTGATACTGAAGTGTTTAACTGGGTTGTGATCTTGTGACTGTAAAGCACCTGATTCATATGGTTTTTATACTCATCAAGGATAAAACTTAGATAATTCTACATGAATGTACCCCGCTGGTCTGACCGTCAGAACGAATGGTAAACTTAGCTTCATGCTCAGGGGTTACTCAGAGTTGTTTTAGCAGTTGAGGAGCATATCTGAAATCAAGCTTTTTTCTGTCTGCTGTTGGAAAAACCTGGAAAAACTTATTTAAGAGCTTTACTTCATCTTGCTTGGAGTGCTGTAACTTTGCACTCAGGAAAAATGCACTAAATCATCTTCAGCTGGCTCAAAATGCAGCTGCTCTGCTCTTCACTGAAATCATAAGAAAAGAATATTCATCATATTCATCAAGACCATCAAGATCTCTTCTAACAGTTCCCAAGTTTAGACCTGCAGCCAGGGGAGGTGTGCTGTTATAGCCATGGCCGCGGGAACTAGGGGGCTGTAGTGTAAACATAACCACTTCTACTCCGCCTCAGAATGACTTCTTACCTGGACTCTAACCATTCTCACTCCTCATGCCAAACCCTAATCAATCCAACCAGCGGGGGCAAAGATCATTAGCCAATCAGAGGCAGTGTAGGGCGGGTCCTGTCAACTGTGTAGGAGCGTTTTTAAGTTTACATCCGGCTGCTGTAACATTGATAGCCACTGGAAGGATAAAATCACAATGGAGGAAAAGCGTACTGCAGATTCTTTTAGGGGAACCGCCAGCTAAAGAGAGCACAGGTGAAGTCCAGCCTTCCCAGCAGAGCAGCTCCACCAGCATCGATTTCGCTTGGTTGTAGTTTTTCCTCGGGGACGGAGATTGTCGCCGCAGGCACCCGCCGGACTACCAGCGTTAGCACCGCCCACCACTAAGGACCCCTGCGGCTAACAGGTGTCAGCCTGGGCTTGACTTGGCAGGTAAAGGGAAGCTCTTCAACCACTAAACTTTAATCTTCCGGCCAGACGTTTTGGGAAAGAAACTTTCAGCCGTGCATTTACACCAGCTTCGCTAAATGGAAGTGGCTTCATCACGGACCTTCTCCGCCTTGCATCATGAAAACATGGCCTCGGCAACACCATGACCCAGAAGAGACAAACTCCCCTCTCCCTGATGCATGTCCACACTGACATTTTAAACTGAATTGAACATCCTTCCCCCCGATGAGAGACTTTCCACAACACCTGAGCGCAAGGCCACGTTTGGATGATTAACTAGTGGAGCAGCCTGTCTGCAGCTCAAGGTAAGTTATTTGGTTTAAGCTGCCTCCAAGCAGTTTAATATTCAGATGTCAGTTTCCTTTAACGTTACACTGACATAACTTATATGCGTATTTTGGATATGTTCTTATGTGCCGTGCGCAATGGGTTTTTGGGCATGTTGGTTACCATAGAGACATGCATTTGATGGTGCAGTAGTGTAAGCTGCCGCTGAGCAGTTTAATATTCAGTTGTCAGTTACTTTTAACGTCACACTGATATACCTTTCTTGAAATAATGTGCGTATTTGGATATGTGCTTGTGTGCCGTGCAATGTGTATTGCAAAGCCTTTTTTATGGACCTGGCTGCTTTTGTTGTTACTGCTGCTTCTTTGGTGTGTGCGTTGTAGTACTGTTGTAGACCTATGTTGTATGTGTATGGGATGGGGTAAAATGCTCCTCCCACTACAGCACCCCAAACTTAAAACATTGTCCCTGGGCCCTGGTTATAGCGCTTAAACTGTAGAATCAATTTTCACAATCCTCACCACTATCTCTGTATAATTCTTTGAAACTCCAGTGAAAATTTTACTTTTTTAAACTTGTTTTTAACTGACCTTTATCTCTAGGACTTTTAATTTTATGTCATTTTATTACTGTCTCTTATGTCCTTTGTTTAAGCACTTTGTAAATATCTTAAAATTATTAAGAAATTATTATTAAATGGTCATGTCAGAAGTGGTTTCATGGCTATTTTCACTTGATAGAACATCAACCTACCTTTTAAAAACCAAATGGCTATCACAAGGTTTTTTTTGCTTGATCCCATTATTTAAAATCTACATTTACAATATTACTATTCCAACACAGACTTTCAATATCAACTTTTATGCAGATGATACAGTCTTGTATACACATGGCTCTTCTACAATTCCAACCATGAAAGTAAATCTAAAACCTAAAACTTGTACTGAATGCTGATAAGACAAAAAAGTGTTTTATTCTCATGAACCTGTGATTCCATGTTACATCTTCCTACTGTCCAAACACTTAATAGTACTTACACTGAAGTTGTTCACTCTTATAAATATCTGTGAATTTCATTAGTAGTAGTGTTACATTTAAACCTCATGTGGAACAACTGGCACAGAATCTGAATCAAGACCTCTGGACACTCTGACACTAAACAGACATGTGGCAAGCTTCAGATGGTTGATCATTATTGATATCTACAATTATGTCCTCATTGTTGATGTGCAAAACCCACAAAATAATAACCTGGAATTACTGCCTCACGATTGTATGCAGTTTACATCCATGTCTGTCCAGACTCATATAATATACTGTACGTAGTGAAGACTTTGAAAGGATTTAATAAAAGGTATTTATAGTATTTTTTTGGCTTTCAAGTTTCAAGGTGGACAACCAAGATTACTGTCACCAAGTCAGTATCCCACCAAATGTGAAATATGGTCACTATCTCCCGCTCTGTTCCAGAGTTACGGCGCTGAATAATGGCCAGAAAAGGGTTTTTGCAGAACATTATGACGTCACAGGGTTGCTGAACCTTTTGAATTTAGAATATCATCTCTTAATATTTTTTTCCTTTTTTTTCCTTTGTTGTTTAAAAGTTTAAATTGCAAGTTTTGAATAAACAAAGTCTTTTAGATCTCTTATCCTGACTGTTGAAATTACACTGCATGTGACATCACAGGATACAGTGATGCACAGTGGTGTATGTGCAGCTTTTGATACCAAAAAACCTTTGCATGAGATAAAGGGGAAGACAGAAAGAGGCCAGATTGAGAGACAACATGCATTAACAGGAGAGAAAATGATGAGCTGCAAAAAATTCAAAACACATAACTGGAAATCTGTTATCAGCCTTAAGGCTGACATTAAGCACTTTCTCATTGTAATGCAGCACAGAGCCAATATCATATCATACATGTCACTGTGCTTACACTCTGCACTCTGTGTGAATACAGATTTTATTTACATGATCAAAAATGATTATTAACTGGATTGTGTGGAAAGTGTAGACAGAAACAGGTAGGCTGGTGTAGGATGAAGAAACAGACTTTAAAAAGCAACTGTGTGAGGCCTTAGCTGGCAGGGAAACTCAGGATATGGAAAGTAAATGAGACACACTTCCCCCTCCCACTACAGGACCCATCAGGAGCCCTTTCAGTAGGAAAAATCCACCCTCAGACACTCACTGTTTGATATTATCAGTTAAAGATAACCATCAAAACCTGATAAATATGTACCTTGACAATTTAAATATATCATGATGTAATGTCATAAACAAATTTGTCAAGAATAGGAAAAAAATACATAACATTGGCCCAGAACAGCTAAAAGCCAATCCATTTTTTCTGTGTTTTTTAGCCACGAGTTTTCCAGGGGAAGGGTAAAATATCACGGTTGCACTTCCTTAGTTGTGCATGTACAGTAACTTAATAAATGGCATTTGGTGAAAGACAACAAACGCCCTCTGATGAATGAGGTCAATGTTTCTACTTTGTTCCAGTTTGCTTTTTACTGACATCGCACAAAACAGGATGGATGGTTACAGTGGTTACAGACAAAATGCATATACAAGGAAAACAAACATTATCAGACATCTTGATAAGGCAGCAGGCATGCTAAGGCTGCAGCACAGGCTAATGAAGCATGCATGACCATGAGAGCATGAAGCTGTAAATACAGTGACAAAAGACATTCTCCAGCAGTATGAACCAAGGCAGTGTGCAACGTTTTGATCCTGTGTTGTCGTCTATGAAGTGTTCCATTAGAATAAAATATAATTTTTACTATGATCTATTAATAAATAGATACATTTAAAATTTGTTTTGATGAATTATGGGTTAGCGTAAAAGACAATTAGAAAAAGAGAAGATTATTACATTGGCACACTCTTTGAATGGTCTTTCAAAAGCAAAGCACAGACAAAGGAACATGACTATTTACATACAAAGTAAAAAGTGCACAGATCAACATTTCAAGATGAACAAGACATACAGGATTATGTGCTGACCGGACAACTAGAATCTTCTTTTAATTCAAATATCTTTTGTGAAAATGTCAACGACGTCCCCATGTTTTAAACTACAAACTGTAATTGTGTCATTAAACCAGCAGCGATAATCACGGTGTTTCCCGTAGTTCATTCTCTGCGTTGCTGGAGTCCTCCTGAATAGTGTTACATATCATCCACTGCTTGACGTAGTTAGAATTTAAGTTTTGGTGCTCATGAAATAAATCTGAGTCTATGTTTTCTCCTGTGTTTGAGTCCGAGGCCCCAGGGCTGCTGCACTCTACAAAACCACTGTCAATGGTGTCCAAGTCCACATGGGGGTAGCCGTCTTCTGACTGCTCGTTTGAGGCGAACGAGTCGAGTGATAGCCTCTCTGGTTCATGAAACTGGGCGTGTGGCTGAAAGTTTATATTTTCCACTGATAACTGATTGGATATTTGGTTCTCATGCTGTGGTAATACCCCACTTTGTCTGTCCATGCTGGACAGCTGTGGTCCCCCTAAATCATAGCCAGCGTGCGCTCTGTTGTCTTCCTCAAATGAACCAAAGCTTTCTCCGTCTTGGAAACTCCTGAGGGTGTTCACGGAGCTCTGTGACATGACCTCCTCCTCGAACTCTTCTCCAGACAGGGTTACAGTATGGATGGAGATGTGTCCCTCAGAGTGGCTGGTGCCCTGCGAACTGTCCCGGTCCTGGAAGTGCAGCAGCAAGTTGCTGTGAGGCTGCAGCATATGGAGGAAGTGACCACCTTTTTTGGTCTCATGGTCCTCGCCGTAGCTTTGCTTCTCGTTGTTCCACTGGAGGATGTCGTGTTGCTTCTCGCTCATCGTCTGAACGTGTGAGTTGATCTTTAGGTAATCGTACTCGTTGAATACAGGCTTCACCCACTCCTTCAAAAGAGCAAATGGAAGACATTAACATGGAGTACTGGCCTAAATAAATGTTAACACCAGCCTGTGAATTTTTAAAGGAATAGTTTGACATTTTGCACTTCTTTCTTTCTTTCCACTCTAAAACTCTTTAAGCAGCCGTCCCCAACCTTTTCCAACTCATGGCCCACTTGAGAATCTAAAAAATATTTACTACATGAGGATTTCACAACTTTCAGCAGGATCTAAATATTTATAGTAGCTTCTATTGCACCAGACCATACATGTACATATATGCTCAAATGGCAAACCTGATGGAGGCAAGTTTAGTACAGATACAACATGATACTACAATGAGGGAAATAACACATGAGTTGTCAAAGTAAATTAATTATTTGTAATTATTATCAGTTTCAGAATGTCTCTTTCATGAGTAAGTTTCAGGAAAAATACGATTTTCTTACATCACATAGAAAATATTGACATTTTAGTCATTCAACAATCACTATTTTTAGCTATTTTCCAATACGTGGAAAGACAGAAACTCTAGAGCAGAGTAAAAGGAGCACACATGAATGTTCCCACACTACATATATAATATGGTGTGCTCATTTAAGAAATAATGCCAGGTACAATCGTGTTTTTGACTGTAATACATTCTCTACACAAATGTACGTGTACATGTACAGCAGCTCATTCATGTAACAGGCAGGTAAATCTTCTGCAGTCAGCCTGTAGCCTCCATGCAGCAAGGTGATGCCCAGATAAGAATGAATCAGTCTCTTGACGCAAAGGTCACCACATCCTGAGGTACAAAGCTCATCAAGCATCACGGTGTCGTCTCTGATCCGCTGAGAAAACACAATCAGCCTGCACCACAAGACAAAGATAGTGCAGGCAAACTAGACCAGCGACTTCTGGTTTGGTTTTTCACAGCGAACCTGACAACATGATATACAGCACCAAAAAAATACACCTGGTGAGAGCCATCTGAAGAGCAACAAGGATCGCACTACAGAGCTTCACACCTGTCATAAAGCACTTCACACTACAGACGTTTTGTTTCACTCACACTTTCACACTGGACTACCACTGCACCAGATTTCAGATGATGTAATACAGATTCAAGATGATGTAACTTAAGCGTGCCATTTGTATTTGTATTTGAATTCGATGAATTTGAGACTGCAGTATTCACATACTCACACAGAAGACTGTGAATATAAACTACATACTGTGCACAGTATGCTGTATAATGTACTGTACAAGCTACTCTTTATGATGAAGGACTGGTGGCAAATTGAGTGTTATTTGGGGTATTTGAAAGTACTAAACATTAGGGCCGAAGTCTGACTCTGCCATCAATATAAAATAAGTTGACAGAGTGAGTTTTAGTGAAAATACAGACGCCACTACAGCAGACTCAGTATCATCTACCTACGCTCAACTCCTACTTTTTCTTCTTTTATTGAAAGTATGTGTATTTGCTCCTAGGTCTACTGAGTAAGTCCTCATAAAGGCATACACATTTACCGAATGTCATTTATGTCTTCTATAATGTGATTTATATAGTTTGCATGTAAAACAAACAGAAGGAAGTTTGGTTTTCTTACACAAGCCAGAAGATAGAAAGCTCAATGCAGTTGCACCTCCTGACATAACGTGTCTTCATGCCACAGCCATTATCTGTTGTCGCTCACATGTTTTCCTTCACACTTAACTTCACACTTCACACTTCACACTTCTGTATTTTTAGGTTGTTTTTAAACGTATGAATGAGTTTGTGTGTTCTTCTATTTGTAAATCCGCTTAACTTGCCCCATAGGTCACAAAATGTTAATACATTTTTTTAGCCTGGTTTAGTTTATACATTTAGTATAGAAGAGCAAAGTACAGGAGTGCACTTCAGGATTTCATTATCTCTCTTGTACTTCCCCCTCCACAGTGTGTTCTCTGTTATTTGCTGCAGCAGCGCACTCTGCTGAGCAATGTTTGTAACTGCACACAAATCTCACACTAACTGTGGTGTTCGAGCTGTTTGTCATGAAGTGGCTCATTCAAAAGTAAATAAGCAAATAACAGTATGTTTGACAGAATTCCCCCATATACTGTAGACGATGCAATGATGTGTTTGCAACAGATGGTTAAAAACAAAACTCTGAGAAACAAGTAATGTAACATTATATAAAGATCAGGCCTTTAAGACCAGTTAAACACACCCTTAGAAAAGCCTTGTCACAATATTAGAATATATAGGATACCACACGGTGTCCAGACTCTTTATAATATTGATCTCATAGTGACAAACTACAATATATAAGCCTGGAAAGTCCTAACTTTGTTCTTCAACCCTGAGAACCTGATCTCGCTTCTACTGCTTAAAACCTGTTCTTAGGAAATGATAAGTAATCTTAGTGTTATTTAATCCCATGCATGTTTCCAGGCTGTCATGTTTTGAGGACCAAGAGTCAAATTTGACCATTTTGAGCCTGTATTGCTGACATAGACATTTAGAAGCGTAGCCTGCACTCCATCAGTTTTGACTTAAAATTGGACTGAAAATTGAATTAAAAATAATAAGTAGTCTCTTTTTAGAAGAATTTACATTAGGTGAATGGAAAATACAGCCATAAAAACATCACCACTCTGTGCCCATATTAAGTGTAAACAGGCTGTTTTTAGCCTCATGCAATGACACATAAAAGACCTGAAACAGATACACCAGGGGTATTTTCCACTGGGGTGGAACAGGTTAGGGTGTCAGAGACAAATATCTACCCACAGCATCTCTGATAGATAAAAAAACGAAAAGCCTCTTGAAGCCCCTGCACACTGAGTCATTTGCCTCACGAGGGCCCTTAGCTGTGAATGAAGGGAAAGTCCCATCAAGCGCGGTCCAGATGTGCTAAAAGTCCCCTCTTGGGCAACACCTGCTGGGCCGTTTTTGAAATTACACACAAAGCTAATCTGAGCTGAGTTTGTTTTGCTTTCTCTTACCTTGAAGTTCCCTCCATGGTTGTGGTAGAGGGGCTTGAAAAACTCATCTGGCTTGGGGATGTATGTGATCAGCTGGAGCTTTTTCTGCCAAAACCTGAAACAGACAAAGAATGGAAATGGAGAATGGAAAATGAAATGACATTTATAACTCAAAAGTGCTGCTTTTATGATAAGGCTCTTTCGTTTTTCGGTGGTAAATCATAACCACTTATACCGATAGCAGAAAATGACTTTCATGTGAATTATTACACAGCACTAAGCTGAAAACATGGTTCTCAGTCACACCTAAGTTATTCTGAACATTAATAAATAATAAAATGATAAAATAATAAAATAAAAAAATATATGCCTAATCAGGAGGTATGACTTACCGATAAGACGCAGCAAGTGGCGCAGTAAGTAAGTAAGTGTCTTATTGAGCACTCGGAAATATACACTCATTTGCCAGTTTATTAGGTACGACTAGCTTAAACCAATGCAAAAACAATGTTGATTAGATGATTTAGGAATTTTGGAGTCAGTCAAAATGTTCTGGGGAAAAGTGTGTGTCAGGCTGATAAACAGCATCTTAACACTCTGGCAAACGCAAAACAGGTGACTAGAGTTGCCAGCATTTATCTTTAGATGATCTGTTTAATATTATATACAGGAAAGAGCAGCCTATTGTTTATGACACTGAACATCCTCTCCTCTCTGAATGCTGGGTCATGCTCCCTGGGTGATGCTTTAAAATCTTACCATGTGAAATCTATTGAACAAACAGCCACGTCATCCCCAAGTCACATCAACTTCTGCATATTTATTGCTTTATTGTACTGAACTAGTGTAAAAGCTGTTGCTGGAAAACACCTCAGAGTATGACACAAAACAAATCAACAGCACCACAAACTGCAACTTCTGCTACTAATACCGTGGTTCATTATAAGGAGCATATGTAAGTGGTGCATTGAACCACACCAAAGTCAGAATCACTATGGCACACAGAAGATATCATCTTATGATACCTGAGTTCATGCTCGATCTGGGGCTCGTCTTTTTTATTCTTGTAACTGTGTGCCCTTGATAAGTGAAGTGTTCTCAGTTCTCAAACACTGATGCTCTGCATAACTTCCTATGTCTGCTAGCCATTTCAGTGCAATGTGTCGCTGCACGTACAGTGCTGCAGTGGTTTCTCTACATGTGGGAGGTGATGCCAAGAAAAGTGTTGATTGAAGCAGTGAGAAGACTTGCTAATCATTTACTGGAAGACACAGTGTCAATAACTTTAAGTCTTGATTTGATCTATCTGAGATATGTTGCATGCAATTAATGTAGATTCACTTACGCATGAATTTTGTAAAGAAATTTAACCTTTAAACACAATTTACATGTTTTATTTTTTATTATTAATAGTTTGTTCTGTTTAAATATATTCAGTTCTGCAGGTTTCTCCAAAAGCTTGAAGTAAAGACTGTGAGCACCAAGCACCACCGGTTCAAAAACATACATGAGATGATCTCATGTAGTGAATGTTTTGGATTGGCTAACAACCACCATATCTTTGAAAATACGGAAACATGACCCACTGAATTGTTGGTCAGGAGGCATCTTGAGAAATGATTAAAGTCCTGAAGGTAACTCCAGTACATTCTTTAAGAAGAGATGCTTAAATTCTCACACTTGCAGAAAAACAAAATAACTCCAGTGTTCACAATACTCACGGCTTTTGTAAATAACCCAGCAACACGATGCCGAGGATCAGAAAGAGTCCCACCGGGATACACCACCAATGTTTATTATTTCCTGTAAAGGAGACAAAATGTTTAAATATGTACAGAAAACCCCCGATAGAATAAAAAAACTTAACACTTCCCACATGACCAGCCTCAACAGTGTGACCTAACATGGATAATATATCACGATCAGGAACCTGAACCACGATTTTATATATATACCCTGGACGATACGATGATTGTATCACGGTTCCGGGTTGGAAGGTACAAGGTTCTCTTACCTTCAGTCTCTACAGAAGCTCGTGTTCTCCACTCTGCTGTAGCGCTCCACTCACTCCACGGACCATGATAAGTATTGTCGGGACACATTTTGGCCTGAACATCCACAGTGTAGTTGACATGCAGCTGGAGTTTGTCATGTTCTAACTCAATGTACTTTTTTTCCATAAAAAGGGGAAGAACTGGATGCTGTTAGGAAGGAATAACAAAAACAGAACAGTTTGACAATAATGTCCTGCAAGAGCATCTCAATTTCTTTTGGTCTTTGTGTTTCTGTTGACATGTTACCTTCGACAGGTCTTTGCTCTCTCTTATGCGCACACTGTATACGAGACAGTCTTTTTGGTTGTCGCTGTCCCAGGTGATGTTGTAGACTCCATTTGTGTTTGTCACTTGAACATTGGAAGGAGGCTTAGGTTTCACTGTGAAAGTAAAGTCCCAAGGGGACCGGGGAAATATTGTGAAGTTGAACATGCATACGACACTCTACACCACAAGTGGCAGTTAGACATTATTTTTAGCTTAAGTTTTCGTTTGGAGGGTAAAGCAGCTGGGTGAGCAAATGACAATTGGGAAAGTTGCCAGTATGATTTCTTTCATCTCTGGATTTTAATGCGCAGTAATTTGTGAGGACTGTTAGTCACAGGCTGGTTGTATTCAACGAGATTTTACAAGTATTTACAATGAAGAAGTTAATATTTAACTCTTGCTGCATTTTAATGCCACTAAACAAGTCATAGGTGATGTCCGTGACCTTTTGTAATGTCTGTGTTATTCTCTTATCTGTTCAGTAGAAATGACAAATACTGATATGTGAACTCATGTGGTTATAACAGTTCAACTTACCCACATCACACAGTCCCCAGCTGGGTGACTCACTCATTATTTCTCCATTATCTTGTCGGCTGACTTTAGCACTACAGATGGTTCCAACTGAGGTAACGTCATCAAAGTTCTTCGGGGCGATTATGCACCAGGACTGAGGCGGTTCGACTTCACAACTGCCTTCAACCTCTTCATCGTCACCACTGTAACAAAAAAACACAATGATGAAGTGCAGGTACATTCATTATTGATCATTATTGATTAATCTGCCAGTTATAGTTTTGTCAAGGGGAAGGGGGGAAAAAAAGGTCAGAAAATACCGGTTTCCCCACGGTATTCAAAATGCTTGTTATTTTGAATTGAGCTCTCACTCATCACATTCGAGGAGCTGGGAAGCAGAAAATCTTTGGTATTTTGCTTGATAAATAACTGAAATGATCAACCAATTAACAACATTGTTTGTAGTTTAATCTTTGTATTCTATCTTTGTAAAATACATTGTCTGTCCACCAGGGAGCACGTATACAAGTTTATTTCTCAACTGTGAAATGTCCCACTCGATCGGCTACGTATCCTGGTTGCAGTCGTTTAAACGCCACATCTAGAAAAATGTTTGTGTGCATCACATGTTTATGTTTAAGTAATGGATAATGTCATGTAAGGATTTTTATTAACATGCTAAAGCGGTCGGGCTCTACTCCTCACGCTGATGATAATGAACGTAAGATATACATAAGATAACATCATGACATCAGTGAAGGGCTCTAACACTGAAAACATCCTGATGTTTGGTGCTTTTGCGGAAGGTGTGACGTAAGTCAAACATCTTTCCATGAGTGAAGCGCCTCCATTTTCAAAAATTTCTCACAAAGCAATAACAACTGATGACACTTGATCTATCACAATATTAGTGACGGCACAAAAATAACTCAATTATTAAGTCTCATTTAGAAGCAGAAATCAACAGCTATCTCCCAGACAGCCATCTGCATTAAAACAAGTGGTACTCTAGTAAAGTCATATATGGCATCATACATCAACATAAAACATATTGATGATCAGCCACGCTAACAACGCCTCGTACCTGCAAGTGACTTGGAGTGTGACAGGATGTGTCGGCATCGAGCCTGAGCAGGAACAATTCAGTAGAGTTTCATAGTCCGTTGAGCAGGTCACAATGCATGAAGACGTGGCTGGAGCAGAAATGAAACGTGTTTTGTGTTGCTGCAGTTGCATTTACTAAATTTAACATTCATGCACTACAAATGTCTGCACTTTAAATTCTTTATTTAACAAGGCAATCTCAATCAAGGTAAGAAGCTCATTTCAAAGGCCACAGCATCAAGACAAACACACAACAGTGTACAAGAGTAAAATACAAAGCTCATCTTTCATTTAAATTGGGGGATTTCTACTAGACTTTCGCAACAATACAAGAAAAAGACCCTGATTAAATAAGACGACTCACCATGAATCAACAAAGTGAGGCCCCACAGCATCAATAAGCACACAGGTTTGAGCGCCATGGGGACGACCCACTGTTCTCAGCAACTGGATAGAAAGGAGGAAACACAGCAGCTGGAACTAAATATAGACTTATTTGTTATAAATTTGTCTGTGCTAAAAGTAAAAGTTCAAACAAAAAACACAGTTTAATGCTAAAAAAAAAAAAAAAAAAAAAAAAAAAAAAAAAATTAAATTATTATTAAAAATATTTGGTTTGATTTGGGGAAATAGTTATCAAATGGAAAAAGGTTTTAAAATCTACCTACAGCATCAGATGTGGTGAATAAACATCATTAGCATTAACAATAATAACGACATACATTCATAAAAGAGCATCAAGATTTCCATTTACTACTCATAATTACAAGGTAATAAATGACCAAATGAATGAATGAATAAACATCTCAATAAGAACTGCTCTCAATGTTTTTAAAGCGAATTTTAAGAAGCAACAATCTTACCTCTTTTTGATTTATAATCCTGCCACCTAATCAGTCAGCTAGCTAACGGAGTCACTGATGTACCGCTGCCTGTGAGAGAACGTTTAGTGGAATAATGCTCAGCCTTTGTCACAGGCGTCATCATAACTGGCGTGACTAAGGATGTGGTTTCAGACCCTCTGAGCGGTGTCTGTGTGGTGCCTTTCCACCACATCCACATTGCCGCTATGAATATGCAGTAGTTAACCAGAGGAGGAAAAAAAGTCAACAGGAAACTGAAACTACCATCTACAAAATAATGTAGTCATCATGTTTGTGTCACTTATAGCCAAGACAATTTCTTTTCTTTTCTTTTTTCTTTTTTTTAAGAACATGCTTTTCAGTAGAGGAAATATACAGAGGTACAGATGAACTTTAACCAACTCTTCTTCTCAGTTACTGATCTACTGACTGCCACATGATGTTATGCCATTTAATTATTACAAAGCTCCTCTTTGCTCATGTCGCTTTTAACATTCACTCAAAACCAGATTCCTGTGTGTCTCAGTACTGAAATTAATCAGAGAGGCTTTGTGGAGCCTTTCAAAAGACCCTTAACATACACCTACATGTCTACAATAACAGTTTATCAGGGGTTTTCAGACGCTCCCAGCAGAGTGCATTGTGTCTGAGGCTAAATGAGTCATAGTGCTGCTGTGGAGCCCCTCAGAGCTCACTTTTAATAATAATATTTTCTCTTGATGTTGTTGCCTCTGAGCATGTTGGTGCTTTGGGCTTTGGTGGGACCTGGTGGAACTTAAAAATCGCTACGTAGGCGTGCAAATGTGTCTTGTTTAACGTCACTGCACCAATATTAGTCAAAGCCAAATGCCATTCTATCACACAAACGTACACAAAGCTTTGCATCTGTCGTGCTTTGAAGCAGGTTCGTGGTTACAGGGCGAACGCATGAGCTGAAAAAAAAATAAAAATTCACCCTCATTCAGCAGCCAGTATATTAAGTGCACCTGCAATATCTAATGCAACCTAGAACAGCAGCTCACCCACAGATCGATGGATACAAACGGAAATTAATTATTTTCACTGTGTGTTTTTTTTACTGAGGTTGTAGTTTGTAGTGGTGTGAACTGGACTGTGTTGTATTGAGACGTCTTTCTGATGTGTTGCACACAACAATTACAAACATGAAAGGGGAAGAATATTACAAAACATATTTTAATGTAGTGCAGTCCAGCACAACAACGCCACAGACTGTAAGCTCACTCACGAGCATGTGATTAACACCTCTGACCATAGTGAGCTTCATGAGGCCAGAATGTGTGGCAGAGCTGTTGTATTGGATTGCATTACATCACACAGGTGTACGTAGTAAAGTGACCAGGGAGAATACAGTACCTTTATGAAGCTGCTCCTGCAACTGATCTAGAACCAGGCAATGGCGTCAGAACTGGAGCTGGTCCCTGGGTGCTGCAGTGTGGCTGCTGGTGAGGATGGGAGAACAAATTTCTTCATGAGGAGTTTCGACATAATTTTCCCACACATTCATTCACTGGGGTTTCCAACCTGGAAGGTGCTCTTTAAAGTCACGCTGATTGAATGCAATACACTGTAAGGTAGTGATAACTGTTGCATGCTCAGAAAGTTAAGGCCTGAGATGCTCCGACATGCAGCTGCTCTGTCTTGTACAAACACCAGGCAGCCGCCGGAGAACTCTGTATACCAGGTTTAGCTCAAACCTTGGGGAGTTTGCAGTTATCCGTTTTTAATGCACTTCTACCAGCTACAGAATAGACACATGCATTTACTCAACTTTCACTGATTTCTGTTTCTTTTAACGCACACTTTACTTTTAACCTTCAAAAAGCATGGGCTGCAGAGCGTTTCACACAAAGCCAGAGTTGCAAATTTCACTTGGGTCTCCTGCTCACAATATTCTCAATCTTGTTCTCAGTGTTGAGTGAAATTCGTTTCTGTTGTGTTGACTCATTCCCTGTGTGAGAGATTTGTGAAAGTACAAAGTCGATGGCTGTAATCAGTACGAAGTCACAGGTAAATGGACACACCTTTGTTCATTAGAGTCTGCCAACAACATTCCCCGCTCTCCCTCTCACACGTCTCTCATTTGACAAAGACCGCCTCAGTGGCAGGCTGATGCTCTTTCACCACAGCACTGGTCACGGTACTGGCAGGTGAGTCCAAGTCTGTTACTGGTGAGGTGTTTCAACACACAGTGAGAATATGCATGAGAATATTACTCAGCAGGCTCAAGGTGTTGACACTTAGTCTCCCCCAGATATCACAGCCTGTGCTTCTCTTTTCTTGATTTAGTTGGGTGCCAATAAATCCTCAGGTGATACAACAATATGAAGCCTGTTACATGGCGAAGGCTGCCCCTCAGTATACCACAGGGAGAAAGCCACCTTTTAAAACTGCTGTTGATATTTGACCCCAGAGTGCACTGGTGACAGTGCAATTGAACAAGTAGAGGCCTATAAATACTTGGGAATACATACAGACAACAGATTACCCCCCCCCCCCCACGACGGCTATTACACTATTAAATAAACAACCAGCTACTCCCTGACCATATCACATTGAAATCATATGATGTCATGACTTAGTATGGTTTTATGATTTCTCAGAATTGACTTACAGTTTTTATGATTGATATTGTGTTATGATTTTCTGACTTCGCAGCGGAGTCTGACTTCTATGGCTATGTCGTCTATTCATGTGAAATCCCACAATGCAATTATACATGCAATAATTTTGCCGTGTGCCGTCTTAAATATGTTCACATGTATGACTTTATCGTTGTACGTACAGCATAGATGTATATGTCAATTGGCGCACCGCCACCATTTTCGCCCACTCTTCCTTTCAGATGAGTGGGCGAGATATTTTCAGGTGTCTGCCTTGCCGCCACAGCATGTTTCCAAAATAGGTTTTCAATGATGTTCAAGTCAGGGGACTGTGAACAATCAGAAACCCGGCCCTTCTCACTTCAGTAACTTGACTGACTGCAGGACAGTTGCATCTAGAATTTGCTGATGTTTACTTGAATCAATTCTGGCCAGACAACCCCAAAGCAGAATATTTCAACTCTAATGTTTAACAGTTGGCAATAACATTTGTTTCATTCACCTGTTATCTTATATCTTTACTTGAACATGACATGACATGACAGTGCATCACCAGTTAGAGAAAATTACATTTCTGAATTATTCTTGCAGCAGGGGTTCTATCTATTTATTTTAACTTCAAAAATCAACAAAATATTTAATCTCTTGCTTTCAACTACATATTAAATCATTTTTTGGAATTGTATTTTATTTTATTTTTGTGGAATACAGCATGGCTTTTCATTGGTATTTCCCTTGACAAGATTTAATTTGGGTGGGGGGATCTCGTGGAATTTTTTGGGTAAAAACCAAGTCCCCCAAGAGAATATCAGTATTACTGGTTTCACTTCAAAATATATATTGTTGAACCCCAATGACTGACTGTCACACACACACGCATGCGCGTATACACGCGCGCTCTCGTGTGCACACACACACACACACACATAGAAAGAGGATGAGCGTGAGACCCAATTTCATTGACGGGAATAGAGGTTCAATATTTGCATGTACTCACAGGGGAACTCCGTCATGACGATGTGCTCGTGTAGTTTTCACATCGTGGACTGAATCTAATCTTAACAACATTGAAAACGTAACGTTGTCGCTGTTCGCTACTTTCTGCTGGGTTAAAGAAATGTGAAGTTTTTGCGAGTTGCCGTCTCCTTTTTTTTTTTTTTTCACGAGAAACAAATGAAAAGTGAAAGAAAGACTGATCCCACCCCCGACAGGTCACAACCTCCACCACCAGCTCGGTGAAACCACAGCGCCGAAATGTGGAGTAAGTTTATGCAACTTAAAGGACAAGTTCACAACCTTTCAATGTTTCTGCCTTAAAACAACAGTCAGCGGTCCATATGAACATTACATCAGTTCATGCTGGTTGTAGTCCTTCCTGCTGTTCATGCCGGCCATTGAAAAAGAAACATTTCCTAACCAATGTAAGTGATGGAGACAAAATCCACAGTCATCATTCTGCGCAAAAATGTATTCAGTGGTTTATTTGAGGTTAATATGAAGGTTCAGCACTAAACCAATCAAGTGGGTATCTCCCACAGTTACAGTCTTTTTAAGTATAAAATTCCCTCTTTGTGTTTCCCTGAACTGTTTTCTTTTTGGGCGGCAGGGGAGGAATTGTACAAAGAAGGAATTAGTTACAAAAAACAAAATCAACTTTGGATGATTACAGAAACAGTTTCAATGCAAAATAAATAAATATCTTGGGAATCATCTCAGAAAAACAGTCGTCATGTTTGATATAATAATTTCCCAGAGTCAGCGTGGGTGTCTTTTACTTTTGATACCTTAAGCACATTTTGCTGTAATACTTCTCTACATGTACTTGTATAAGATTTTGAATGATGACTCTTACTTGTGTATTATATACTTATTATATATTGTGTACTTGAGTATTTTTACATTGTTGTATTGTATTCTTCCACCACCTGCTGTTCTTAAATACACATGTGAAACAACAGTACATCAGATTATGAAACCTTGTTACATCACATCACATCCTAGTTTACAATATGTCAGATTTGTTTATTGACCTACAGAAAAGAGAACTACAGCATAGTCACCTACAGTCTACAAATATAAATGCTCTATAATTATGTGAAGGTTACTCCAAAGGTTTGAGCTTTGGAGGCGTGATTTGAATAGAAGGTAAAAGAGCCTCTTTCTTCATGCTGTGCTATTTAATATTTATATCTTATAGATGAATGCTGCTTGAATTATTTCCCATTCGGATGCAATACTTGTACATGGTTGCACACTGATGTTAAGATTGAATTTTAACACACAATGAAGATTAACAGACATAATACAATAATCTCATTAAAATATGATGCATGTTGTATTTTAAATGTAGTTAGACCACTTACAGTTTAAGGCTTTGTTCACTCAGGAAGCAGCGATCTCCTGACTGAAACGGTTTTTTTGCTCATACTCAAAGCAGATCGGGGAACCGATCCCAGAGAGGAGGATCTAGTTAAGGTTACTGTCCCACACGGCTTAAAACAAATTAACCCCTCATGTAGCAGCCTGTTGGCAATGCAACCCAAGCACACATGGTTTGGAGGCACATCTGACAAGTGTGACAACTGAGAAAAGTTGCATCTGCGATCAGAAGTGCTTCCAAAGTGATCACAGTGTAATGCGTCAATAAGGTCACATTATGAAGCAAACCATACTATTCACAGCGATCTGTTTTACTTTCAATGCTTTACTAAATTTGAACTCCAGACATTCACTTCTTTCAACTCAAAACAAAACATCTGGGCACACACATGAATGTCTTGCGAGGACTTTTATAATGGAAACAATAATTAGATAAATAATTTTATTAATCCCTAAAGGGGAATTGGTTTACCACTAAATTGAAAAATAACATATTAATACAAGAAATCAATTAACAAATAAATAGAGAGTTGAGCAGAACCAGTAATACAGGCAAGAAAAGTGACATAAAACTTTTATGATTAACAAAGGCAGATAGAGTATAAAATAAGATATTTTTAATGATGTAAAAACATAATCAATTACTTGTCAAAATGCCCTTGAGCAATGCACTTGACACAACATGGTCCAGTGGAGCTGCTTGAAGAGGGGTAAACACACAAAAAAAGTGTGACATGGGAATTTTCCATTAATAGATGAAGAATGATGTGTCCGAGTGGTGAAGACGCATACATATAATTCTCATGCTTTGTTGCATGTTATTCCCCCGCTCTGTCCCTCTGTCCCTTTGCTTCACGTCCTTCTCTGTAACAGTTCAATGACCAACAAAAATGTCAAACATAACATCAAAACATAACAGTACGTCCAGTAATACTGGTACAAGCTTACTGTTTACCATGTTATTCATCTAACATGCTTGACTTTTCCCCCTGAAACTAAAACATCCTCAGTCGCAGCTTCTGGTTCAGTGTAGTGTACTTTACTTTTACTTACCTGTCAATGTACATACAGGTTCATAAAAGTCAGAGAAAATACAATTAAAATAAATATTTTGTTAATAAAAAACAGACTTGTCTGTCTTTAAAAGACTTCAGTATCTTTGTTGTGGTTTCAGGAGTGATCTTATTCAGAATACATATCTGTAGCATAGCAAATTAATTGTTTTTCTTCCTGGTGTTGTGTTCATGAGAAAAACAATAGAGCATAAATACAGAATAGAAACTCATAATCTTTATATGCATCCTCATCCTAAAGCAGATGTTCCAACTTCAGTTTTTTTTCTGAGGCTGAGCTGCAGAGGATTTCAGTGAGGAGCAGTAGATGAGTTCGTCCACTGGAGGGCAGTATAGATAGTTCTGCTGATGGTTCTGTGCCCCTGTACCAGTGACTCAGTGTGTTTTTATGTCGGTGCATGTGTGTCACCGAGACAGATTCCTGTTGCTTTGCTGTGCTTGGCACATAACGTGAGCTGTGGGATACAACGCGGTGCAAAAAGAAAAATGTCCATTCAATAACAGGATACCAAAAAAAACTACTTCCCCTAGCACGTTACGTGGCAAATTTATTTCATCAAATACATTTCAAATGGTGAACATGGAGAGGATGTCAAAGCTGCTGTTTCCTCAGTTTATTTTTTTGTTTCATTCACTTATTATCTTATATCTTTACTTGAATTTCTTTTACATAAAGTAAAATCTGATAACGCAGGATAACGGCAGCACTCCGTACTTTGAAACTTTAATTATAATATCTCACATGAAAGGCAAAAATATCAGTGAATTGCCAAGAACAATAAAAACTATTGAAAGTAATGCCACATTTTCGTTGCCATCACTTTGTTAACTGGAACAAGAGAAAACACACAAATCATAAAGAGTGCAGAAACAGTTACAACATGTATGTTTGTGACCTTTTGCAAGTTTTTGTGGGTGTCCCTGGGGGCATGGGTGTGTGTGTGTGTGTGTGTGTGTTGGGAGAAAGGGGGTGAGGGGTGGGTGGGGGCTTTGCTCTTTTTAGCCGAGGTGGCTGAAACAGCTCTCCTCAGGTTGAGGAGGGGTTTTATTCCTCTCGAGGGCTGCAGGCTCTCGTCGAGTTGTTCTGTGAAGTGACCCGCGCGCTGAAGCAAAGTGGTGGAGGTGTCTTTACCGTGAGGGGTGGTGGCGCGGTTACATGTTCAGAGGTGGTGGTGATGGTGGGGGTGAAGAAGTTGACTGTGTGTGTGTGTGTGTGTGTGTGTGTGTTGGGGGGGAGGAAGGTATTTGGATTGTAGTGGGTAGATATGCAGTTTTGCAGCTGTGCGTGTGCTTGTCCATGTCTGAGTGAATAAGGGGAGGAAGGGGCAGTGGGCGGGCGGGGGGGGGGGGGTCCGGGTTCAGAAGTGTTGAAGCATAAAATCTTCCTCTCTCTCTCTCTCTCTCTCTCTTTCTCTCTTTCTGTCTCTCCCTCTCTCTCCCCCCTCTGTTGCCGGGCCAGACGCAAAGCAACAGCAATTTGTGCGATTTCACAGCTCACCGGATCCCTAAAACTCTGACAGCCTTGCTGCTAAGGTGGGGGGTAATGAGGGAAGGGAGGGAGAGATGGAAGGAATGAGGAAGAGCACATGGAGATGGAGGGATGGAGCGGCAGAGGCGATGAATGTAGAGGTGACAGTGGAAATTGAAGATGGACAGATTGGAGGATGAGCAGGAGGGACGAGATGGAGAGGGTGTTTTAGAACATACAGGAGTCATCTCGGCACTTTGTTTCCGATGAGCACAAGGAACAAAAAAGTGCCTTTACGATTCACCTCCACGTGTTTCTGGTGAAACAGACATGATAAAGAGTTAAAATGACTAAAATGAGTTTGCTCTCATTGTGCTGGGTTAATACTGCAGATACCTGACACAGAAAATAACAGAGAGAGAGGAAACCTCATTTTTCCTTCTGCTGTGGTGCCTGCTTTATCCATACTTATCAGCATCAGCAGCTATTTGGGTTTTATCACTTATATGACTCAAACACTGGAATCACAGAAAAACAAATCAGACAACAATCTGGCCGAAAGCACATATTTAATACATCATCATGAAAAATACTATAAAATAATATTGCTTTCTCACGTCTTTTTGCATGAATATTTCATGAAGCCTGTTGCTCGAGTGAAAGAAGTGAAAAGCAAAACATCTGCTGCATCAGACTGACAATCCCAGGCTCAACCAAGGATCCCTAGAAATTAAGTTCATATTAAACAATTCTGCACCATTTAACTGCAAAGGCGATGGACAGTACCAATGCAGAAAGTAGTGTGACTTTATGTAGCAAGGTGGAAAGTTCACCTCCCATAACAGACCTACAATTAACTTCTGCATGTTCATTAACTGTCACCACGAGTATCCGCTCATCTTTAACATGCCGCACTTGTCCTGCACAGATACCGAGAATTTTAAAAACATGTCATCAAACATAATTCAGGATCAGAATCACCCAAGATGTTCATATGTGGATGTTTAGAGTTGCCACTCCTCCTCAGTATACACTGATAGTTCTTGTCTTATTGAGAAAGGTTTCAGCCCACCAAAGAGTAAAAGAATTACCTAAACACCTAATCTTACATCGGATTATTCTTGGAATATCTGTGATGGTCTTACTGCTTGAAAGTAATCTTGGACTCTGCCCCCTATCGTGATTTAATCCATTCATTGTCCATCGTGCCCCTCTTAGCTTTAAATGAAGCTCCAATTGGGTGGCCATTATTTTGATCAAGACATGACTTATAGGCCTAAAACGGGGTCACAACCTTAAAGGACCACCACTGGCCTCACAGAACCTCTTAGCAATCTCCATATAAAGTGTGTATTTCCCTGTTTTGGCTGAAATTTGTCATTCAAAATCTCACGCTCAGTGTCTTTGCCAGGGCCTCTTGACCTTGGCTCCCTATGTGAAAAATGCACTACGTCCAAAGGGCAGTGGGGTATTGAGAATGACAGACTCATTTCCATGCTAGGCTCATTCAGAAATCTGACCGTGCTCGGTGTCAAAGGACAGCCGACACCGGGACAGAGCCCTCTCAGGACCAGAAGGCAGACAGAGAGACCAAGGAAGACAGAGAAAGATGTACTGCAGAGGAGATCAGATACCAGAGATACCAATTCAAAGAGCGAGTGAGTGCTCTTGTGATAAGAGATATCACCTGAGTGCTTTGTTTTGGTTGTGGGGTCAAGAGAGAGTTCGAGGAGGGGGGGGGTGCTGGTGTGTGAGTGCTGGTGAGGGGCGGGTGTGTGTGGAGGGGGATCAGGACATCTGCGCAGGCTTTGAAGAGGTCAGCCATGGGACAGGAACCATTCTTAATCCTCCCAGCTTGGCCTGCAAGAGAGGATTTGGACCTCTGCTCACTCTCCACCCCCACCCACAACAGTAGCTAATTGAGCGCCAGTGCTCTGATCGCAGTATTTCCATGTAAAGCCCCGCATGCTTTCACAGGGCTTTGGATTCTTACCAGGAAATCCCCTTTACTGTCTACCTGCTCATTGACGATACCTGGCATGGGATTATCCACATCCTCTAACATATGTATGCATGTGTGTGTCTTTTGTTTGCTAGTGATTGTATATAAACAGATAGAAAGTAATTTTGGTAAATGTAGAAAACCATTAATAGAAGCAGACAGATGAGACAATTTGAGAAAAAAAAAGGTAAATTACATATTATCTTAATATAATTAATGGAATACATTTAACGTCACAGTTTGATGATATACTACAGTGTAAAAGTAAAAGTAAGTGGATCCTTGATGTTTCTGAGGTAATAGATGATGCCTGGGTGGCAGTATCAGTTCAGGTTCAAAGGTGCGTAAAGCTCTGAGTTATGTAAGGCAGAGCTGGTTCTTGGCCTGAAAGAAAATCCATCCATGAGGGGAATTACCTCCTGTAGCATCAATAAAATGCTACGTATACTTGTCAAAAGTATATGTAGCATAAGGGACTCATATCAGAGCCTTCATTGAAGTTAATGTCATCATCACTATAAATGGTAACAAGACTGTAAGGCATCTACAGGATCACATTGGCAGCTGTGTGAGGTAGCTTTGAGCTAGAGGCTAACATTAGCATGTCAACATGTCTGATACAGTTCCAACAGGCTGATGTTTAGAAGGTAATGTTCGCCACCTTCACCATATTAGTTTGGCATGTTAGCATGTTAACTTTTGCTAACTAGCACGAAACAAAACAGTTGAGCTGAGGCCGACTGCAAGTGCTGGACTAAAAATTTTGAGCTAGATGAAAAATCAGGGTTCACACAGCCATTACAATTTTCCCTGTGGGGAACATGGATTTGTGAACCGAATTTCTTTGCATTCTGATCAATTGATCACCAACCATTAGGATTTATTGTCTTAGAACCGTGAATGTTTGTATAAAATGTTGCGCCAGTTAATTCTGTAGCAGTTTAGTTATTTCCCTGGATAAAAGAAAACTTTGACCTGCAGGTGGCACCAGTTGAAAGTCAAGGGATCATCAAAGTGACTATAGGCTTCATCCTCTGGACCCCATGAATGCTTGTACACCTTTTCATGACAAATCCATATAAAACCTGTTGGTATATTTCAGCCTGGAGCAAAGTGTTGGACCAATCAACCAACACTTGCTATCCCCAGAGCCATGCCACCAGAGTGACTACAAATGTTGAGTTCAAGCATCCACAAAGATATAAACATTTACTGATGTACCTATATTTGTGAAATTACAAGCAATGAAAGGTTTTCATCAGATTTCTGTTTTTTAGTTCTTTCAGTGACACCAGTTATACTGTATGTATGGACATGACAAGATGCAGAGAGGCTACTGGCCCTGAGCTCATGCAGCATTGCCCCAGCCAACGTCATTCTCCCCAATCAGTGCCCCTCCCCCTGGTATATGACATTACCATACAGGCTGAGGGGGGTCAAGTGAAGGTTCTCGCCCTGATCAGCCAACTGGAAAACTCACAGGTTCAGAGGTCATGGATAAGCCGCCCTATTGGGTGATTGGTCAGACAAATCAAATTAGCATCCCTTGGTGATCTCCTCTTAAAACGCCACCCATGAAGAGTTAGAAGAAGTGGCTGCACACACGATTTAATTCATTCTGGTACTATTTGATTTATGCATATGTAGACGAGTTTACAGTGGAACACACCACACCTTGCAGTTGAGATATCACACAGGTGTGCATGGCTTGGGGGAGCCACCTGTACAATATGCAAAGTCCTGGCGGGCTCTTACCATGTTTGTCATTGTGTCCCTGCAGGATGATAATTATTTGCACCAATGTCAGAATCAGCTTTCTTACCCACATCACACCACAGGACTTGGATGAAGAAAATGGATTGTGTAATTATTATACAACCTGTCCCTATCATGCGCAGCACTGTGCTCTTGACAAGCCAATGACGTCCTTCCAAAATAACATCAGAGGGAACTGTTGTTGGACAAGCATGTGTGTCTGATAGTGGCTTTTTAAAGCCGTCAACTAACTGCTCATTCACAGCCGCATATCTTTCTCAATGGGAAGACAAGAGAAAAAGAGGGAAGTACTTACTATAAGTCCCTGGCCAGACTCGAACTAGAGCCAGGCTGTAATCTGGGGTTGAGCAGCATCGTGCAGTAGCATGTTCTTGTGTGGTTATTGGCATCTCTTGCCCACCACGTGTTTGGGATGGGGTCCAGCCTCTTGCAACCCTGCACAGGACAAGTCGGTATACACAATGAATTTATTTTATTATTTCCTGCTTTCTCTAACTTACTTTGAATACCACCATCTGCCCATAAAGGTAAAAATTATTTTGTTTGAATATTTGACCAATTTGAACCACGATCTGCTAATCCAGCCATTTTTTTTTTTTTTTAAATGCTCTGCACTGTGAATAAAACATTAACTCTTCTCTCTGTCCAGGCAAGCTCATTCATCAAGGAAGTTCTGCGAAAACTGCTCACAGGAGGAGTTACAGTCATATTTAGCTGTAGTGTGAAGATGACCCGTGATAAACATGTTAGTACTGTGCTGCTGGAGAGAGACTTTTGCTCTTATTATTGCGTGCTGGACAATCAGGATGAAGAAGAGAGACCTGGTCAAACGTGCCTGGAATGAGACAATTATTCCATCGTCCAACGCCTGTTAAGTCAAGATATTTTCCTGCGCATGGACAAATCAATATAAATAATATATTTCTTTGTTGTAATAAGCTTAATTCTACAAGAGGACACTGACGCGCTCAATGTGCACCTCATAAAAATAAAAAAAAATACATGCAGACAATGGGTGGCTCAAATCCGTATTTAAATTGTGTGTAAGCACCAACTCACAGGACATTGATGTTGACACTCAGCTCGACCCACTATCTCTATAATTTCATTTTTATCCCCTTCCACAACTGTGACCTTGCACACCACCAGCATTTGGTAAGCAATGATTTATATGCCAAATAAATTTGTTGGCTCCATTGGAATGTGTTTAAGGTGTGGGGTCACACACTAGGTCAAAAATGGCAGCTCATAAATTGAAGCTAAGCATGACTTTAAAAAGGGAAGTGAGGAGATGGGGATTTGAGGGGAAAAGGGTTTCAGAATGAAAAATTGGATAACTTAAAAAAAGAAAAGAAAAGTAAAACAGTCTTGAGTAGAATATAGCACAGTTTTGAGATGCATAAAAACAAGACACATAAGGTGCCATCATCGGACACCTTACCTTGAGTGAGATTCAGCACTAAGATGGTATATCAGTCAATCTGACAGCGTGAGGTTAGAGGGCTCATTGAAGAAGTGAAGGCCAGTGTCCCTCTCAGTGATGTGAGATCATGAAGCTTTAGTTGCAGCTCACCTGCCTGGAAAATCTACTTACCTGTCTCTCTTGTTCAGGCTAGTGTGTGCTGTCTATTGTGACATTGACTGTCACTGAGCAGGATGATGAGTGACTGCCATCTCTGAACAGACCCCAAGTTCACAAAGGAGTGTTTGTGAAACTTTGTGGGGAACCAGTGGTGGAGGGCGTATTCACATCTTACAGAAGTAACATTAAAACAGTCCAAAAATTAAAAAGAAATTATACAGTGCAGCAATGTCCTCTACGTATTAGAATATTGAAAAAAGACAGAGTGAGAGATTGCTGCTCTAGAATTAAAAAAATACCTTATTATTACCCAAATTACCCAAAAACTGTATTAAAGTACATTAGTACTAAATAAATCTATTCCTGGCTAAACTGTTTTGCAAAACATGCATTTTAGTGGCATTTCTCAGCTCTCACATCCACTGGAAGTTCAAAATTAGTCATCAGTAATGATGTTATTCTCTCTTTACCATTGTAGGCTACACTTACCGCAGTCTGGTTAGAAACACTATTTTATAGTGTCAATCACTCAATATGTAATATTCAATATATGCTAATGCTAATTAGAGCCACAGTTTAGTCCACTGGAGCCGTTAGTTGTAGTTCTTATTGAATATTTCCAGTCAATAAATGATTGGTGTTTTTGGTAAGCAGCCATTTAAAATATGAGATAATATCCAAGGAGCCTCATAGGGTCTGGCTCAAGTCTTGATTAAGATAAGAGAAAAGATAAGATAATCCTTTCCCCACAGTGGGGACATTTGCAGTGTTACAGCAACAAAGTGGACAGGACAAAAAAGAACTGCAAAATGTTAAAACAATTAAGATAAATAATAATAATATTTATAATATTTACAAATCAGATATTTAAATATAGCAAAAAATCTGTCTGTTTCTTCAAAGATTTAACAATGAATTGGTGTTCTGTCTACATGACATGTCACACCAAGTCACAGGTTTGTGGTCACTGTCTGCTGAGCTATTACAAAAAGGACAAGATTGCTACTTTTACAATTACAAAGTTCAGTGGGATCAATACATTATTTGGTGATTCTCCTAGCTTGCATTTCACTCATTTTCAATTTTGCATAGGTTGCAGATAACAATTACTTCCACACTGCTCCCTTCCAAGGAGATGCTTTGCCAAGGCAAGCACAATATGTGCATAAGGTATAAGCATGCACATGAAGAAGCACAGATATAAGATGTTACAGATTGTATGTATCTCTATTATTATTACCTATATTTATATAGATAAGGATGGTTACTGAGTCATAAACAAAGCTCCATGAAGGAATAATAGTAGTGGCAAAAGTATTAGTTGGTTGGCCCACCTCTTTGGCCCAGACTGAACTACCTAATGGACTGGCAGCAAATTTTGTGCAGACATTCATGGTGCCTAGATGATGTTTTTCTTAATGACTTTGGTCCTTTGACTTTTCCTCTGGTGCAACCACAAGGTTGACATTTGTGGTTTTAAGTTACATTTCTCAGCATCTATTGGGTGGATTGCCTTAACTTTTGTGAATGTCTCTCATACGATGAAGGGTGACAACTCTAGTGATCCCTTAACCTTTCACCTGGCGCCATCATCACATTAACATTTTATTGTACAGTACTTTTGTTTATAGAAAAATACCTGCAAAACATTTATGATATATACCCATCAACCTCAGGTGTACAAATAATAGCATGCTTACACACTAAACTAAGGTGAAAATGATGAAAATGTCAAACATTACACCTGCAAACTTGTTAGCTTTGCCACTGTGAGCATGTTAGCATGCAGATGTTAGCTAAGTACAGCCTCACAGAGCTGTTAGCTTGGCCGTAGACTATAGTCTTGTTAATATTTACAATGGATCAAATGACTCTTTGTAATGGGAATGTGGGTGACACTTATTTCTCTATCATCTTCCAGCATCTGTCAGCTCACACATACATCTGTGATATAAAATTATTGACAGCCATTTACGAGCCCAATTCAAAATGGAGGATGAAGCTAATTTAAATGTGCGACAGGGCAGGGTTTTATCGTTTTGTAGTCACTAGACCCTAGTGGTGAAAAATTTATTCAGAGCATTTTAACGCTAAACACTAAACATGCTCACGGTCCAAGTTTCGAAATGCTTATGTAAATGCTGTTCAGCAGAAGTGAAGCTGTTTAAACTATGGATGGTACATAAAAGACGAATGCATGAGGCTTGTTGGCGAGAGCTCAACCTCAGTCCGCCTGCAGTCGGCCCTTTGTTTAGTCTAATTTGCCACCTGCAGTCAGGCCATGGCTGAGGTGGTTAATACTGGTGCCAGGGGTCGATTCACAAAGCTCAGGCCAGACTACATCACCGTGGGAGGAGATCTGGGATGTGGGAGTGTAAGTGGCCAGTCCTCAGAGCAGATGTTGGGAGCCCAACATTAACAAAGCCTAATCACCAATCAGGGCGGGGTTCTAATTAGGCCCTGATAGCAAGAGCCCCACTGAAGGTTTGACTCTGGCAGAAACGGACGGTGGACCGAAAAACAGCTGTAATCATGCAAAAATAATTAGGGGAATTCAAGGCTGTAGTTGTGCATAAATACGTTCATGCACTCGGTTTTGCCATATGCTAATCTAACAAAGCAATATAAACTGAGGGTCTAATAAATGGAAGGAAACCCAAGGAAAGAAAACAAAGCTAATGCTCTCCATTGTTGTCTTTGGGTTGAGTCATGGGTGCAGTGACTGGTGGTGATTTGAACTGTACACGACCTGAGGGTCAATCTCAGTGTTTGTTTATGTTGGAATATGACTGACTTTGGTCTGATGATGCATTTGCCCTGTGGACCGTTCGCAATGAGGAAATCAAAAGCGGGAGAGTGCAAGAGAAAGAGGGGACCAGATGGGAGACTGAGATGGATTGGCTGGGCTAACAGGCAGATGTTTATGGGCCATTATTTACAAGCTCTTTAATCTGGGCTATTTCCTCGCCCTTGGCAATGGATAGGTCTATGGGTCATGCTGCCTGAACCCCACCGCGAGTGGTCATCCATCTCCCTCTCTAAAAGACAAGGAGTGAGAGAGGGAGGGAAGGAGGGAGAAAAATTAAAACATTGCTCTTTTTTTCCAAGTGATGTTTGGATGTCTTTTTTTTTTTCTCTTGAGAACAACATAAGAAGTGTGAAACCATGGCTTGGTGAACGCCTGAATGATTTTCATTCATAGTTCACATTAAACTGTTTTAAATCAACAGATTAACTTAACAACTATTAGGATGATACTAGTGCAGTTCATCAAGCCGTGTGTGCATATAATCAGAAAAACACTTGGACATCTCTTGTACATCACAGCAAAAGGAAGGATACTTGTAGAAAGGGGAAGTGCAGACAAAGAAGGAAGAGAATGAATGAGAAAAGAGAGCTCATGGGATGTTGCTTCACCAAAAAGCTTGTCACAGCGATTTCCCTGTCATTCTTTCCACACTGTTCAGAGCTTTTCCCTTGCTGTGCATACATTCAATTAGAGGATTATGAGTGATGCTATGACCGTTAGGACAACAGCATGTCTCTCCTCTATCTCCTGCAGGCAGACTTGTGCCTAATTTTCCCATCTGCTCGATGAATATTAGCCCAATTGCTGTCCATATCGATTTGTGCTAAGGTTAAAAGCTTTCAAGACCTTGGCTTGAATATGTGTTGCCTGGCAACTGTTCCATTCGACCCCCTAAACCCCACCCTGTTTCAGCCTATATGGGCAGCTTCATGTGGGATATGGGTGAATGAGGGTGAGGTTGGAGGTGATGGGGGTGGGTGGGTCTGGCCTAGCCAGATAGCAAAAGCCCGGGCCTTGATTTCCAGCCCCATCAGTGATTAAAAGCTCCCCCTTCTGCCTGACATTGTGACCTTAACCCCCGGACCTCCATGCTCCAGGGTCACTTAACCTTGAACCCAATTACAAGATAAGGTTACTTAAGTGTGACCCTCACTGTGCTCCTCACTCAGTTAATAGGACAGGCTCTAGGAGAAAAGGGCCAGCGCAGCTGATACGCCTCTAGGTTAATTCACTGGGTTGACAAAGGTCGTGGGCAGCGGCCATAAAGAACGGGACGGCACTTCGATTTCTCATGCAAAGTGAGACTCAGCAATACGATATCGCAGCAGGAGCCAAAGAGCAGAGGCAGCAGAGCTTGTGTTCTGATAAGATGATTTCAACACCATCGCCAGGTGCCACTGCTGAGCCCGTAGGTTGGTATATGCAAAAAGCTGCCTGTGCACAAAGCCATATGTCACTCTTTCTAATGACCTCCTCCCTGCAGGTACACTACTTGATGTGATGATTGTGCTGTTTGAATAGTTCATCCTCAAAAACTTATACATATCCATTTTGAATCAAAATTACATGAGCAACAAATTTTATATCACATGAAATTAAAATATTCAGCTGATTATCCACAACCCCTTAAACTCTATCACACACAAATTTGTCTATTGTTCTCTAAAATGTACCAGCGTTTTTATATTTTCAGTTGGTAAATGTTACTTTTAAAAAAGAAGAGTGTACATGTATAGGCTATTATCATTTGAAAATTATTAAACATTTTTGATACATATTCATTGGATATATCACTGTATATTATTTCTTAATATTCTTATCAATTTGTCAGACAGTACAACATATTGAGCCAAGGCGTCTCAGCTTAACTAAGCCAATAAAGTGTGACTGGTTTGTTTTGTCTGTGTCACGTCCTGGCTGTATCATGTGGTAAACTCTTACCCTGCCTCTCACCCCTTCAATCTGGCTGTATCCCTCTTGGATCAAAGCCAATGGGCCGGCTTAACAAGCTGGACCACATCAGAGCCGACAGGCTTGGGGAGCGAGGGGCCGAGGGGTGAACACAGCAAGCAAACATGCACTGTATATCATGGCAAAGCCTGCTGCGATACTGACCGTGATTTGGGTGAAGCCGACACAACAAGGGTTCCCTTTAGTGCTTATTGAGGCAGTTTCTTACTGAGTTGTCCCTCCACTGGGGAGCTTCCTCTTCAGCTGCAAAGTTGGTGATAAAATTCACCCGAAAAGCAACAGGAGCAGAGGTTGTTTTGTCCAGAAAAAAAAGCCCATATCACCTGTTAAACATCAGGAAAATAATAGTTAATCTCCAAAAGGCTTAACATCGGTTCAACTGTGTGATTGTGATAATTTCTTTTAAATATAGGACAAACAACAGAACGAAATCCTTAATAAAGCTTTACCTTCATTCTATGTTTTGTTTTTAGCCAGTAGTATTTGGCCAAACTGTCGGGTCAGACAGGAAACAGCTGCTTAGAAATAATAAAGCTGGTTGTTGTACGTAAAGCAGATGGCGTGGGACGAAGACTGTATTAACATTAACAGAATAACTTAATATTTGCTAAATGGATAAGTCAAAACATCCCTGGCACTTGGACTATTAAGGAGAAAGTCAGCTTTTGATTTGAAACTGCAATGTATTGTTAGTAGTTACAGTTGCAGCAGCAAAGTGAAGGTGAATAGTATTAGATTACATGCAAACTTAGTGGAATTTATTGTTCCCAACATTTGAATGTGCTGTGTTGTATTTGGTTCTAATCTTGTCCGTCAGCTCAGGTTAGTCACTTTGCGTGACACTGCCCACATATAAGGCTCTCAAGTCGAGCCCGAACCCTCTCGGCACCACTTTGTTTGAGGTCAGCTGCTGAAATAGGTCATTGTTTTCCTGTAATGAGAGACAAAGGGGTTTCTGATTAAATTTCGCAGACATAACGGTCATCAGGCTCACGGCACACGCTAGTCAAGCAGAAAAGGACTGTATGTCCTCATCAAAATTCCAATCATAAAACCAAAACAAAAGCTTTCAGGTTCATTTATATGATGTGGATAAATGACCTGAAAAAAAAAGAAAAAAAAAGAAATACAGATTAACGAGTCAGTTGAAGCCAACAAATCAAAACCTTTGGCTTTCAGTGACAAGCACTTTACCTTAGGTAAAAACAAATAAAAGAAAGAAAAGTAACATCTATAGTTACAAATATGCTCAATTTACCAAGTAAAGGTGCAGTAACACCTGCACATATTTGCAGGTTTCTGTTCCTAGCAGAGCTATACTCACCTTTTTGTGCTATGTATTCATTCAATTTTGTGTGAGCCACTTAAGAAAAATATACATTGCCTTTTAATGGGCAATACTATCAATATATAATACTAATAATATTAATGATTCTCCTAAGTTGATATAATGTGAGAACACAATGTCTTGTTTTAGACCGTGTTTACCACCTGATTGTCCCACAACCTGGGTCAAACAGAAGGCAAAAGATCAGCTGAGAGAAAAAGAGGGGAAGAATTTGAATAAAATAGAGAGCTGTATGCACAGAAAGGGAGAGTGTGTGTGTGTGTGTGTGTGTGTGTGTGTGTGTGTGTGTGTGTGTGTGTTGTGTTGTGTGTGTGTGTGTGTGTGTTGTGTGTGTGTGTGTGTGTGTGTGGGTGGGTGTGTGGGGGGTTGGTATTAGAGAATAGGAGCAGTGAGAGAGAGAGAGAGAGAGAATATGAGGCTGCTCTAACAGTGGCCCGCTGACCGGCAGTTGAACCTCTCTCTGAACTGAAGATGAACCCTAAACTTGAGGATCTTCGGTCACGGATCTCCCTGGGAGCTACAAGCCGCGGCAGCTAGCCCACAGAATGATGCTCTCACACACACACACACACGCACACACACGAACACACAGGATACAAACTAGCAATCTGCACAAGAACATTGCCAATGTTAGACTCAGATAATTCCATCATCATCACTGATACACAAATCCACTCAAATAATTCCACTGGTGAGAAATTAGCACACAAACACACACACACACACACACACACACATAAAACACACAAACATAAAAGCGCAAAAACACCCACACATACACCCTCGCATTGATCCTCTAAACATAGCCTACATGCAAACCTTGCCCTTCGCCCCGCGTGCCTTTTTTTCGCTGGCACATGCTAATCCACGGGTCTTTGCAATCATGTAGAAATCTAACATGCAGAACCTAAAGGTGTGGCGTGTACACACACTCCCATACATGCAAAAATATGCACACACACACACACATTTGTGCATATAACCTAACACTCCACCAAACATGTCAGAGGTTGCGATAGCTCTTTAACCACCCCCACTGTGGTACACCCAGGAGGGCAAAGCAGAATGCACTGTGGGGTCACGGACAGGTCACCACAACACGTAATGATCCTGGTTCTGTTTTGTGCCCAGCTGACAGACAGACGGAGAAGGGGGGGGTTAGAGCAAATATAAAAACAAAAGCACATTACTCTTATGCCTGCACTGAAACCTGTTAGAATTTATTTTGCCTCACGGTGCAAAGTAAGAAAAGTAATGATTTTTTTTTTTTTTGGAGGAATTCTTTCAAAGCTGTACCCTGACTCTTGCCCTCCAGACCTCGTCTATGTTGTCAGATCTGGTCTAAGACTGGCTCAAGATGTCAACTTGCCACAATGAAGAGGTTACACTTAGCAGATCCACATTTATTTTCTCTTTAAAATTGAGTTGACTCAAATCTAATTGGATGCTGCTAAAACCATAGAAAAGGATGGGGCAGGTTATAATCAAATTAATATTAACGATGCAGTTAATCACCAACAATGTGGAAAAAGGGGAAAAACTTGATGAGTCTCCAGTAATGCTACATCTCCCTTCCTTCAATATTCACATGAAAATTCTATATTTGAACCTTAATGATTTGCAATACTGCTCCAGTATGAACAGTACAGTAGAAATGCATTAAAGAAAATCATTTGTCAACATCTATATTTTAGATTTTTTTAAAATCCTGTAGTATAGCTGGTGGGGAGAGGCTCCTCTCATTGTTTGACAGGCTTCACATTCTGAGCAAAAGAAACATTTCATGGCAACAGAAACACATTAAACGTGTTCTCTACACTCACCTTCCTCTTGGAGATGTGGACCTGAGCTTTCGTTCAGCTGGTTGGCAACATAAAGACTTTCTCCTAATGACTTATTCATATCCCACAGGGTACAATGAGTGGAACTCTGTCTCTCTACAAATGGACCTTAAAAGGAAATGGTAACTCAGTTGTTGGTGTTAAAGAATTTTTTTAACCTTTATCCCGAGAGCAGCTTTCCAAGCACACGCACACGTTCATTTTCATCACGGCCACACCTCACACAGTTACTCTCCAGAGAGCTGCTCAGTACAACCACAACCTATGACTGCGGGCTGCTCTGCAGCTCCAGCCAAGCAGCTGGGGGTCAAGGGCATCTCGACGGTAGCTGTTGAGCGGCAGATTGGCATCTGAGTTATACAAATACTTCTCAGAGGCAGAGCAGCTCTAAAGGCAAAAATAATGTCCTTGGTTGAGTTAAACCTCAAAGTGCAGAGGCAAGGCAAACAACAGCTAGAAAGGTGCTTTACATAAGATGTAAAAAGGAATCAAGAGAAGATATAAAAGAAATACAAGCCAATATGAAAAGATAAACAGAATTTAATAAGAGTAAAATAAAACAAAAGATAAAAATAAAAGTGATTAAATTAGGAGAATAAAAATGACAGAGCATGCAGTGAGGGATATGACCTAATATAACTAAATTTAATTTCATGAAAAGCAGCAGCAGGCAGAAAAGTTCCAACCGCTGGAACAGACCTCGGGTTTACTGGGAGTTTGTTCCAGATAAGTGGTGCATGCTGAGCAAAGACAGCAGTTTGATTTGGGTTAACCCATTTCACCTGTAGAGGTTAACATTGCTTTATCCCATCTGCACTCCACTCTTCAGTACTCAGTATGTGACTTAGTATATGTTCCTCCAGATTGTGTTCTGAGTCTTGGTTTACTGTTCAGGGTTCTGAGATTAGGGGACTACCTGTTCTGACCGTGTGGTGTGTTTGCCATCACAACATCTGGACCCATGAAAGAGAGACAGCTAATGCTAGCTAGCCTTTGTATAATGTGGGATGAACACAACACTGAGAGTGCAGGAGCTTTGAACTACTAACTTTAAACTGTTAGGTGAAGGATTTTCTACATAATTATCAGCATCTATTATTAAATGGAGGAGCTAATGTAAAGGGTAGAGATGAAACATGGGAGTCATTATAATACTGAAGTGGTATGTTGACAACCTGTGTCAATGTTGCATTGAAACAAACTGTAGTACTAATGTAATTCTGCCCTTTAAATCTATATTGTGTTGATTTTAAAATATTTTTGTATTAAGACTCAACACTTCACAGAATTGTCTTAGTGGTAACACCTCTGTGGCTTTCACTGCAGGTCCAATTCTGGAGCTTCTTATTTGGACTGAAATCTTTATGGACTGTTGAATGGCATTTGCATCACATTCTTAACTGACAAATTGTATTAGCCGGTTAAAACTTGGCCTGTCCAGGGTCAAAGAAATAGTGTAGTGTAATTCACTTTTAAGCTCTTTGAAGCTCCTCAGATAAGAATGGAGGGAGTTGGACACTGTAGCGACACCGCTGTGAATACAAGACAGCTTTTCTCAAAGTCCTTCACGAGAGATATTATTTAACAAAATATGACTGGAAAAATGTGAAAAAGTAAGAAAACAATGATGCAAAATGGGAATTAATTTTAAAGATGACTTCCTTTCTGTTGCATTTTATTATTAAAATAGGACGTGAAGAATCCACTGACATCAAATCAGACCAAGGTTCTCAGGTTCTTTGTTTTGTGGCATGATGATGATGAGCCATATGTGAGGCAAGGCAAGTTTATTTGTATAGCAGCTGTGCTTCACATAAGGTGAAAAAGCTTTAGATTAACATCTAAAAGTGCAATAAAAGATAAGATGCAAAAAATCAAAATGCACAAAAAAAAACTGGTAACTCTTTTTGGGTCTGTAATTTCCTAATAAACTTCTACAAAGTTTCCTAGACAGAACTATGTAACTTACTAATTATAGGAAATACTGAGACGGTATTGACTTGGTATACCTCCAGTTAATCAATCCCAATGAACTGTTTGTGTAACTATCTTTTAGTAGGTGCACAGCAGGACAGCTGGACATGCAAAATTGTCTACAGACAAACATACAACTCAACATATATAGAGAATAAGGTTTCCAATGATTAATGAAATGCTGGTGTTCTTTCAAGAAAATTCCTCTGGAAGTCAATAAACTGCTTAAAAATGCAACATAAATAACTTAACTCTGATTAAAATAACCAAAATAACAGAACTGTTTCTCTATTTTCCTCAGTAATAAGTTCAAAATTAGATCCCTTTTCAATGAATTCAATTCAATAAATTCAATAGAATTCGCATACAGAAATGAATCAGTCAAAGGCAGAGAGTTTCTCATTTGTAACAGACAGACATCAGTATCTCTGTCTAGCCAGTGAACACCTCTGAAAAACTAGCAGAAATCAGATAACAACAGATACAATGCATCTGCATCTGCATCTGTGGCTGCGTCCTCAAAGTGAAGAGAAATAGCTTTCAAATATGTTTGTAAACAAACTTTCTAAGCTAATTATGGAGGTTATTGAGAGGTTATTCTGTGTGGTCTGGTTCTGTTGTTTGACCAGAGTCTGACAGTGTTAAATCCATGACTCTAACATAAGGACATTTGCATTTCAGACACATGCTGCCAGTTATTAAGATGACAGTGAGGGATGAAAAGAGGATTTCCCATTGATCCCTTGTTGTTTCATAACACTGTTTTCCCATAAGGTCACAGGGTGTGTCAGCCAGAGATCACAGGGACACTGCGTGTGTGTGTGTGTGTGTGTGTGTGTGTGTGTGTGTGTGTGTGTGTGTGTGTGTGTGTGTGTGTGTGTGTGTGTGTGTCACACATGGGCCACATGCTGGTGTCCAGCCTAGAGGCCATCACAGAGTTCTGCCAGAACAAGTTGTGTTACTTGTGCTACCACACACATTGTATGTGAAAAGGTCACAGAGCTGTCCCTGGAGGAATGGCTGGGAGACCCTGTGCTGGTCATAGACTGACAGGGTGTCCCAGTTTTATCATATAGACTACTAATACTATAAAGCATGTATATTTTTTAAAATTTGTATACAAGAAATTAATGTATCCCAATGCTATGTTAACATGTCCACAGACAGCAACTTTAAATCTGGAAATGTCAGAAATAACTACGGGCACTTGCACATTTTCAAGCTTATTTTTTTGTTTTGTGAGCTGAAAACCTTTATTTGATTGCTGTGCCATTTATTCACTTTTTCCCAGCCATGACTGATATCCACTGTGTGCTGCATGTCCAAAAACATAATAGTGTCCTATATCAGTGGTTTCCAGACCTTCTTGGTTGTGACCTCTTAAAATGGAAAGTCCAGTTTTTGAGGAAATGCCTGCACATTGACCAAACATTAAGGGAGGCTCTAAAGATGCAAAAATACATTTATTTCATGTGTAAAAAGTGACACAGCAAAAACAATTGACTAGAGGTGAACACAGGCCAGAAAAACTTACAAAACATCCAATGCAATAGATGTGAATAGGCGATCAGACCGATCAGGATGAGGAAAGGAGCACATGAACCCATCAGCTGATGGTTTTCCTTTGACCAAAACATTCACTTTTATCCATTCATTCATTTACTCTATTTGTGTCTCTAGAGTCCCTCTTCTTTTTTTTTTTTTTTTTTTTACAGTTTTTCATGAATAAGAGTTTTTGTTTATGGCCCCACACACCTGGTACTGACTTTTGAAAAGCCCAGCTTGAAGAGCGTAAACCCTGCAGCATTCCTTACCTCTTAATATGAGGCAGTGTCTACTTGACAGTGTGTCTATTCACTGGTTGCATATTTGGGACCATTTCACTGTGTGATTTTATTCTTTATTTTTAGAGGCCTAAAGTGACCAAATTACATGATCAAAATTCATTAGAAAGAAGCTAAAGAATCAAATAAAATCTGTAAAAATGATCCTTTTTTTCCTACTGTGGTGTTTATCTAACATCCCCTCCCATTTATCCTGCAGGCTCCCTGAAGATCTCAACCTCCATGTTGGGAATCACTATTGTACAACATCAAGCAGCTCTAATATATGGGTTTGTTTTTTTTTTGCATCCTACATTTTGTGATTTTCCCACTGTGAAAGTACCATACACAAACATGATTAAAATTACATTATCACCCTCCATTCAGAGTTAACATCAGGTTCCAGTTAATAATCTTCGATTGGATCCTGATGAGCAACATTTTGCTCTTGTGAACAAAATGCTCTGGAAATCCTTATGTGACCTTTCATCTTTTGAAGCAGAAACGCTATTGTTATGACTCCTCTTTGAAAGTTGACCACATGTGATGTAATAATGACTGATCATCTGACTATTTCATCTTTAAGATATTTGCTTCACAGGGCAACAAAAGTGATAAGTAAGAAAAATGCACCTTTTCTTTCTGCCTTTTAGGTTATTCTTGGTTTGTCTTTTGAGTGAATCAGGAAAAGCTTTTCCCACAACAGCATCCCTCAATGTGAGCAAAGCATTCATGTTCAAGTATTAAAGACACAGTATGTATCATCCAGCATCTGTCTCGGAGCATGTGACTTTGTCTTCATCTTGGTATGATATGGTTGGACTACCTCTTTTTTTCCTTTTGCTTTCCAGAACACACAGATTCTCTGTGGATGGCAATGACCTGGGTCTGAACTTTGTACACAGCCTCTGGTAAATTGGCCCAGACTTGGGTCAAACACTTGTCAATATCCCCTGTTAAACCCAGGTCCCATAATGTAAAGAGGATTAGTCTTCGTCTGGGAAATCATGTCTCCATCTCTGAATGAAGGATTTTGGACAGATCATGCTGAACCACCAGAGTGTTAAAGCAAAATGCTACTGGATTAAAACTCTTAAATCCTACACCAGTGCCACACTTCCACACTAATAGTGATTATTACATTCAAGAGAAGGGAATGAATTAGAGAATTGGAAAAAAAAGACTTGGTGTCAACATTCCCTGAGGTCATGACAGGTGGTGGCATCCTGGGGCCACGACAGTGGAAACGACTGCCATGGAGACGAGGCAGTGGACTCTCAGGCCAGGTGTAGGCTGACAGGTGGTCATTTGGGGGTGAGGCCGGTGTCAGCGCCACCTATCATGACCTGAGATGAGATTTCACCTCCAGGGCCAAATGGAGGTCACCGTGTCCAGGTCCAGAAAGTTTCAATTGTCAAGCTACATTTTTGTGCTTACAGATGGTTTGTATCGTATAATTGTGTATAATTTTTGTTGGTATAATTTCTAATCTTGATTCTACACATGGATGAATTAGTGCTCTGATCTTTTTCAATTACCCTTATAATCATTTTTCATGTTTTTGTTGCATTAAACTAGTTGCATTTTAATTTATCTCTTTGTCAGTGTATCATCATTGATTCTCTCGTCTCAGATTTGGCTCTGAAAAAAAAGTAAATTCTCATTATCAAATTATAGAAACAAGCTCAAAAGGGTAGACACTCATGCTGCCCTCCATCAGAGTTAAATTGGTTTCCAGTGACTTGTTTAAGCACATGTAGATCTTGTTAAAGAGTGCTGTTTTTGTTGGAGTTGATCTTGGTCTGCCTCCCATCTCTATCACAGGCGAAATAGTCATATTCAGGAGGGGGGTAGTACCATAATGACCATAATACTAGTAATGACAACAACCCCACCAAGGTGTGGAAATTTAGTTAAAGGTACCCTGTGAAGTTCCTGACCCCTGGTCATGCTGTGAAGCAATGTTTTTACAAGTGGGTCCCTGTTCTGTTTGTACTGTGCACGTGCATGAGGATGCACATGAATGTGATTCACATCCTGCCACTGGTTTTGTGCTATTCCACTGACTAAAGGTGGTAGTAATGTAATAAATCTAAATTCGTAAATGTAATAAAGTGCCGACAAAAGAGGTAAAGAAGAAGTGGATTTAAACAATGAATGATTTCATTTTTGGAAATGTTTTATGTGGAGGGAAATGCTTTCATCATGTTTGTTAAACTTCAAGGATAAAGAAGATCTGTTTTAGCAAAGAACACTGAACATAAATGTAAGTTTTATTTGTTTTTGTGCAAACTAGAGAAACGATCACTTTATGTGGCAATGTTAAAATACAAAAGGAAACCATTACTTTATCTCTAAATTCATTTGACTTGTCATGTACTCATACTTTCCTGGTTCCAGACCTCTGAATCTGTTTGGTTCAGCAATTCAATTAGACCTTGTGTTGTGCCTGTTGATGGCTGTTTGCCCAGGAACACAACTGACCAATCAGAGTAGGCGGGATTTAGAACAGGAACCCTCAGGCCTAAGCCCTGAACCCTCACAGACTTGATTGACGTCACCTGAGAGGTGATTGAGAGTGAGATACTGCAAAGGCTTGAAATTGTATAAAGAGGAATGGGACAGAACTTTGCAACATATCACGTTACCTTGACAACAAGGTCAAAACATGTTTCGTACTATTCTGGATTTGGGACTTTTTATTTTACATATTTTGATTTCCTCACAGTTAAGGCACTGAATGAATGGACTGCCTAATATTTCATAGGCCAACCACCTACACACAGTTATGAATCACTAGCTGTAGGTTTGTACTTACACATACACTTCTTTTTTCTTGTAATGTTAGGTTTGTTTGTTTGTTCCGTGCTTGTTTATTTATCTTGTTTTAACACTTCCTGGCCACCCCTGGTAATCGTGTATTTAATGTCACAATGCTATGAACTGTGGGTAATTCCCTCACTCAAAGTCTGTACGGAAAGTGTGCATAAATGGCTCAAAATGTCTGTGAGAGAGCACTCATGCATTTGACAATTTGACAGTGGGACAGTCCTAAGCCCTGACAGACTTAGAGTGAAACACACCTCAAAGTCTATGAGTCCGTGAGTGTAGACACTGGGATGGGGTCATCATCTTCCTGCAAATCAACAAACATGAACACAGTGTTAGCCTGAGTGAATCAAGTGAAACAAAATGGCGATTCACTCCATGCAAGATATGCAGCACAGCACATAGCAGCTGAACGGGCAAGGCGTCCATCAGAATCCACAGGGATGTCTTCTAGCTGTTGCCTGCTTATGGCAAAGGGCTGCGACTGCGTCCTACAGTTTCCCTGTTTATTTATACCCTTAACCTTAATCCGGAGTGCCCTTCACTGCTGCGCGCGTGATTTCATGCAGACTGACGCTCCACAGTAAAGTGCCGGTGGAGAGGAAGCAGTTGGGGAAAGAGCCAAGATGAGTTTTGATCTTCCCCCTTACCTTAGAGGAGCATTTCTCATAGTCCGAACACATATTCTTGTTACTTGTGAGGAGATAAAGCAGTGATTGTGTTGTTTTTTTTCAGTGGAGCAAATTCATTTCATTTGTGGTTCCTCTGTCATTTCAAATCTAATATATCCAACAAACAGGCTCAGTTTATATGGCTCATGCCTTTAGCCCAGGGACAAAGGAGACAGGGACAGTATCTCGCTTGCGAACACTGAAAATGTACAAGAATATACGCATTGCTAATACTGTCCACACTCAGCCTGTGGAATTCAGAACAATGCTACAGACATTGTGCTGTACATGCACACACACACATATACACACAGCTGCATCACCGAGCACCAATTACCACAGCTGTGACCTCACACGTCCAGGTCAGCGATTCCAACAAAATGGACAAAAACAAACTTGTCCTGGAATCTCGGCCCCCAATTACTCTGCACTGAGCTCCCCGGGCGGACAATGCTGCAGGTGAGAAGTTGGACGGGGTTCTGTCACAGTTTGGCAGAGGCACAATGGAGCCCTGTGGCATCGCCTGGAACGGCTGCAAGTCCTCTCACAGATGGATTGCTCGGATAGAACGTCTTTAGAAACAAGGTTTTTCATTTAAGCGTTGACTGCCTTCACACTTCAAAAGTGTGAGACAGCCAGAGTGAGAGGAAGACCAAGAGTTCTTCTGTGTTACCTTTTGAAAGAGTCAAGAGGTTACATTGAAGACAAGTCTTTTAATCTAATATAACACTGCCTAGCTTCATGGCTTGCCAAAATTATGAATGAAAAGTGAACAGTTTTGTGTAGCTTTTAACTTTATGCTCACTTATGATACTATTTTCACTTTTTTGCTGTAAGGACAGCTCTGATATACTGTATGTAGTTATGCAGGCAATAACATTTTTGGTTACTACATCTGAGCACAGTTGGTACATTTTTTTGAGCTACTTACATTATCCATTTTATGCTACTTTAAACTTCCACTCCACTACATACAGGGAAAATTTGTAAATTTTAGTCCACTATTATTTATATGACAACAGTAGCTACAGATTAGATCAGATTAATATTACTTTAATATGAATAGTTGAAAAAAAAGAAAAGAAAAAGAAACACAGGATAATTGTTGTAAAAAAAACTACACATGCCGAAAGGTTAAACCAGTGGTTGCTGTTCTTTTTTGCTTGTGATCCTTTAACCCAAACAGAGCTCCTTGGCGTTTTACAGATGTGTATGAATTGTTATCAGTGCCATAGAAGGCTGATGTCCTCTGTAAGATTACAAGATGATCACATTTACATGACTGTCGTTGGACCAAAGTGGGAAAATTATACAACTTTTCACAAAAAAGCTAAGATTTGAGAGAAGTAGATACAAATTTATGTAGCAGTTCTTTGTTTTTTTCTTTGTGATAACAGATTATTCATCTCACCGCCTCTCAGTTTTATCTTGTGACCCTTTGGCCCAACACACTCAGTTGGGAAGCAATAGACTGAACAACCAAGTCCACAACAGTGAAATCCTACTGACACATTGGGTTACACTTTATTTGGACAGCCCGCCTACACAGAGTTTACAGAGTATCTGTAACACTTCACCGATCTTTGTTCAACATTCTAATGTTCAACAATTGTTCAAACATGTATATACAAACATTCAAGCAACAATTAGTGAACCATATAACGGTTAGGTTAGCTGAACTGTTGAATCTCAACTACAAAACCTGATGAATTGTTACACTGTGTAAACTCTCTGTAGACGGACTATCCAAATAAAGTGTTACGGCACACTGCTGCAGTTTAAAAATTATATTTTTACTTTACTTTTTAACTTTGCTTTTACTTGTAATTGAGTGTTAAGCAAAGGCTCTGAGTACTTTCTTCCACCACAGTTCTTCAGTTCTACAGAAGTAAAATGTATAGCTTTTATGAACCTCGGTTTAAGTGCAAGATGAGCACAACACTTAATGAACCTAATGTTCAAAAAACAACAATAAAGAGATTATTTCATGCATAACTTGTGTTAGCATTTTCTGATCTGACACTTCTATGATTAAGGTTTGGTCAAGCTGCTGTAGCTGAACCTATTTGGTTAAGGCTGAGTCAGGAAAGATCCCCGTCATGGTTCAGAAACCAACACTGACATTTGGTAGAGGATGTGACACCAACCACAGTCTCTTGTGTTCATAGTGAAATCACACACCAGAGGGTTTTGCATCATTACAGACAGTCGTTATTCATACAACCGCTTGAGGTCACTTATCAGAAAGAAGGGAGGTTAAAAATAGGTAACCTCAGAAGCTCAGCAGCTGACATAACCCATACAGTTTAGGAAAACCTACCTTAAAGCCACAAAAACTAGAATAACATGTATAAAGATAATAAATAGATGCGGAAACAAAACTATCGATCCCTATTTTCTTGACACCCACAAAGTTTCCAATGAATTCAATCGTTAAAAGCAACTAGAAAAACCTGAAGAAAGTGCAGGGAGAGGTGAAATGAGGGTGAACAAATAGAGGAGCGAAGCAGGCAAGAGCAGAGAAACTGTAGGAGTGCTGTCTTTGGGAAAAAGAACAGCGGTGTGTGTTGCAGAGAACAGCTAAGGTCAACAACAGAGCCCTGCATTGATTCCACATATGTGATAAGGTCAAAAACTATCATGGGACCTTTGCCCCTGGGCAGTTTCCAATCATTCTGTTTCTCATAATCTGTGGAAAACTTGTCTGCTTTTCACAGTTCAATGACCACTCATCTCTGCAGCAATTACAATGCCCTCTTTGCACCCTGACAGTTCAATGCCATGTACAATGATCTAATGTGATTTAGTTCTCCCATTGCTTTGAGCTCTCTGGATATTTTAAACTATGGTGCAGGATAATTACACACATGTTAAATTGATTAAATGTAAGCAACCTAATAATGGATCGTAAAATAAGATTTTTAATTAATACGCCTTTGATACACAGACAGTTCCCTAAGGAGCTGAATGTTGTTTCAAGAGTTGAAATGGCTTATTGATTTGTAAACAAAAGCAGCTAAAACTGAGCTTTTTGGAAACTAACACAAAGTGAAACACACCTAAGTGATAGATTATAGATGGATACTGAGAGTACAACTAAGAATAAACTCAGTACTTTTAATGTTAAAACAGCCAGTACAGGTCCTGTATACTGTTGGACATGTTAACAGTCAGTTGGCAACCAATTGTGATGGTCCCCATCTGCACACAACACTCAATTGATAAACCCCAGGGGCCATGTGAAGATGATTTAGTGGGTCAAATGCAGCCCGCAGATATCACAGATAGTGAAAGAGATGCACTAATGTGCGCATACACGCACACAAGTGCACATGCACACACAGACGTGCAGAGCATACACAAAGTGGAAACAGAAGGCGCTAAAAATAAACCATCTAAAATATTTAACTTACTGACCCAGAAAACAACCTCAGCGTAATCATATGTTTGCACAAGCAGAGGATACCACGATGACGGAGCCATGATATCATTAGGGCTGATGGGTAATAACTTGATAAAATCCAAGCTTTGTAACTGTACTGTCGCCCTCAGGGTAATGCATCACATGCAAATGAAACGTGTGTCTTAGATGTTTAATCAATTACATAAGGCTGATAAAGTCATACAAACAGTGATTAAATCAGGTCATTTGGCACCATATGTTCTTAAAGGGGCACTCCAGTGATTTAGTATTGCACTTCCATATGACTGCGAGATTCAGAAGACACAGATTAAGAAAAAAAATGGTAAAAAATTGAAGCAACACAAGCAGAGATAACTTGATTTTTAGTCACAAGTATGGATCAATTTCCAAAAACATTGGATCCTACATTTCCAATAATGCAACCAACAACATCAAATGCAATGACTTAATGACATAGAAGAACCTTGTGTTATATTTTTTATATAAAATGTAGATATGCTATATATATAGTAACATTTATGCTATAATAAATACAATAACATTTTGTTGTATTTATTAAACTTTGTGTTCTGTGTTTGCTTACGTACTAGGTCAGACATTTTACAATCCAGTACAAATGAACCTTTTTAAAATCTCAACCACATAAATTTAATGCAATCCACCTTCAAGTCAGACAAAAAATAAAAACATTTTCAACCATCATCGCCACAGTTAACACCCATTGAATGATTTAAAAGGATTCTTGATGTCGCTTCTTGGTTGAGTCTCCCTTTAAACCTTGAAAAGCATCTGGGTGTGGGATAGTAGTGGGAAAAGTTCATTAGAAGACCTAAATAAAATGAAGTGAGAGTTGAAGTTCTTCATTGACCCCAGACATGCCCTTCTTGGGTTGGTCAGGTTGACGAAGAGGACACGATGATTGGCATGGATCCATGTCCTGCTTGCAGCTAAACAGCCATGTCCATATTCAGCGACAATATTGGCCTCTAACCCCCAGTCCAGATGCCATTACCATTTTAGAGTCACACTGAGCGTCTGGGCTGGTGCACAACACTATCAATATTAATGTTCTGTGACTGAGGCGGCTTTGGAAGAACTTTCTCCCACATCAATATTGATGGTGTTGCCATACATTGGAGTCAGGGCCCTCTTTAAGGATTTATAAGACGAACGCTGGTGGGAGGGGTGGTGTCTGTATGAGAAGGGGGCCAATGCCATTTTTGGTCAGCACCTCAATGATGTACATTTTCCTGCCATTCAGAGCAATTTCTGTGGAAGAGGGGCGACTCCAACCCACGCTTGATGAGATCTGAGTGGCAAGGGGCTGAGCGGAGACAGATCCAATTCCCCTGCAATGCTTTGCCAGAGATGATAGTTATGGAAAAATGACGTTTCATTTCAAGGGATCTGGGAATGCTAAATGGGGGTCTGTTGATTCTGGAAATGGGGGTATTGCTTTTGGGACATCTTCACAAACAGTCCACTGTTGGGCCACACACATAGACACAGATCCATTTCATTACAATATTAGCTTTGGAGATGCATAGCTCTATATATCAAGTGTCAAGAGGGCGTGCTCGGTAAGGAGTTTCAGACATGGCTCTTTTGTCATACATTCAGATATAAATCATACAAAGAAAAAAACAAGAGGAAATTAATGAAACACAAAATGAACTTTGGCTTTGTCTTGTTCTCATAAACCATTTGCCGAAATTGGTGGTTGAGATTTTCTGCTGCATTTTTCATGGTACATAAAATATTATGAGATATAAAAGCCAGTGAAGCTAAATGAATGAGTCTGAGTGTTTGTGAGGCAGTGACATAGCAGCAAAAAGATTTGAAAAAGACCATTTAACTAAAAGGACAGTAAAACACATATCTCCGAGCTTTTAACAAGAATGGATCAGTTGAATCAGTATTCACTGAATAAGTAATGCTACTTAAGATTGTCAGTATTGTAGAACCAACACTGGCATACTGTATTACGTCCTTTTGGTCAAAATGGCAAACATATTGAAATTCACACTACATGGTGGGCAACATTAAAGCTGTTACATTGTAAAAAGTGAGACTTCCATGTCTTACTTGATTATAAAGCAGGTCTAGGTTCCATATTAATACCGTGTAAGTATGTAAGTAAGAAAGCACTCAGTCCACAGAGAAATACTCACAGCCTATATTCAGAAACTGAGCCTTAAAACAAGCTGTCAGGACTTCTGTAAGTTTGTGATGTCACAAGAAAGTAATCGCTGCTCATAGCAATGTCCCAAGCCCCGCCCACCTGGACCCACCATTCAACCTTGCAGGGTTTGGTTTCTCTGAATATTTACCTGAAATCTGCTATATTTATTTGATCACTCAGGAAATCTAGACCTGCTGTTACTAGAGCTCCAGAGAGAATCCTGAGAAAGGGGATGTAAAACTGCATTGAGGTGGGTTTTGGGAGTGAAAATCACAAATATATCTTCTTATGGATCTCCTTTTTATGCCTTACTATCTTAGGGGGTGACATGGACACATCTATCATTGTAAGACCCGGTTCGGGCCTTTCTATGTGGAGTTTGCATGTTTTTCCTGTACCACACTATGATTATTTCCATCTTCTTTATTACTTACTATACAATAACGTTTTTTGATGTTTTAATGCCATTGTCTACTTTGGTCTTACTATACTAAAATATTTTTTGACATTTTTTGCCTTACTATGCTATGACTTTTTTTTTTTTATAATTTTATGCCTTACTATACTATGATGTTTATTCCCTATTTTATGCCTTACTATTCTATGACCTTTTCTGATATTTTTATACCTCACTAAACTATGAAATTTTATGCCTTCCTATACTATTACATTTTTTGATAGTTTTATGCCTTTTTATTTCATGACGTTTTTTGACATTTTTTGTTGCCTTACCTTACGATTAGATTTCATGCCTTAGTATATTATGATATTTTATGTCTTACTATACTATGACGATTTTTATCAGTTTTATGTCTTTCTATATTATGACATTTTTTTACTTATTTTTCCTTACTATACTGTGACTTTTTGTGACAGTTTTATGCCTTACTATACTGTTTCCTTTTCCTTTTTATGCCTTACCATACTATGACATTTTTTGAAATTTTTATGCTTTACTATACTATGAAATTTCTTCACTTTTTTTCATTGTTATAGTATAACTTTTTTTTTTTTTTTTTTACATTTTTATGCCTTACCTTACTATTACATTTCATGCCTGACACTACTATGACATTGTTTATCAGTTTTGTTTTTCTATACTATGACATGTTTTGCCTTATTATGCCATGACTTTTTTCACAATTTGATGCTTTACTCTACTATGATGTTTTTTCCCTGTTTTATGCTTTACTATACTATGATGTTTTTTGGTATTTTTATGCCATACTATAATATGACGTTTTTTTTTGCATTTTCATGCCTTACATTACTATTTCATTTGGTGCCCTACCATACTATGACGTTTTTATGAAATTTTATGCCTTAATATACTATGACATTTTTTTGCATTTTTATGCCATACTATACTATGAAGTTTTTTGGCATTGTCATGCCTTACATTACTATTTCATTTGATGCCTTACATTACTATGACTTTTTTATGACCTTTTATGCCTCAATATACTATGTTTTTTTGAGGCTTTATGCCATGCTATACTGTGACTTTTTTCGACATTTTTTTTTTAAGTATATTTTTTGGGCTCTTTATGCCTTTATTTGATAGTGCAGTAGAGAGAGACAGGAAATGGGGAGGCAGAGAGAGGGGGAATGACATGCAGGAAAAGCTGTTTGATGCAGGATTCGAACCGGGGCCAAGTGCACAGAGGACTGTAGCCTCTACACATGGGGCACGTGCTTAGACCACTACACCACACGACACCCTTGACTTTTTTTTGACATTTTTAAGCCTTAAATTACTATTTCATTTGATGTCTTACCATACTATGATGTTTTTATGACATTTTATACCTCAATATACTATGATGTTTTTTTGACGTTTTATGCCGTACTATACTATGATCTTTTTTAGAATTTTTATGCCATACTGTACTATGAAGTTTTTTGGTATTTTTATGCCTCAAATTACTATTTCATTTGATACCTTACCATACTATGATGGTTTTATGACATTTTATGCCTTAATATACTATGATATTTTTTTGACTTTTTATGCCATACTATACTATGAAGTTTTTTGACATTTTTATACCTTAAATTACTATTTCATTTGATGCCTTACCTTACTATGACGTTTTTATGACCTTTTATGCCTTAATATACTATGACGTCTTTGTGCATTTTTATGCCATACTGTACTATGAAGTTTTTCGACATTTTTATGCCTTAAATTATTATTTCATTTGATGCCTTACCTTACTATGACGTTTTTATGACATTTAATGCCTTAATATACTGTGATATTTTTTTGACGTTTTTTGCCATACTATGCTATGACGTTTTTTTGTATTTTTATGCCATACTGTACTATGACGTTTTTTTGGCATTTTAATGCCATACTATAATATGATATATTTTGGCATTTTTATGCCATACATTACGATTTAAATAGATGCCTTACCTTACTATGACGTTTTTATGACCTTTTATGCCTTAATATACTATGATATTTTTTTGACGTTTTTTGCCATACTATACTATGACGTCTTTTTGCATTTTTATGCCATACTATAATATGACGTATTTTGGCATTTCTATGCCTCACATTACTATTTCAATTGATGCCTTACCTTACTATGAAGTTTTTATGACCTTTTATGCCTTAATATACTATGATGTTTTCTTGACGTTTTTGGCCATACTATACTATGACGTTTTTTGGCATTTTTATGCCATACTATGACATGACGTATTTTGGCATTTTTATGCCATAAATTACTATTTCGTTTGATGCCTTACCTTACTATTACATTTCATGCCTGACACTGCTATGACATTGTTTATCAGTTTTGTTTTTCTATACTATGACATGTTTTGCCTTATTATGCCATGACTTTTTTCACAATTTGATGCTTTACTCTACTATGATGTTTTTTCCCTGTTTTATGCTTTACTATACTATGATGTTTTTTGGTATTTTTATGCCATACTATAATATGACGTTTTTTTTTTGCATTTTTATGCCTTACATTACTATTTCATTTGGTGCCCTACCATACTATGACGTTTTTATGAAATTTTATGCCTTAATATACTATGATGTTTTTTTGACGTTTTTTGCCATACTATAATATGACGTTTTTTTGCATTTTCATGCCATGCTATACTATGAAGTTTTTCGACATTTTTATGCCTTAAATTATTATTTCATTTGATACCTTGCCATACTATGACTTTTTTATGACCTTTTATGCCTCAATATACTATGTTTTTTTGAGGCTTTATGCCATGCTATACTGTGACTTTTTTTGACATTTTTTGGGCTCTTTATGCCTTTATTTGATAGTGCAGTAGAGAGAGACAGGAAATGGGGAGGCAGAGAGAGGGGGAATGACATGCAGGAAAAGCTGTTCAATGCGGGACTCGAACCGGGGCCAAGTGCAGCGAGGACTGTAGCCTCTACACATGGGGAACCTGCTTAGACCACTACACCACATGACACCCTTGACTTTTTTTGAAATTTTATGCCTTAAATTACTATTTCATTTGATGTCTTACCATACTATGATGTTTTTATGACATTTTATGCCTTAATATACTATGATATTTTTTTGACGTTTTTTGCCACATTATACTATGACGTTTTTTGGCATTTTTATGGCATACTATAGTATGAAGTTTTTCAACATTTTTATGCCTTAAATTACTATTTCATTACTATGACGTTTTTTTGACATTTTATACCTCAATATACTATGATGTTTTTTTGACGTTTTATGGCATACTATAATATGACGTATTTTGGCATTTTTATGCCTTACATTATTATTTCTTTTGATGCCTTACCATACTATTACATTTTTATGACATTTTATGCCTTAATATACTATAATATTTTTTTTAACATTTTATGCCATACTATACTATGAAGTTTTTCGAAATTTTTATGCCTTAAATTACTATTTAATTTGATGCCTTACATTACTATGACGTTTTTATGACCTTTTATGCCTTAATATACTATGATGTTTTCTTGATGTTTTTTGCCATACTATACTATGATCTTTTTTTGAATTTTTATGCCATACTATACTATGACATTTTTTTGGCATTTTAATGCCATATTATAATATGATGTATTTTGGCATTTTTATGCCATACATTACTATTTAATTTGATGCCTTACCTTACTATGACGTTTTTATGACCTTTTATGCCTTAATATACTATGACATTTTTTTGACGTTTTTTGCCATACTATACTATGACGTCTTTTTGCATTTTTATGCCATACTATAATATGACGTCTTTTTGCATTTTTATGCCTTACATTACTATTACAATTGGTGCCTTACCATACTATGACGTTTTTACGACACTTTATGCCTTAATATACTATGACATTTTTTTGACATTTTATGGCATACTATACTATGACGTTTTTTTGCATTTTTATGCCATACTATAATATGACGTATTTTGGCATTTTTATGCCTTAAATTACTATTTCATTTGATGCCTTACCTTACTATGACGTTTTAAAAGACCTTTTATGTCTTTATATACTATGATATTTTCATGACATTTTATGCCATACTATACTATGACGTTTTTTTGCATTTTTATGCCATGCTATACTATGAAGTTTTTTGGCATTTTTATGCCTTACATTACTATTTCATTTGATGCCTTACCTTACTATGACGTTTTTATGACCTTTTATGCCTTAATATACTATGATATTTTTTTGACGTTTTTTGCCATACTATACTATGACGTCTTTTTGCATTTTTATGCCATACTATAATATGACGTCTTTTTGCATTTTTATGCCTTACATTACTATTACAATTGGTGCCTTACCATACTATGACGTTTTTACGACACTTTATGCCTTAATATACTATGACATTTTTTTGACATTTTATGGCATACTATACTATGACGTCTTTTTGCATTTTTATGCCATACTATAATATGACGTATTTTGGCATTTTTATGCCTTACATTACTATTTCATTTGATGCCTTACCTTACTATGACGTTTTTATGACCTTTTATGCCTTAATATACTATGATATTTTCATGACGTTTTTTGCCATACTATACTATGACGTCTTTTTGCGTTTTTATGCCATACTATACTATGAAGTCTTTCGACATTTTTATGCCTTAAATTACTATTTCATTTGATGCCTTACCTTACTATGACGTTTTTATGACCTTTTATGCCATACTATACTATGATATTTCTTTGACGTTTTTTGCCATTCTCTACTATGACGTCTTTTTGCATTTTTATGCCATACTATAATATGACGTATTTTGGCATTTTTATGCCTTACATTACTATTTCATTTGATGCCTTACCTTACTATGACGTTTTTATGACCTTTTATGCCTTAATATACTATGATATTTTCATGACGTTTTTTGCCATACTATACTATGACGTCTTTTTGCGTTTTTATGCCATACTATACTATGAAGTCTTTCGACATTTTTATGCCTTAAATTACTATTTCATTTGATGCCTTACCTTACTATGACGTTTTTATGACCTTTTATGCCTTAATATATTATGATATTTTTATGACCTTTTATGCCTTACTATACTATGATGTTTTTTGGCATTTTTATACCATACTATAATATGACGTATTTTGGCATTTTTATGCCTTAAATTACTATTTCATTTGATGCCTTACCTTACTATGACGTTTTTATGACCTTTTATGCCTTAATATACTATGACGTCTTTGTGCATTTTTATGCCATACTGTACTATGAAGTTTTTCGAAATTTTTATGCCTTAAATTACTATTTAATTTGATGCCTTACATTACTATGACGTTTTTATGACCTTTTATGCCTTAATATACTATGATGTTTTCTTGATGTTTTTTGCCATACTATACTATGATCTTTTTTTGAATTTTTATGCCATACTATACTATGACATTTTTTTGGCATTTTAATGCCATATTATAATATGATGTATTTTGGCATTTTTATGCCATACATTACTATTTAATTTGATGCCTTACCTTACTATGACGTTTTTATGACCTTTTATGCCTTAATATACTATGACATTTTTTTGACGTTTTTTGCCATACTATACTATGACGTCTTTTTGCATTTTTATGCCATACTATAATATGACGTCTTTTTGTATTTTTATGCCTTACATTACTATTACAATTGGTGCCTTACCATACTATGACGTTTTTACGACACTTTATGCCTTAATATACTATGACATTTTTTTGACATTTTATGGCATACTATACTATGACGTTTTTTTGCATTTTTATGCCATACTATAATATGACGTCTTTTTGCATTTTTATGCCTTACATTACTATTACAATTGGTGCCTTACCATACTATGACGTTTTTACGACACTTTATGCCTTAATATACTATGACATTTTTTTGACATTTTATGGCATACTATACTATGACGTTTTTTTGCATTTTTATGCCATACTATAATATGACGTCTTTTTGCATTTTTATGCCTTACATTACTATTACAATTGGTGCCTTACCATACTATGACGTTTTTACGACACTTTATGCCTTAATATACTATGACATTTTTTTGACATTTTATGGCATACTATACTATGACGTTTTTTTGCATTTTTATGCCATACTATAATATGACGTATTTTGGCATTTTTATGCCTTACATTACTATTTCATTTGATGCCTTACCTTACTATGACGTTTTTATGACCTTTTATGCCTTAATATACTATGATATTTTCATGACGTTTTTTGCCATACTATACTATGACGTCTTTTTGCGTTTTTATGCCATACTATACTATGAAGTCTTTCGACATTTTTATGCCTTAAATTACTATTTCATTTGATGCCTTACCTTACTATGACGTTTTTATGACCTTTTATGCCATACTATACTATGATATTTCTTTGACGTTTTTTGCCATTCTCTACTATGACGTCTTTTTGCATTTTTATGCCATACTATAATATGACGTATTTTGGCATTTTTATGCCTTACATTATTATTTCTTTTGATGCCTTAGCATACTATTACATTTTTATGACATTTTATGCCTTAATATACTATAATATTTTTTTAACATTTTATGCCATACTATACTATGACGTTTTTTTGTATTTTTATGCCATACTATACTATAAAGTATTTCAACATTTTTATGCCTTAAATTACTATTTAATTTGATGCCTTACATTACTATGACGTTTTTATGACCTTTTATGCCTTAATATACTATGATGTTTTCTTGATGTTTTTTGCCATACTATACTATGATCTTTTTTTGAATTTTTATGCCATACTATACTATGACATTTTTTTGGCATTTTAATGCCATATTATAATATGATGTATTTTGGCATTTTTATGCCATACATTACTATTTAATTTGATGCCTTACCTTACTATGACGTTTTTATGACCTTTTATGCCTTAATATACTATGATATTTTTTTGACGTTTTTTGCCATACTATACTATGACGTCTTTTTGCATTTTAATGCCATACTATAATATGACGTCTTTTTGCATTTTTATGCCTTACATTACTATTACAATTGGTGCCTTACCATACTATGATGTTTTTACGACACTTCATGCCTTAATATACTATGACATTTTTTTGACATTTTATGGCATACTATACTATGACGTTTTTTTGCATTTTTATGCCATACTATAATATGACGTATTTTGGCATTTTTATGCCTTACATTACTATTACAATTGGTGCCTTACCATACTATGACGTTTTTACGACACTTTATGCCTTAATATACTATGACATTTTTTTGACATTTTATGGCATACTATACTATGACGTTTTTTTGCATTTTTATGCCATACTATAATATGACGTATTTTGGCATTTTTATGCCTTAAATTACTATTTCATTTGATGCCTTACCTTACTATGACGTTTTAAAAGACCTTTTATGTCTTTATATACTATGATATTTTCATGACGTTTTATGCCATACTATACTATGAAGTTTTTCGGTATTTTTATGCCTTACATTACTATTTCATTTGATGCCTTATCTTAATATGATGTTTTTATGACCTTTTATGACTTAATATACTATGATATTTTTTTGACATTTTTTGCCATACTATACTATGATGTCTTTTTGCATTTTTATGCCATACTATACTATGAAGTTTTTCAACATTTTTATGCCTTAAATTATTATTTCATTTGATGCCTTACCTTACTATGACGTTTTTATGACCTTTTATGCCTTAATATATTATGATATTTTTTTGACGTTTTTTGCCATACTATACTATGACGTTTTTTGGCATTTTTATACCATACTATAATATGACGTATTTTGGCATTTTTATGCCTTAAATTACTATTTCATTTGATGCCTTAATATACTATGACGTTGTTATGACGTTTTTTGCCATTCTATACTATGACGTTTTTTGGCATTTTTATGCCATACTATACTATGACGTTTTTTGGCATTTTTATGCCATACTATACTATGAAGTCTTTTTACATTTTTATGCCTTAAATTACTATTTCATTTGATGCCTTACCTTACTATGACGTTTTTATGACCTTTTATGCCATACTATACTATGATATTTCTTTGACGTTTTTTGCCATTCTCTACTATGACGTCTTTTTGCATTTTTATGCCATACTGTAATATAACGTATTTTAGCATTTTTATGCCTCAAATTACTATTTCATTTGATACCTTACCTTACTATGATGGTTTTATGACATTTTATGCCTTAATATACTATGATAATTTTTTGACGTTTTTTGCCATACTATACTATGACGTTTTTTTGGCATTTTCATGCCTTACATTACTATTTCATTTGATGCCTTACTTTACTATGATGTTTTTATGACCTCTGATGCCTTAATATACTATGATATTTTTTTGACGTTTTTTGCCATACTATACTATGACGTTTTTTTGGCATTTTCATGCCTTACATTACTATTTCATTTGATGCCTTACATTACTATGACCTTTTTCTGACCTTTTATGCCTTAATATACTATCATATTTTCTCGACATTTTTTGCCATACTATACTATGACTTTTTTTTGTATTGTTATGCCATACTATACAAAGATGTTTTTTTGCATTTTTATGCCTTACATTACTATTTCATTTGATGCCTTACCTTACTATGACTTCTTTTTGACAATTTTATGTCTTACTATACTATCATGTTTTTTCCTTTTTTATTTCTTACTATACTGTCACGATTTTTGACGTTTTTATGCTTTACTATACTATGACATTTTTTGGCAGTTTTTTTGCGTTTGTACACAATAACTTTTTTTTTTACGTTTTTATGCCTTACTATCCTATGACCTTTTTTTTATCAGTTTTATGTCTTTCTATATTATGACATTTTTGATGTTTTTATGACGTACTATACTATTACAATTTATGCCTTACTATACTATGATATTTTCGACAGTTTTATGCTTTTGTATTCAAAATTTTTTTTTTATGGTTTTATACCTTAATATACTATGAAATATTTGCCTTACTATAATATGATGTTTTTTCACTTTTTTTGCATTATTATACTGTGACGTTTTTTTTTAAGGTTTTTATGCCTTACTATAACATTTCATGCCTTCCCATACTATGACATTTTATCAGTTTTTTACCTTACTATACAATGACATGTTTTGACAGTTTTATGTCTCATTATATTATTCTCATTATATGACTTTTTTGAAAGTTTTATGCCTTTTTATGTTATGACATTTTATGCCTTACTTTACTATTAAATTTTATGCCTTACTATCCTATGACCTTTTCTGATGTTTTTTTACCTCACTATACTATGAAATGTTATGCCTTAGTATAATATGACGTTTTTTGATGTTTTTTATCTGACCATGACATGACATTTTATGACATACTATTTCAATCAGGAGAAAGTAATAAGAAGAATCAGAAAGTATGAGAATCAAAGTAAAATCAAATTTATTGTGAACAGAAGGAACAGATTTTTGGTGGAACAAACACTATGAACATCATCCATAGGTTTAAGGTTCTTCCAATAAGAGGAAACTTCCCCTGGAGACTAGGCACTGGTAGTGGTGATGAGGAATGGAGCTCAAGAATGGGAATGTCTTGATGAAGGAACTTCTGATTGGATGGTTTGATTGGAGATGGTCTGGCATCCATGGTTGAGGTGGAGAAGCGATGGAGGTGGGTCACAGATTATTCACGTTGCTGAAATGACAGCTGAATAACAGCAGGAAGAGAGACAATTTTAAAGTTTGACAGTTTACGGGTGATTGGCTGAAGGCTACCATGTAAGGTTGTGATTGGGTGAAGATGTGAATGAGTTGGTGGAGCTTTTAGATAGCGGGAAATGTTGCTTGTGACTTAGAATGCATGTGCAAGGAGATAGTGTTCCTGACTGAACTTTCGCTAAGCTTCATGTTATGGTGTTTTTTGACAGTGTTATGCCTTTTTATGTTATGACGTTTTTTGACCTTTTTATGCTTTACTATACTATTACATTTTGTGCCTTACTATACTATAACGTTTTTTGACTGTTTCATGTTTTTCTATATTATGATATTTGTTGACGTTTTTATGCCTTATTGTACTATGACATTTTAATCCTTACTATACTATGACGTTTTTTGACAGTTTTATGCCTTACTATACTATGACATTTTAATCCTTACTATACTATGACAATTTATGCCTTACTATATACCATGGTGTTTTTTGACATTTTTATGCCTTACTATACTATGACATCTTATGCCTTACTAAACTATGACGTTTTTTGACTGTTTCATGTTTTTCTATATTATGACATTTCTTGACATTTTATGCCTTACTATAGTTTTTTGACAGTTTTATGCCTTACTATACTATGACATTTTAATCCTTACTATACTATGACAATTTATGCCTTACTATATACCATGGTGTTTTTTGACATTTTTATGCCTTACTATACTATGACATCTTATGCCTTACTAAACTATGACGTTTTTTGACTGTTTCATGTTTTTCTATATTATGACATTTCTTGACATTTTATGCCTTACTATAGTTTTTTGACAGTTTTATGCCTTACTATACTATGACATTTTATACCTTACTATACCATGGTGCTTTTTGACGTTTTTATGCCTTACTATACTATGACGTTTTAATCCTTACTATACTATGACATTTTATACCTTACTATACCATGGTGCTTTTTGACGTTTTTATGCCTTACTATACTATGACATCTTATGCCTTACTAAACTATGACGTTTTTTGACTGTTTCATGTTTTTCTATATTATGACATTTCTTGACATTTTTATGCCTTACTATACCATGGTGTTTTTTTACGTTTTTATGCCTTACTATATACTATGACATTTTTATGCCTTACTATACTATGACGTTTTAATCCTTACTATACTATGACATTTTATACCTTACTATACCATGGTGTTTTTTGACGTTTTTATGCCTTACTATATACTATGACATTTTTATGCCTTATTATACTATGACATTTTATGCCTAACTATCCCATGACCTTTTCTGATGTTTTTATGCCTTACTATGTTGTGACTTTTTTTGACAGTTTTATGCCTTTTTATGTTATGCCGATTTTTGACATTTCTTTTGCCTTCCTATATTATGACATGTAATGCCTGACTATGCTATGACTTTTCTTTGACAACTTTATGCCTTACTATATTATGAAATGTTTTCCCTTTTTTACCCCTTACTATATTATGACATTTTTTTAACGTTTTTATGCCTTACTATACTATGACTTTTTTTTCACTTTTTTTGCTTTCCTATACTATGAAATTTATGCCTCACTATACTATGACCTTTTTTGACAGATTTATGTGTTTCTGTATTATCATATTTTTTAACTTTTTTTTTTTGCCTTACTCTACTATGCCATTTTATGCCTATTATGACATTTTATGATGCAGACTGCATGAACCCAGTCACCACCAACCAAGCACCATCTTCATCCTCAAAGAGGTGCTTTTTTTTCAGCTGAACAGAAAAACTCCATAGTCAGTCCGTTTAACATTTAGATGGAATTGAGCAACAACAGTCCCATCACATCTCATCAGGTTATTGATCCCTCAAAGAACAGACTCTGTCAGTGTCAAGCGTACACACTTTCTCTCAGGACAACTGAGGACGAACATATTGCAGAACACCTCGCTGTTCCGACAAGACAAGGGTCACCAATACAACTGTCCAGCTCCCTCTTACCTCCACACCCTCCCTTTCACTTAATACCCCGCTACATTTTCATGCCGAGCCAGTAAGTAGGGACCTCTTTGGGGAGACAAAGAGTGACCTCAATTCAATTTGACATCCCACCTATCGATCTGGGCTGCCGTATCCCCCAGAGATGGACGTCTAGCTTGCCCTTGTCCCGCTAACATTCACATTTAGCAACAAGAAAAAACATGTCTTTTTAATAAACAAAATCCCTCCACATATCTCGTCTCATTTACCCTCGACTAAATTACACACATGGCGACCTGCTTTCACAGGCCTTCATCCTCCCACGTAGGGCACTGTTCATCTTCGGTGGGCCCCTTTTGCTAAATTGAAAGTGTGTCATAACAAATAGAGGAGGTGTCTGGCTTAAATGTATGTGACTGGCACTGATGTCATATCTGTCAGAGGAACATCCCTTGTATTTTTAACAGGGGCACTGTGACATGGACCCTGGACAATTACTGTCAGAGCACACAGGGTGATGAATCTGCCGCCTTATTGTGTTTGTCATCTCGACCTCTGGCTGGGACCTGATTGGTACGGCCGCATACCTATAAATGAATCAGATGGCTGCATTGTTACTGTCCCGCGTGTGTAAATGTGAGCATCATAGCACTATGCTGCAACTTAATCGACTTTCATTTGGTTTTAAGTGAGGAACTCTTGTGTCATGGGGTGAAATATAGACTTCAAAATTAGCCATCAGTTAGATATAGACTATGATTCTCACATTTGCAAAATGACTGGGAGCATAAGTTTTGTGTACTGTCTTGTTGAGATCTTGTTGAGAATGGAGCACTTTTGATATAAAAATATCCAGATTAATTTAAATGCCTTTCACCCAGCTTTTTGGTCCCCACCAGGTTATAACTGTTGTATTTTTTGGTGCAAGAGGACGCTGATCATTATATTTTACAGTGGACAAGGCCATCTTGCTGTGGTTTCAGCTGACAATGCTTCAATAAATTGAAAGTGTAGAGGAACAAAGAGAGAAAAAGTGAATTAAAAAAACAAGAAATGAGAAACGTAAGAGTCATTGTGATTATTTACCTACTGTAGTTTGTTGTATTATTGATTTTTTTAATCTTCACATTGGTTTTTAGAATTTAAAAAGAAACAGAAATTGTTCCAACATGGCACAAAACCTGCAGTAAATGCTAACAATGCAGACCTACAATAACCACATATTTGTGATATGCAAAGTAATTTACACACAAAGAAATAAGATGTAATTGCTGCACCTGGTCCTGCAAGTTGTGGCATTTACTGGCTCTGATTTGTATCTTGAAGCAACGTATTTTGCTTTTATGGTTTATGCTGAGCCCAGTGTTTGCCATAAATGGCAGGTGTGCAAAATTGAAGTGCAAAAGTAATTCAGCTCCTGCCATTCAAAGGAGCTATGTCAGTTTGATTTACCTGAACACATAAAGATGGCCGCACACACACACACACACACACACACACACACACACACGCATATACACACACCTTTGGGCCACATGTGTTTTTTATATTCATATGGTGGAGGAAAAGAAAAAAAATGTGCACCTCCAAAATGGAGGTTGAGGGGTCATGGTGTTTGGCCAGGAGTGACAGCTCTGAAATGAAGGCATAAGTCAATCGGCTACTCTTCATACACACATACATACACACACACACACACACACAAACACACACATGGGTTGGAGCGGGAGGCGAGATGGCAGTGGGCGGTTAGGTTAGGTGGGAACTGAGGGATTGGGGGAGGTGGTAGGAGGAGGGGAGGTTGGGTGTAAAGGGCACAAGGTTACCATGTGGGAGGAGTGTGTGTTTTGTGTGTCCGTGTGTGTGTGTGTGTGTGTGTGTGCGTGTGCACGTGACTGGTGAGAGGGAGGGAACTTGACGTCATGTTCAAGAGCCTAAATGCACAAACCTGTCCTCGTCTTATTCTCTCTTTCTTTTGTTGTCTCTCTCCCTCCTTTAGTCTCTGTCTGACTGTTAACACAGATAGCTACCAGCAGCTATATTTACATTAACTTGAACACACACAGACACACACATGGACACACACACACACACACACACACACACACACACACGTACATACACTTTGTGACATACCTTAAACCCAAAGGTCAAAGACCATGTGTGTTCTTTCTCTCTCTCTGTCTTCCACACACACACAGGGTCATGGTGTTTGTTTACGTTCTGTCACGCCCTAAGTGGGCCTGTATCAACATTTGGGCTGCATCCCAGCATGAGGGTCGGGAAAATCCCCACTTGGTTTAAAATCATTGATTCATCCCCCGTATTGATTGGCCCATTTGCCTCTCTCCCTCATTGAATCAAAGTGCTCCTGGGAAAAACAAATATCTGCACGTGAGCAGCAGAATTATTTATCCTTAATGATCTGAGTTTAGATGGTGTCTGTAGTTGAAATTTAAAAATACTGCTACTCTGCATAGATTAGCAGATACAGATAGCAGTTGCACATTGATGCTGCAAATCTCCTGTTCCACCACATCCCAAAAGTATTTTACTGGATTCAGATCTGGTGACTGTCGCCACTGATGTTCACTGAACTGAGTTTGAGACGACTTTTGCTTTGTGATATGTTGCATCATCAAGCTGCAAGTAAACATTAGAAGATGGTAAATTGTGGCCATAAAGGGAGACACATGATCAACAACAATACTCAGATAGGCTATGACATTTAAACCATGATTGATTAGTATTAAAGGACCATAACATTCCCAACACCATTACACCACCATCACTAACCTGGACTGTTGACACAAGGCAGGTTTGTTGACTGGCTTCATGCTGTTGATGCCAGATTCTGACTCTACCATCTGCAGACTCAGAAGAAATCCAGATTCATCAGTCCAGGCTACGTTTTTTCAGTCTCCAACTGTCTGGTTTTGGTGAGCCTGTGCCCACTGCAGCCTCAGATTTCTGTTCTTGGCTGGCAGCCTGATAGCTCTTTTTGTCAGCTCCAACTGGTCTGGCCATTCCCCTTTGAGCGCTCTCATCAGCAAGGTGTCTCCATCCATGGTTTTTGTTTTTGGCTCAATCCTAGAGAAAGTTGTGTGTGAAAATCGCAGGAGATCAGCAGTTTGAGAAATACCCAAACCAGCCTGTCTGTCACCAACAATCACAGTTGTGTTTGCTGTGAACATTAACTGCAGTTCCTGACCTCTGTCTATTTACATAACACGTCTACAATTTAAGCATATATAGATTCATATGCAGATTTGTATGGGCTAGACACATATGTCAATGTATGAAATTCCAGTTCCAATTTCTAATGGGTTATATATATTCTTTTTTACATACAGTATGTTTTTATTTGATATGTACATATATTTATATATGGAAATTTTATGTATGTACATATATTACATTTACATAGTTTTGCAACAACTGCGTGAATGATAAAAAAATAATAAGAATAGTTAGTGCTAGATCATGGTTATGAAAACTGAAGCACTTAATCACAATTACAGGAACATATCTACTGTATGCACCGACTTGAGTTCTAAATTTACAGCAGGAAAACACATCAGAAAACTTACTGTGAACAACAGAATTTTATTTCAGTTAATGGATAATCCATATTTTCAAACAAAAGTAGAGGGGCTAAAAACAAACTCATATTCTGTGAATTCATTTATCAACAGACAGCTTCCTAAGGTCCCAGATGACTTGACATTGATAGCACAGTGCCATGTTGGAAATGTGAGACAGGTTGTCAAAACAAACTCGCTTGCACCAACGGGAAGAAAAAAAAAAAACAACTTCAAATAGTCCTAAGCTAGGTCACAGTCATAAGTCCAACTGGGATAATATTGTAACATAGACTGAGGTTTTCAGAGGTTAGTGATACATTTCTCTACAGTATCGGTACGATAAGCTCAAATGACATGAGTCGAGGGGGTTTTCCCTATATGACAACATCATCAGGAAGTGGAAAAGAACTTGCATGAGGTCTAAAAAATGAAAGTGCTAATGATGTTAAAGCAGAACTATCTGTTCTCACAAGTTTTTTTTCTTGATATTATAAGTTGATGCATTAAAAAAATGTTTTGCATCGCTTTTCTGTGACTTTATGTGCACATTTTTTCATTTTTTCATCATATGAGTTCATTTCCTCTCCTGACAGGACATAATACCTGTTATAACAGGTAACGAGAGATTATGGCACAGTCATAAGATAAATGTTCAGTGACAAAATCTTTGTTCTAAGGCAAGTACAGCTAGTTTTGTAAAATGCCCCCCACCCCAGTCCAAAAGGTCCAATATTAACAATCATGACTGAAAAACAACGATGAGTTGTGTCGCTCCTGTGATAACATCATGTAAGGAGTTAGAATTAGAATTTTGGGCTTTTTGAATAAGTAAAAAGCTAGATCGGTCAAATGATGGACGGGCAGCAAGAATCTACCAGTGCTGTGATTTTACAGGAGTGAATAAGTGTAGGTTCTGACTATAAAGCAAGTGCCTAAGCTTTTATTTGTATTTATCTTTTACAAATTCCTTCTCTCCCCCTGAGACCCAAAAAAAGTATATAGTCAAATTATAGACAAACCAAACATTAAAATTTCATCACCAACACTACCGCAAAAATAATCTTAACTATATGCGTTTCTCAGCTTTGGCACAGGCTGCTGATAAGTGTAAATTTAGCTGGGTTCATCTTTTTTGTACTTGTACTGATATTGGCATGACTATCTGTCTGTCTGTCTGTCTGTCTACCCACCCTTTGAACCTGAGCTTTTCCCATTGAACCCTAATATGCTATAGATGCCTATGAATCAACGATATACTGTACATATGGACACAATCATGAGTTTTCTCTCCATATAAACAGTGCTAATACAAACACACACAATAAAACGTCCTCTGCAAAAGTCCAAGACATTTTGGCATTTGTCTTTTTTTTTAATGGCTTCTGGTTTTGTTTTCAAAAATTGGTAAATATACATCAGGCCTTGTGCTCTTGGTTGTAGAGTCCCATTGGCAAAGCCCTTATTCAGTATTCGCCATACTGGGATGCTTGTATACAGCCTCTTTAAGTGTAGGAACAGCACCAACGATAGAGCAAATGTTTTGTCTTTTGCTGCCCCTGTTTGCTCGGGGTTTGAGACTGACATCTGAAGTGAGTCCAACAGACCTGCTGGTGAACTGTGCAATAACCCGTTCTACCAACCTGTCCATCTCATGCCACATCTCAAATGTAGACTACACCATCAAGTCAGGGACTGCAGCGGGGCCACCAAGTTTCTGCAATGGCCGCGGTGAATGATTGGCTGGCTTGTGTAACCGGGACAGTAACAGATTGTACCGTCAGTGCGGATTTTTGTGCGGAATGGCAAGGAAGATGCTTCCTCTGGGAAAGCTGAGAAGTTGAATGCAGAGAATGAAGAGAAGTAAAGATGGATGGATAAGTGTATTCAGATAGATGTTTCTCCTCATGGCCCGTTCTCATTGTAGTGGAGGGAGATGGGCCGCTCGCGCTGCACGGTGGGCATGTAGGGCCAGTTGTAGCTGGAGCCCGAGAGCAGCATGTCACGGAGCAGTGTCTCGATGGGTGTCTTGCCTACCAGGCGCACGAAAAACAGCTGCTCGATGACCGGAGAGGAGACGATGCGCAGGGACGGCAGGCGGAGGAGGAGGCGTCCAAATCGGTTTGGCTGGCTGGGGTACTGGTTCCTCACGTACTCCTCCAGGGCGCACTGAGACTTCTCCTGGATGCTCTCCACATGGGCGACGTCTGACAGGCCCATCGCATCTAGAAGGGAGGAAGAGAGATAAAGATTTATAGTTTATCAGTTGATCAAACAAAATCCTCTTTATGTTGTCTGAACGAACCCTTCAACAAAGTAAACGGAATCGCAAAAATATGAGCACCAACCAGTTTCTTCATAAAAAGTGGAGATGCCAGTGATGGGAAGGAGACTGAATCCTACTGGGACCAGAGTGCACAACACGTCTTTTGAGAACGTTTCTATGTCAAATTAGTTGATCATGGTGCTTTAAATTCCTGCCTGACCAAGAGGCTTGTCGGATTACACAAACCCTAACTAATCGTAGTTTGTGGTCTTTCACGATCTCTATGACTGTGCAAAAGTGATCAGTCACAGGAGGCCGGACACACAGATTTGCAGAATGGGGAATGTCAACAACCAAGGGATACTGAGCGTATAATAGTGGAGGTTGTCAAACTTGGCAAGAGAGGGCAAAAAGTCGGCCTTGTCAAGCCTCCTAGGCACAGGATGAGTTAACGTATACCCTTTTTACACCACATTTTACACTGCCAGCCGAGTTTAGCTGAGAGGAAACACACAAGTGAAGGGACCAATGACACCACATGCAGTTACAGAGCACACACACACACACACACACACACACACACGCAGGGGAGAAAGAGTGAGCTGCTAGCCGCCGTGCGGACTGGTTAAAATGGATCCATAGCATCTCATCCCGGGGTTGGTGCTCCTTCAGAGCCTCCGTGTGGGACGGGTTTAGATCAGTGATTGTGTGTTTTTTGTGCAGTGTAGCTGCAGTGTAGCTGCTGTAACAGCTCTGTGCTGGGCAGGTGTCCATTTACAGTGTTTGTGCTCTGAAAGACGTCACAGCTCAGAGAAGGGGAGAAAATTAGCATGTTCACCCGGGTGTTGTGTTTACATCAATGCCAATCGGAGCCGATTAATACCCGTGTCTACTGCAGTCATTTGACTGGGGTGTGAATGTTGATTATTCTCTTTTCCATTGCAAACAAAAGCCTGATGTTAGCGAGTCTTAGCAGGTTTTTTGAGCAGTGGAAAAGGGGCTATACTGCGTAGGACAAAAGATAAAATGTCCTGTTGGGATGTTCAATAACTGAGGCTTGGATTTTTTAAGAGATTCAGTCCAATACAAGATATTCTGCTCTTTAAATGTGGGTGGCTCAATGTAAAGTCTTGAGCTGATGTCCTGTACATTAAATCTAATGAAGGTGACTGAGAGAGATGGATGGGATGGATGACACACAGAGGGCTAATAAAATGTAATGAAGAGCCGACTGTTTTTTTTTTCTCCTCACAAATTCCTCAAGTCAGAGAAATCTCGCTTAGACTTGAGGAAATGGAGGTTGTCACTGCAGAGATACGTATCCACTACACCCCTGTGGTCTGTGTTCACGGCACACTACAGCCTTCCCTCTTTCCCTCAGCTGGAGGTCATGTTCTGCCTTCCACCTCCTCACACCTCCCCTCCCGCCGGCCCCCGCCTTGGCAAGAGTCTCGCACAAACGAGAGAGTGTGTAACACTGTGCGCGATACTTTTCACACCCTCTGTGTGCAGGAGGAGTGCACAGGGGATTTAGCAAAGGAGGTCAGAGATGTGTGAACTCAAAACAAAGACACATTTTACTGTACTCTGCCACATACTGTACATTCAGTGGAAGTGCTCTTTGACTCTGCCCCCTGAGTGAACCCTCATTTGGAAGACAGGTTTTTCGATGAGGGCAATTTCTTCTCAAGCTCGTTCTCTTAGTCTAAAAGCGCTGGCCCGTAAGTTTTAGCCTGTCATCTTGCATCGTAGGTCCCCTTTGTCATCTCGCACTTTGATCTGTCCCTTGCGTAAACCCTGCCATGCTGGGTTCCCGACAACAAAAAAATTTAATTTACCTCATATTTTAATCGAGCGTGTCAACCCCTCCCCACCCCAGCGGCCACTATTCTCATCATTCTGGGTGAATAATTGCCCCCGCTTCGGCTGTATTCCCCTCCGCTCGGTGAGCAGCTCGGACTGTTTTTTTGTCCCGCCGCCATTTTTGGTCCTGCGTGACAAGGCGGTCACTGCCTGGTTAGGATTAGCAAAGCTGTCCGTGCGACTGAAACCACTTCGCGTGCCGAAGCGACAGCTCTCTGGGTGCCCTTCCACGCCAAGTGCCGTGTTCTTTTGTCTGATCCTTGGGCACACACCGGGTCAGTGGGGGTGAGGGATCAGGGTGGCAGGACTGAGATGCCCATTCTCTGATGTGGCTTGATGGGACTGGGCTTCACAGGGGGAGTGGAGGGAGGGGACTCAGAGGGAGGTGAGAGACGATTGGTGATTGTCTGAGCTTGTTAGCTCATCCCACCAGGTCAGCAGGAGTCAGGTTTATTAACGGGTCTGTCTTATTGTATGCGTGTGTGTGTGTGCGCATGTCTGCCTCCGTTACATTCAAATTTCTGTTAATATCTGCACGTTTCACTAAGTGCATTGTCTTCTGGAGTCTCTTGGCAAGACATGCGGTTTCTTTTTTTGTTGCAACGAGTCTACATATGGGTACATCTGCCCGCATACAGGGAAGTCACATGGGATGCTCAGGGCTACAGGGGTTATGTAGGTCATGGTCGAGGCTGTGGCGAATCCTCTGTCTCACTGAAACCCACCATACATAATTCAGCTCCCATGGTGGGGGCGTAGGGCCCGGGGCTTGGGCTGGGCTTGGGGCTGGGTTTGGGGAGCTTAGAGAGGAGGGGTGGATGACTGGTTTCAATAATAGATGGGATCATGAAGGAGAGATGGCTGATGAAAGCAGGGAAGAGAAAGGAGAGGTGGATCCGCAGCCACCCACATGCATTGGAGGAGAGATGCTAGGTATACGCAGAGTGAATCTGACAAGCCATGCAAGGGAGAAAAGAGGGAAAATACAATAAAAAAACACGGACAAGAGACATCTCTGTGTTGGCTTCTTCACCATCCGATTCCCCCTGGGTCACAAAGCATGATCTCTCAGTGAAGTATCACAGATGTGACAGTATTTTGGCTGGCACTGGAGCCCAGTGACTGTTGGGATAAACCTCAACAGGGTTTGTGTATAAGCAGTATCACAACAATGCCTATCTCATGGGTTTCCTTAAACCATTATGTTTTGATTTAATCTTGTCTGTAGCTCAGTGGGGACAACATAATGCAACACGGTGAGGGTGTCAGGCTCAAGTGCCCCGTGTTTTTTTAAACAGCTTTGGATACAAATGACATGGCTTTGCTAGCATAACAGCATTTCTTTGTCATACGTCCTACTAGCTGTAATATACCGAGACAAGACAATGAGTTAATAAAGGTAAAAAAATATAAGATTACAAGATAAATATCATAAGGAGGAAATTTTAGCAGATCGTGGCTGCTGTCCTCCTTTTGATTGAGTATAATAAAGATAATGGCTCATGTGTGTATCTATTAAAAGAATGCATGTCTCTATCTAAACTAGTTTCCATGTGTAATGTAAATATAAATGTAAATGTAAAATACTTGTCCGTAAGTCTTTCCCACCAAACTTTGTAAAATATTAACCACAGAAACTCAGTAAAATACAGGGCAATCAAAGATAAAAGTAAAAGGTAAACACTCCAGGTAAAAGCTTACTGTTAAATGAGGCACAAGCAGCTACTCACAGGGTCAATAGCTGCCTTTTACAATATGAGAGAGCGATCAAATTACAGTCAAATTCATGGAGGGCAGAGACCATGACTGAGTAGCGGGAGGACTGTAGCAGCAGCATTTACATATGGAGCCAATGAGACAATATCTGCTGCAGCATTAGAGGTCACATCTCGGTCAGGCTCAGTGGAGGTGAGGAGGTTGTGGGTTAAGAACAGTTGAAGTGTGTGTGTGTGTGTGTGTGTGTGTGTGTGAGCTCAAACTGAATTTCAACACAGCAGAGAGAAGAAATTATTCTTGGGGCTAAAGGCATTAGAGTAACTTCTTTTTCTGTGGTTAAATGATCAAGTACATTTACAGTCATGGACGGGAATTTCTCCGCCGCTCTGTTAGTCTGACAGTAGTCGAGCCTTTCAGGACAAACAAAAGGGAAAGCTCACATCAACATCCATCATCATCTGTCTGTTACATGATGGATGCTTTTTTACCCGGACAGGAATGTTCATCACGTGAATCACTGATGGAGTTTCATTTCATTCATTTTCATTTTGGCATTGAAGCTTTAATAAACAACAATCATGTGTGTGAGGGACGCTCCCCTCCTCTTGTCACAGCAGAGCCTCTAAAAAAGAGTTGAATCATGAATTTTATTAGATGCAGATTTCTGCTGCCTATTTTATAATGTCCACTATGCATAAGCATAGAATTACAAGCCACTAAGTTGCTGCATGTAAAGCATTTTGCTGGACATCCATTCAGTTGAATGTGTTTTCTGGGTCATTGAAGTGGTTTTATTTATTTATTTATTTATTTATTCATGAGCAAAGGAGACGATTATGGACTGATACATTTTTAGTGCTTTTATTAAGAGGATGCAACTTGCGCATTTTAATCTCTTTGCATTTCACTATGTGCTGCTGCTGCCTTTACGTTCATCTGATGGCATTCAGTTAAAGCTAGTGTCACATTCAAAGTGTTATGAAAATGTTTCTATGTCTGACCTAGTAAAAGTGACTGGGGTGTTAATTAAGACATGAGACTGACATGTAAAATTATATACATGTTATTAACGTAACAAGAAAGTCTCAGAAAGTGGCCTTGAAATGCAACATATTAAATAAAAGTTTGCTTGTTTGTTTGTTTGTTTGTTTTTATGAATTAGCTTTGAGCATAAATTTAAAAACAAAATGTATATTAACAGCTGACTGGATGCATGGGAGTATTTTCATGTTTGCTAGCAACAGCAACACCTTTGCCTGACAAGGCAACAGCAGCATAAGGCAATAATTTATAGTTCTTAATGTCTACACTAGTAGTATATTGTTTCTGTACAACAGAGACAATAATGCTAATAATAACAAACAAGCCAAATGACATGGATGTACATGTATTATTTATGATTCACTGGTTGTTGTTGTCCCTAGTGAAAAAGGAATGTATCTGCGTAACCTTCCTGTTGGTCATTTCTCTAATTCAGCTGAAGCTGTTTACATGTGCTTTGATAGCCTGCGACTAAGTGTCCGTGTTGACGTGAATAAACCAGTTAACAGAATGTTCCCGTGCCAGCGGAAGTCAGCTCACTGCTAATTCCTCCCTTTCCACCTGAGCAATAGTAAATTTGCTGACGTTTTTGTTGACATCAGAATCTTCCCATAATCCTCTTTGGGTCTAAGTTCGTGTAGAGGGAAAAAAACAAGTGAAAGCATTGACCTACTCTTGGTCTACTATAGGCCTAATCTACCTCCTGTTTTCTTCTCTAGTCACAGTGAGGACCTGGACCTATACTTGTGGACTATTTATGAAATCTTGTATTTCATTTATTTTATCAATTTCTTTTGGTATGTTTTCCCTGCAACATCGAATGCACCCTCAGCCCCTCAGCCATCTGGCAGGATTTTTCTTTGAATTTCCTCTCCTGAGGTTTGTCCTGTTGTTCCCTCAGAGCTCACGTTTTTCCTGTTTGTCTTGGGCTCAATTAGGAACTGTTACTCATGTGAGATTGTAGGTTATTATTATATTGTGACATTAAACTTGACATGACTTCTGTCAATCCATAAGACATTTACATGAGTACACATGAAAACGTTGCCATTGTCTCTAGACAGAGGACAATATTTTCACTTTAGTAGAGCCATGATCTGACTGCTTTGGTTTAAAAGAAGACAAATGAGGTATGAGTATCCTTACATATAATATCCGAACTTCTACTACAATGGATTTCTAATCATGTTTGAACTTTTGATTGCCCACCTACATCCACCCACAGTTACAGCCTGTTTCAAAGTCACATTACAGACCCAAAATCCCACTGAAATGTCATGCATTCCCTGTGACTCTCCTCTGTTTCCGCGTACACGTGCTTCATTCAAACTCACCGGATGTGAAGAGCACGATGGACTTGAGGCAGGAATATTCAGCCGTGTCGACCTGCAGGGCCTTCAGCTTCTCCACCTGCTCTTGGAAGACGCGGATGTGGTCCATGAAGGCCACCACACGCTCTGCTGACATAGGCGAGGCGTGCAGGCCGGCCGCTGCAAGCAGAGGGGCCACGTGAAGCGGCATGGAGCACTGGGCTGCATTGAGGACGAAGAGCTCGCTCCATGACATGCGCAGCAGTGCCACCTACAATAAAGGTAATATAGAGTTGTTATTACAGGAAGGAAATTTTACTCCTTCTCGTCTGTCGGCAGGATATCTCAAAAACATAAATTCGGATTTGGATTTGAGATTTCTATTATGAGGCAATTATTAATTTTCAATCATAAATACAAAACTAATGGAGACAATTCAAATACTAAAGGTGTGTTTACAAGGTCAAATCAATTTCACTTAAAATGTATGTAATAAGAGTTTTGTTTGAAAATGTTACAGCACACTACAGAACCGTTCAGCACTGGCAGAGGTTTGCACTCTTCAAGTGCACCTTGCATTAACAGGAGCCAAACTCCAATTAGATAGCAACACAAGATGCACTTAACATCCAATAATACAAACCACCTTTGGCGATAGTCAGTATTTGGTCACCGTATCAAGGAAGACGAGTCAAACAAGTGAATATTTTACAGCTAAACTGGGTTATGATGAGTTTAATGCCAATCAGCATTGTTTGTGTTCAGTAAGAAAAGTTACACAGTCAGCACTTTGATACATGGAATGAGTTTTAAAAGCAGAGAAAGAAGCTTCAAAGTCTTTACAATTACATATTACAAATCACAGGTAAAAAAGAAAAAGGAAAAGCAAAATGATTTAATGTGCCAAGCAGCTCAACTGTTCCAAATCATGACTTTTATATGAGGAACAGCAGTCACAAGTTGAAACAGGAACATGGATATATATACACAGGGTGTTGACATGTACTGCAATTTGGCATGCAACCTTATGTGACCCACCTTTGTAGCAACATTTCTAATGACGGTTAGCTAAGTATTCCTTTTTGAAGCATTCACATTACTTTGTTTGCCCCGGGTAATCTCGCTACATACTGTACGATTTTACACACAGTCAAGTTACAAGACACTTGAAAACAAAAGTGTTTTTTTTTTTTCTTTTTTTTTAGAAATCATAGAACCACTGGTACAATACTGAAGCAGAGAGAGGACAGATATATTCAGCATGTCCATGTGAGATTAATGATATAGTAATGATATGGTGCAACTATAGCGTGACATATTTGTGATGACTATGTCCGCCCAAGGTGCATGTGAATATTTATAGGTCAGGCAGTTACTCTGTGCCAAGACCATACAGCTGGTGTAAATCTGCATGTGCAGGATTGATGTCATGTCTGTCCATATTGAATGTCACAAGTGTCTGTTTCTGCCTTCAGTGAATAATAACAGAGCTGATTTCCTTTTATATGCCACTGAGTGACAGTCAACAAAAGACTTCATTTGTTTATAGGTTTATCTTCTTTTTGTAAAGTGTGAGCGGGGCTCAGAAAGATGTGTTTTTTCATTGGGATGCAAATTTCTTTTGGTTTTGATTCATCAGAAAAGTGGAATCTAACTCCTTTTTTGGCTTTAAGTCATGCTTCATTAAAGGAAGAGTTCAACATTTTAGGAAATATGAAGATTGATACCACTCTCATATCTGTATGGTATATAATATGACGCCAAAACCAGCAACCATTTAGCTTAGCTTAGCTTAGCATAAAGACTGGAAACGAAGGGAAACAGCTAGCCTGGTTCTGTTTCCGATAATAGCCAGGTGCAGTGTGTTCCTGGAGTCTTGTCACTATGAGGTTTTCCCTCACATAAACTCCTCCTGTCTGCTGTGGATTGGATCATTTTGGACAGAGCCAGGTTAGCTGTTTCCCCTGTCTTTATGCTCAGCTAAAAAGCTGCTAGCTGTAGCTTCATGAGCTTGCTTCAATCTTCTCATCTAACTCTCAGCAAGAAAGAAAACAAGTCTATTTCTCAATATGTCAGATTATTCCTTTAAGGTTGGCGTTTACAAGAAAATATTCAACCAGCAGTCAGGCACCAAAGTAGTCGACTCACCTGATCCATGAGCTGCAGGTCAGGGAAGAAGGGGATGTTCTTGGCCCATTCTACAGCACTGAACAGCAGCCTGGCCGCCAGTTCACAGATGTTCTCGATGCCCATCAGATTATTTCCCTGCATGCACTGGGCCCCGTAGCGAGATGTTGGGTAGGGCTCTGCACGCAGCAGCAGAGAGATGAAGCCGGATAGGTAGGGTTGGCCGTTGTATGGGTCGGTGCCATTGGTCAGGTACTGTCCCGGGCTGCTCTGGGAGTTTGATGTGCGCCCTCTTTGTACAGCTGAAGACAAGACAAAAGGAAATTAGAGTTCAGATGCGTAAATCTGGACTTTTAATTCATGATAATGTGAACTTGTTTCTGTCTTTTCTTTCTTTGCATAAGTCTTCATTTCAGTCTGGCCCACAACTTTGAACAGAAAGTGAATATCTGCCATGAGGATCTTATTACACTTTTATGATTTAGGGGGCCTGCTGTAACAGTATGTGATACACCTAAACCTGGTTTACATCCAAATGGCTCTTATACAGCCTGCATGGAAAGTGAAGTGAAACTTAAAAGCCTGCAGGAGAAACGGAGGGGAGGGGAGACGAAGACAGAAAAGAAAGAAGCAAATTGGGCGTGTCAAATGTGTTGGCTGGGTGGGTGGGGGTGGGGGGTGGCGTGGGGGCTGAAGAATGGGGTCGAAGGGGCGAAAAGTGTAGAAACGGGAACATTTCTCTGACTCCTAAATATGTCGGCGCTCGTCTTTTCAGTGAAGCGGTGGAAAGTGGCCAAGCCGAGGCCATTCTGCACTGCTGCTGTGCATCAGTGAGTAATGACGAGCAGCAGCTGGTAAAGATATAACACTTCTTCACACCTACATATGTTATGCACCCGCATATGTATACACACATACACACACCACACATGAATACGTACGGTCACACCCCCCCACTCCCCACCTCCCTCCCTCTACTGGCAAATGGCTCAGCCTGAGGCAAAAGGAGCATGCAGAGGCCAAGCTCTTGTACATACACACACACACACACACACACACACACACACACACACACACACACACACACACAAATGCCCAAACCCCCCCGTGTGGAGCGATGATGATGCGGCGAGTGCTCAAAGGCCCATTTGGAAAACACCTGTTCAGTCATCCCCACTGTCTGACTAATAACTCCATCTACTGTTACACAGAGCGGGTGAGAAAGTGGAGAGAGAGGGAATGAAAATGCGGGGGGGCGGGGGGGCGGGGGGGGGGGGGCCATGGGGGGGAAAAAAAATGGGGAA
>NW_019174359.1:221329-273998 GCF_002260705.1 Seriola dumerili | reverse complement strand
GGGGGGGGGGCACATGTGAGGGAAAAAAAATGAGGTAAAAGGGTGAAATGGTGAGATAAGGTGGAGAAGTAAAGAGTGAGAGGTGATAAGTTGAGAATTGAGGGCAGAGAAAAGTGGGGGGGGGGAGTTCAATCGGTTTGAATATAGCCTGAGATGAGTCTTCAGACAGAGAGCAGTGGTTTACATAAAGAGACAGGTGGAGGCAGGAGGTGGAGAGAGAGGGGTGAAAGAAAAGGGAGAAGGAGGGGGTTTGGAAAATGCTTTTAACTCTGCATCACCTGTCACCTCACACGCAGCAGCTGTGTCAATTGAACGCACTGTGGCACGTCTGAAAAACGAGGGGTCAAATCACTCAAGAGCATTATAAAATTGCCCCTAATTCTAGCCTGTCCTGCGTGTCGAAAAAATACCTCTGCACAAAAGGTGTTGACCTCAAAACTACTAGTTTTCCCTGTGAACTTGTGTCAACCCGTGTTCCCGGAGAAGAATGTGGTCTCCTTTGGCAAACAGCGCGGTCTCGCTGGGCTAAGCTATGAGGAGGTGTTGCCTGTCACAAAGACGACGTTGCACAACGGGACATTCCTTGTCACTGGCGCTCCTGCAGCTCTTGTCTTGCTCTGCAGAGGACAGCTGTCAGATTAGCCACACGTGTCTTGTCTTTGCAGGATTTCACGATCAAAAGGTGAAAGAAACACAGCTCTGAGAGGCGACGCTGAGAGCAGTCCAGAGAGCAAGGCCACAAATATGGACAAATATGTTCTCTTCAGGCACTTCGGTGTGTGAGGTGAAAGACTGTTAAACCGTGCAGTGCTGTTGATGTCAGTCAGAGAAGTTACTGTGATGCAGGTTTGAGAGAGACTCAACGAGTTGTCCCTATCAGCACGGACATCAGGTGTGCCTTCCAAAACTGCTACAGATCACTGTTGACGAAATAAACCTGTTTTATGATTTGACACCTCTATAGTTAAGGTCTGGTTAGGTTTGAGCGCAGAGTTAGGGTTCATCGTCGTGGTCACAACAATAATAACTACGTAGTTAGGGAGCGATCATCATGGTCAAAATAAACTAATGTTGGCTGAAACCAACAGCGGCCTCCTGTGTTAACATTTATTTTGGGAGGAGTCCCAGATCTCCTCCCCACACAGACTTTGTCAGTCTACATCAGTGTCACCTGACCTCCTGCTTTGCTTTGCTCACGGTGGACAACAGTCACATTTCCTCCGGCCACTAGAGGGCTTAGATGCTTTAATGTAAACAGGTGTTGTTTGGGGCCACTTGCTGAAATGCTTCAGTTGAATGCATTCCTTGGGAAGACAGTCTCGAAAGACTCTTCCCTGACTGTCCATATCTAAGTCTGTGCACTTCCACGACCTCAAACTGTCACCCTGTCCAAGCTTGTTAGCGTGCTTCATCCAAAAAGGAAACTTCTACAGTCTGGTTTCCACTACTTCTGGTCTTCTCACTGATGCACTGAACAGGCTTTGAAACACAGTGTCCCTGACCTCCATGGACAATTTATCAAATTCATCAAAAATTCAATGACGTGCCACAAATTCCGCAACCTGTCGGGGGCCCTGTTCATGTGGCTGATTTGTGATTTCACAGCTATTAATCTGCTCTCATATTGATTAGTGGTTAATCCTGCAGATGGTGGCAAATCTACTTGATCCACTTGACTTTTCAAAAGCCTCATTGTGGGGGTCACTCGTGGCTGAGAGGCAGAGCAGTCAAGTACGTCCGACTGAGACACATCGCTCTCTGTTTTTCCTCGCCTACAGCTGGCTGACGAGACTGAGGGAGAGAGAAACAAAGAGGGAAAGGAGAAGGGAGAGAGAGAGAGAGAAAGAGGGGTGATTATGGAAAGGTCCAAAGCTATAGAGAGAAAGAGAGACAGAGTGTAGAGACAGAGATGTAGTATCTTGACATAGAGGAGGGCAGCAACAGAGAGCCAAAGAGACAGAAATGACATTAGAGAGAAGCAGATGCCTGAGGATAAGGGAAAAAAAGGAAACCAGGGTCAGAGACGGACAGATAGAGAATGACAGGGGGGTGGGAGTATAAAGTCAGATTTGGGTGTCTGCTATAATCTGTTTCCTGCTTTTTAATTGGTGCACTGTGGCTTATATCTTAATGCAACTGACTGAGCTTATCATCTGACAACAAGAAGGGAAAACAGCTAGAAAAGGAAGAAAAATACACTACAAGTTGTTTTTTCTTGACAAAAACAAAAGTGACTTAGATTCCAAATTGAGGGCAGAAAAAGCACTAAAAAAAGCTACAAATCCCTAAAACCCAAGACAAAACAGCAGCCCGTGTAGGTAGGGCATGAAATGAGGGCACGAGAATGAGGGAGAGGAGGAAAGTGCATGCAAACAGAGGTACCATGGGACATTTCAGCTGCGACTTTCAAAATGCCACTTCAGCAAATGGCAGCTGGCAAAGAGCACGGTTCGCTGCCTGGCTGCCCTGGATTAGCCTCTGGGTCAGACTGTTAGTGGAATTACAGCAGCTAAATACAATTAAGGCCTATCAACATTTGGACTAAAAGGTCACGGTGCCGGGGCAACACAGACGCATAATAGATTTGGCTCAGTCTAATAGTTGCTTTTAATAAGTAGCTTTTCCATTTCTAATGCTTCCACTGGAGAGCGAAAAATAACTGCGTTACCCTGCATGAACCTGCGCCTGCGTCTCCACATCTCCAGTGCCTCAGCTCGGCTGAGTGTGTGTGTGTGTGTGTGTGTGCATGAGAGGGGTTTACAGCATTAGACTGTAAAATGAAGAAAATATTAAAACACGTGGTTGTAAAGCTAAAAAGAACATAGTTTTATACCCAGTGAAAAGAACATTTGGGAGGTAAAGGAAAGATTTTATACACCTATATGTGTGTGTCACTGCATATGTGCATGGCTGTGATCCAGTTCAGAGGGCAGCATGTGATGTGACACCAGGGTGATATCCCTGTGGCTCTCATGGTTTTATTTTGGCCCTGAACTTTGACCTGCGGGTCACTGCTCTGCAGCAGGGCACAGGGAGTCAGATAGGAGCGGAGAGGAGCTAATGTGTAAACCAGGAGAGAGTTAGAGATAAAGAGAAAGACACTGATAAACACAGAGATGTTACTGAGCAAAAACAGGTCAGAAAATATTTAATTAATTTTGAATACCTAAAAACCTCTGGTCCTGTTGCTGTGGCAGTTCCCAGATTAGTCAATGAAACACTGAGCAGTTCTGTGACACACTGCTCTACTGAGCTTTTGACGCTTAACAAAATATGTTACAAAAACCACTAATTTTTATATCATAATCTAGAAAAACTGATAGGCCTGTTTTCCTAACCCTGCTATAAAGACATTTGCTTTAATAGAATAACAAGGAAGTTACCATGATATTCAATATTTTGTCTTAATCAGTTAGCTCATGGTTTTGCATTTATAGTGTGTCTTTGAAACAGCTATGAGAAGTGAAGCTACTGTATGGCTGTGGTTTCAGAGTCCATTGTCCACAGTGATTGTGCTGTTGTGAGCAATTGTGCAAGTTCTTCTTCTGTTTATTCCACAGAAACATTGTGTGGCGCTATAACCCATATTTCTAAATGAATAATAGATCAAATGACTACTTGTACATGAAAGGGGTCACTCACATTGTAGTGACAAATTTTAGCATCTTTCAGCTCTTTTTTTTTTTTTGGTTTTTACTGATCCAATTCCCTCCATCCTGTAAAAACCCAACTGGTCACCACCTGCACAGCATCACATGACAAGGTTAGAGACTGTGTGATGAGCACTGTGGAGCATTTAGCAGCTAACAGTTAAACAAGAGTGAATAGTGGACTGGTGGGCAGAAACACAAGTCTAAATGCTGAGCTGTAGCTGCTGGATGTGGAAATGATTGCTATTGCCATATGAATTTTATTAGGTGTTAATATGTCAGTGTAGTTTACAGCCTGTTTCTGCTGCCCCCAGGTGGACAAAAAAACAGTTAGGTTCAAATATGAGAGTGTTAGTAATAGTTGCTAGTATAAAAGTGAGTGAGTGCACGCGGTGTATCTTTGAGGAGAAAACATTCAACATACAAAACAGGACCAAAGGTTCAGTAATGAATGAGTGAGTTATAATTGTAACTGCACTGGAGGGAAACACTTAATTAAAAAGAAAAATAAGGCTGGTGTTTAAAGCTGGGGCTTGGTATAAGCAAAACTTATATTTCTGAGAGAAACAGAGGAAACATGGATATTTGTGTTGCTCACTCCACTCTTTCTTCCCCTCCATGGAGAAATCACTGAGAATAAACCACCTGTACACTGGAAGAGGGGCTGACTGTGTCTCCAGTCGTGTGTCGAACATGAGAGAGCGGGGGTGGGGGTGGGTGAATGTGAGAGACACAACAGAACGAGAGCGCAGAAGAACCGGAGGCAGTGCAGGAGCGGGAGGGAAACAGTGACACAGACAGAGACCGACAGAGACATGGAGCGCAGAGGAGCTTCGCATGAGGACGTTTGGTAGCTTTTGCTGTGCGGCTTGCAGTTGCCTCAGTCTCCCTCTCAGACTTTGATGAGGCAGTTCCTGAATTAATTAGTGAACCAAATTCACCCCGTGCTCAGTGACTCTGATTCGTGCTATCCTTATTTACACTTACACAGCGCCGCCCCTTCTGCTCTTTATTTACCACACAGTGGGCCACAGCAGGGATAAGCCCATGTCTTTTCTGTGATTACAGCCTTTGGAGAGGACATTAATGCATCAAGCTGTGTGTACATGTGTTTCTTAAATAGCTCCTTTCTGCCTGGGTTGATTTGTATTTCTCCAGCTAGTTCATCTTAATATTATCCTACAGTAAAAATACATACTATGACTAAGACTATGAGTAGAACTACATACATTAAAGAGCCACTTCCCTCAAAACACCTATGCATGCCATGTATATGTTTTTGGTTTCATTGTTTGGAGATCATGAGATATTTTCCACTTACACTTCTGCTGCCAAGCCACTATGATGGAGGTGAATTGGAGGAGTGGACTTTTTGGTGCTCAAAGCATTAAAAATAAAAATTCAGCTGTAGTTTGCTTTTCTTTTCTTTTTTTAGAACAAGCCACCTAAAGGAGAGCTGCTCCAACCTGCCTGCATGACAGTCATTAGACTGGTAAAATGTGGCTTGATATTATGTTTCTTCAGAGGTTTTGGAGAAAATAAAGAAATAAATGGGTAAATACATAAAACAACATATTTCTATAGCATACTTTCTGTCCAGGTGGGATGGTGGTTATGTGGAGGATGTAATAGGCTACCATCAGGAAATAAAATCAAAACGATCACACCTGCTTTGAGAGAGACCAGTAGAGTTTAAATTGGAAAGTTTGGGAGAAGAACCTGACACGACTCACCAGTATCCAGCTTGTATTTTTTTTAAAAGTCAATATAAAAATATTGATTCCATATGTGGTAGGAAAAGTCTGTTGCAACTGCTATTAGTGCATCTTGGTTTCACCTGCTTCTTCTTCTTCTTCTTCTGAATAGTGCTAGTACACTCCCACCCAGAGAGCATGGATAAGATCATCAGCTAAATGCCTAAAATATACATGTGCACAGATTCCCCACAGTGCTGCATTAGAGAACAAATGTGTGGCAGACTGCGGGAGAAGCCTCGTCGGGGGGGTTAAACGCTCCTGACAGTGACTGACAAATTCTGTGCCTCTTTGTTGGCTGTGTGTTATTACCAGTGACCCAGGTGAAAGACAAAAAAAACAAAACAGGTTGAGCTACTTAAGTCACGGGTAAAACAGTCCGAGTCGGTCAGTATGTTCCAGTGATTGACTGAATGAACCCGAGCAGCTCACATTACGTTTACCTTTGTCACATTAGTGATACTGTGGGTTGTATAGTGAGGAGGTCGTTATCACCTCCCCTCACCTTGATGTGTCCCAGCGCATTAAAAAGCAGCATCATTCATCCATTCACCTGCGTGCCTTTAAAGTTAGCCTTGAAGATAACGTCATAAGCTCCACTGGATCACTTTAATGGAGGCCTGGCAGTACTGGAGCCATTTTCCTCTGAGAGGCTGCTGGTAATGACTTCGCCTGCGAGTGTGATGACAGGGGTTTAAGTATTTGGATATGTCAATAGCTAAATTACTGGGGAGGGATAAGTAAAGGTTTTCAGAGGCAAAGGAGGCCAGACCGCAGTGTTTTGGTGTTAAATTGCCCACTGTTACAGGCCCACCGTGGAGTATGGATTAGTCAATACACACTGTCTGTTAGATTTTAGTGCTGCAGTGGGGTATTTACTCGCTGGAGAGGCCCCTGGATGGTTCACACATTTGGACTTTGACTTGAGCCTGTCTGTTATTAATGTTTTAGTTTTGGTTGACCTACATTTTCCGCTGCTGTTGGTATTTTGTCAGAGTGCAATATGGGTCAGAGGAGGCAGCAGCCGTCCCACTGTTTGTGTTGAATGTGGGTACTACAGATTCCTTTGCTACAAATGGATGTTGAGACTATGTATCCCTGCACTCTGCTAACTGTCTGTCTGTGTGTGTGTGTGTGTGTGTGTGTGTGTGTGTCTGTTGTGTGCAAACAGCTGCCCGGGTATATAATTCAAGATACACACAACAGACAAGATGACATTATCATTGTGTATGCATGCATTAACCAGCCACAGTAAAACTACCACATGTATTTATGTCCTCAATGAAGTCAGGAGCTCATCCTTGTGCAGTGTTTCAAAATTAAAACATTCACTGCAGTTCAAAGGAACTGTCAGGCCGATTCTCTTTGCCTCCGTGCTTCCTCTTCAGACTAGAAACTGCACTGACAAGCGGAGGTTCTGTGTAGCTGTGCGGTGAGACAATGACACAGGGTCTTAGGGGCTTGATTCCCACTGAGGCCGGCGCAGTAATGTTCGCTGTCATGGCGATGGAAGGTGCTCCGGAGAAAAGTCTCCAACAAATGATATTATGTTCTACACAGCGGTCTCCAGAAAGAGGTCAAACGTTGCCTTTGGAAAAAATAAACACTCACTTGAAAGCGAGGAACTTCTAAATCTGACGCGGTCCACTCATGAAACTTTTAACGTGTCTTCTCAGCAGCTAAATATTAATGCAGTCTAAACAGAAAAGTCACGCAGCAGCATTAGTGATATGAAACTCTATTAAAGTATTAAAGCTCTGCTATCCAAAAACTCCATCTTTTTGTAGCCTCACAGATTTACACTCCATTTGTGAACAAAACCAGTCAACACTTTAAATAATTACAATGACATAAGTTGTTCCATCCACCAGCACTTTCCCTCCATTTTGGTTTTCACTTTGCCCAGATGTGAGGTACATTATGACCTATATGCTATGATGGAATACATCTCAAAGCAAGTTAAAAAAAGGCTTCTAAATAATTAAGAGCATGGCAAACTGCTTTAGCTGAACAAACTGTGTTTCCACGCGTGACTTTATTTTGACAATATCTTTTCAATAACTTGAAAATGGGGAAAAAAAGAGAAGGAAATATCACACACAAATTTCACCTGGATCATAACTGAGAGTAAACATCGCGTCTCCCTTGACAACCTTACGTGAACCTCTTGAATAATATAAAGGAAACATGACTTATGTATGACCTGTGGGGAGGATGCCAGTGGCTGTGTGCTTTAACAGCCCTGACACTTTTCAGTTGGCGCCCTCAGTCTTTGAATTCGAGGATACAGCAGTGTTTAATGTACTGTAGTTGTTACAATAAAATAACGGTGCCAGGATTTGTCTCAAATATTCATGAATCTTTACAGAAATATTCAGATATTTCTGTGTTGTGTTTAGGAATCAAGATTAAATAACTGAGGACAAATGAACAGCTGTGAAAGTGCAAATGCATATTATTTATAATTCATTAGGATCACTGGGATCACATCACTGCCTTTCTCAGCCTCAAAAACTATTTTTGACTATTAATTCTTGTTTGTATTTCTCTGTTCGGTTAATCATCATAAAATTAGCTGTAGAAAACTGTAGAAAACTGTGCATGTGTCTTAACACAAATTGTCCTAAGTAGACAAATGATCGCTGATAAACAGAAGTCAGACGACAAAGAGGATTTAAGGACACCGTTTAATCCCACTGACCTCAAATACACCAGCAGATGAGCTCAGCCATTAAATTGACTCGCCTCACATTTTTAAGCGTTTTGCGCCCACGCACAAGCCAAAAAATATATGAAGGAGTCAGCAGACGATGACTTTTAAAATCTTACAATTTCTAACAGAATTTGGAGATAATTTACCTTCTTTTCGATTTTTTAAATGAATTTCTGGTTTCCTTTCAACATGATACACACTTTTTAATTTTGGAATTAGTTGAAACTGAAGGTAAAGAAATCATTTATGCCTCCAGGAAAGATTTTTTACTTATTTTTAGAAATTAAAGAGACTCGGTGACTTGGGAAGATGAATATTTTTTGCAGTGTAGACTAGCACAGCCTATATGCACAGCATTACACGCTATGATATTATCTAAATATAGTAAGTCTAATTCCTTATCATGAACAGTATGCAGCCTTCAGGGATTTAAGATCACACTGCAAAAAAGAGTAAAGGATAAACCACTGACGGTGAAATAAAACATTTATTTCGAAGGCGAGCTCGAAATTATAATGTCACATTTGAAGTGTCTTAACGTAAAACTGAATCTGGCGGATATTTTGTGCAATAAACACGTTTGGTCCTCGGGTTCATTCAGTCGCAAAAGAGCACGAGCGAGTCTATGTGGCTTGCGGGTATTTTACGTGAGGTAAGACTGTATGTACAGTGCGCGCGTGCACGCACACACACACACACACACACACACACACACACACACACACAGTCTGAGAGCCATAGCAGTGCACTAGCGGGAACCCTTGAGGGATCATCTCATCCCGCGCTCTATAGGGAGGACGGGTATTTCCAGCGTCTCCGTATTTACATTTTGGCTCAGGCTGAGAACAAAGGGGCTGCGAGGTCGTTGTGTGTCCTTCAAGATCCGAATCCTGCCGAAGAGTCCTTGAGCAAGACAGCGGGCGGGGGATGCCGCAGCTGACCCTATTCTGTCCTCTGAGAGGGAAAATAAAAGAAGTGACATCTTCACTAAAGACTCAGACTTTTGAGGATAACTGAGGTCAAAGCGGGAGAAAGGTTCACCTGTTCTCATGAGGTGTGTGTGCACAGTTTGCAGATAAACTGGGGTTGACATTTACATTCATTTCCCAAAGAGATTATACAGAGAATCAAAATATGTACAGGGTCTCGCAGCGTCAGGAGGGTCTCTAAATGATGTGTTTGTGGCTGGAGCACAGTCATCTCATCCAATGTGCATAAACAAACAGAAAAAAAGATCCCATCACCGCCAGCCCAGCAGTTCATTTCATCCATTTGCTTCACATTTTAAAATATGCACCATCGAATCTCTCATGAATTGGGGGGGGGGGGGGGGGGGGGGTGTCGGTGCTGAATGATAATTAATAAGGGAAGCGCTCCTCTTCACCAGCACGTTTTCACTGCTCCTCTTTGGCACTAACTGACCCGTTCTTAATCCAGCACAATACAACAAATGTAGCGGCATCCTCTTATAGCGGCTCTGGGTGTCGGTGAGCAAACAGCATAATTAAAATAGAGGGACAAAGGAGGGATTTCACAGAACAGAGCGCGCCGGGGTGAATATGTGTGTGTGTGTGTGTGTGTGTGTGTGTGTGTGTGTGTTTGGTAAATGAATGTGAAATAAGCATAGTGGAACCGCAGGTGGTGACTGATTATTTACCCATAACAACAGTGGCTGAGGGATAAACTGTATAGAAGCGCACAACCTTTAGATCAACAGGCACAACAAAACATGACGCACGTTTTACGCACAAAATCTCTCACTGGCACTTCTTCGGTTTACACGTGTGATGCGACATGTTACAAAAAGAGTGAACTGAGTGTCACATTTAGCCTTCAAGTGTTTTCTTTTCTTCCAGCAAGTGAAAATCTATCGGTGTGGTGGAGTAAAGCTTTCCAATCCAAATCTGTATGTGTCCATATTTGTCTTAAATTAAGGGAACGATCGGCCTTGCTACGCTTTGTTGCAAATATATAGTTTTTTAGAAAAGCCATAAAACAAGTGAAACTGCACAGGAAACAAGAGCCTCGGCCAATGTGAGGAGGTGGCCACTTGTTTTAAAACTGTAAAATCTTTTACGGCTGACTTCCAGACTTAACGGCCTGTTAAGATCCATATTTTACAGTGAACAACCTTACGCACAACTTTAGGCACAGAAACACGTTTTGCAAACAAATGCCTCTCGTGCCACAGGCTCACACTGACTCCATCACACCCTCCACCCCACAGAGAGCACAGCACCGGCCTTACCTTCTCTCCTCATGCCGACTTTGAGGCACTTCTTCAGCCGGCAGTACTGACACTGGTTCCGGTGGTGCTGGTCGATGGGACAGTCTCGGTTCCCCCGGCAGGTGTAAGTGAGGTTCCGCCTCACCGAGCGCTTAAAGAAGCTTTTGCATCCCTCGCAGGTGAACTGACCGTAATGCTTCCCACTGGACTTGTCCCCGCACACCATGCAGTCCACGTTGGGGATCTTGTCCCCGGAAAGTGCGTCGTTCCCCGGGGTGGAACCGTTGGGTGTCCCCGGTGCCCCGCCGGGCTCTTGGCCGCAAATCTGGAGCTGAGACCCCGGATCTGCAGAAATGTTCTCTGGCCACTGGTTTACTACCATTGCCATGCTATCCCCAAACACTTTGGTCTTTGTTTAAATCACAGAAGGAGTCAGACTACGTTGATAGAGATCCGTTCTGACGTCTTGGGAGGAAAAAAGAAAACGAGAAAGGGAGAGAAAAAGCGCTTCCCACCTTCTCCGGGGTCAATCTGAGTTTATCTGAGTTTATTTATTCTAAGCGCTTGTCTATATTACTAAGTTCTCTCTGTAAACATCTATCAAAGTTTACAGCAACAGCGAGGTATCAACATGATCGATGCACAAGAGCGTAGCCTACAACTCCCGGTGCTCCTCGCTGCGCAGCAATCCATAAACACGTTGTTCTTCAGAGTGTAACCTCTCGGAAAAGTCAGTCCAATAAGTCAGTGTGTAGGCGGTAAAAATAAACCCTTATCTGAGTCACTGCTCGCCTCTGGGATTTGAAAAAGGGAAAAACAACAGAGGATATGACAGACAACAATATTTCGCCTCTCACTCGGTCGCTCTCAACACTGCATGTGGATTCACTCAAGATTAATTCTGTCTCTTGAATGACAAGCTGGATTTAATACTGACCGCATTTCACGTGGAGGTTTTCTTTAGTCCCAGTTTGCTCTTGGAAACGGAAGAAAAACCGCACGTCCCGTGGAGAGTGGTTCAATCCTGGCTCCTCTTGTTCTTGCGCGCCGCGGCGAGCTTCTGGATCGCGACGTCAGTGTGTGCGCTCTGATCTTTATTTACCCAACACACCGCCGAAATATCCTCAGTGCTGCTTCTGGGTGATCGTCCGTGAAGGAAAAAGCTGAAACAGAAAACAGTCTCAGCGCAGGACAAATCTTTGCCGCTCGAGTGTTACCGACTTCACCCTTCGACTGGCTGTCCCGTCTCCGAGAGGCAAAGCTACAATTTGGGGAAAGTGTTACTAGCAGGCTGCCTCATACGGCTGCCCCCCTGGCGGTGCTCCATATAAGGTCATAACTGCCAAATAAGGTCATATCCCCTCCCCTCAGCGGGAGCGGTGAAAGATGAAGGGCCGGCCCTGATTGGTCCCAAAAGTCTGGGAAGAAGTAAGACGCTCTCTGATTGGACGGTGGTCGATTAGGATGGGTCTGACTGACAGGAGCGGTTGTTTGTGATATAAAGTGAATCCACATCAGTGTCCCCCGTGGAAATAACATCTTCTGCATCTTGTGCGTCCAGGAATAATAAACCTGTAGTTAATATACATACAAAAAATAAAGTTTAATCAGCTCTGATGAGAGGAGATGCGTTACAACCTTCTTTCTTCAGTTGAGGACTGTCAAACAGTTTGATCGTTTAAACCTTACTGCTCTCTGAAGGAGAATGTGAAGCTTTATGATGGGGAGGGGAGGGATTTCAAGTTTTTACGTTTTGTTGCTTCATTCTTGATGTTTGACCTTCACTGTGCTGGAAGGTAGTTTTCACATTCATGTGCTGAAGGAGGAATGTTTTTCTGTGCTCACCTTAAATCTGAGCTTAAGACTCATGACAAATGAACAAGATTTCATTTGGAAGCTAATACAGGTCCAATACTTCAAGTTTTCAACAGGATACTTGGACTTTTTCTGAAGAGAAAAGCATATTTCCTGTGCCATAAATTACTTTTCAAAGCAGAGCATGCCTATGTATCATACACCATGTCTTGAGGGGATGTTTGAGGGAAAAGAAATGATGTGTGTATTATTCTAAACTGTCTAGTTCCAGTAGATTTTTGAGCCTATAAGACATGAAATAAAAATTGATGATTTGTCTGAAAATATCATTTCAGATTTTATTGTTTTAAGCTCGGATGGTCGAGTAGAGGTCATAGTTTACCAACCGTTTTATGCACTGCCTTGTAATCAGTCCTGGGTCAGCTGTCCAGTGTGCATGTAATGATCTTTTCTAATAGACTGGTTTCAACAAAATCCTATTTTACCCCAACAAGACCAACAAACGTCGTAGCTTCGGCTGTGACACAGGAATAAAACTCACTAAAATCTTGCAGAATAATGGATAAATATTTTTAAATATTCCATAAAGGTCACATATCACGTGGTGAAATATCCCTCAGCTCCACAAAGTCAACAACAACAAAAGTTGTCAAACTCCTCACCGAGTCGTAAGCTCCCTAAATCGTTTACCAGTCGGGAAAGTGTTGATTCAGTCGGTTTGTTGTGTTATACAGCCTCCGCCAGCGCGCACAAAAGGCCACTGCGGTAATTAACGGTGACAGTGTTGTTCTCTAATGGGCTTTTTCACGCCGAGAGCAGCGGGGACCTGATTATTTCCCCAGATATGGCGTCTTGATTTGTCATGTGAAGGTAATTCCAAAAACATCGCAGCCAGGGGGTCGAGTGTCCCACCGCCCCCGTGCTGCACGGGACCGAGGTCTGAGGAGTGATCATGCGTTTAGACGCGCTCGCGCACTTCCCCTCTCACTCACATGGACAAGCTATGGAAAAGAAAAAATGAAAACAAAAGTCAGTCAGTTTAGACTCAACAATTTAGAGATTTTTTGTTGCTTCATTAAGACATTTGATCTCCTGATGCCAAATTAAATCTCCTCAATAAATAATCAATATATTTAAAATAAACAAATAAACAAACTTCATGACACTTACCCGACATTTTTACTTCCTGTTGATGTAGGCTATTTTTTCTCATTAAAGCTCACCACATGATGACAACAACAACAGCAACAATTGTAGGCAAATAATAATAATATTTATAATAATAATAACAATAATAATAACAATAATAATAATAATAATTGGCCTAATAAAGGTAAAGAAATTATGGGAAAGTAAAAGTAAGCAGTAAGTAAAGTAAAAGAACCATGAAATATCTGATCAATAAATCATATTTCGTCTATATTCCCAACAAAGAGCAGCTACAAACAAAACAAGAGGAACTCACGGGCTACTTACATAATCCTATCTCCACTACAGACAGAAAGAGGAACTGTAATTCCCAACTCTGCTTCTCTCCAAAAGGAAAAGAAAGCGCTAAAAAGACAAAATCCCACTTACGGGTCCTGAGTGCAGCGCCAGGCTCGCCTCAGGCCATAAAGTTGGCCCTGCGCTCGCTTAATTGCTGTCACATGTAACCTTACCTGTCTCCCAATTAGCCCCGTGACTCGCTATTAGCAGATTCCATGAGCTGTAGGCCAGTGACCAAGGGCACCTCAGGGTTTGGGGCCTAATAATTAGAGTGTAATTCTATACAGAGGAGGCTTATGATGAATCTGACCGGGATTTCACCGGGAAAGGGGTTAATTAAATGAGGATCAACCCGAGGTTTAGTAATGTATGTGATGTCCCACACATTAATCCTTCAATAAAGACAGGTTGAAATGTATCACTCCTTATTTTAGGACATTACAGGTTGTTTTTATGTCACAACTCTCCCCAAAAAGTAAAGAAAGACCCGCAGAAGTCGTTCATTATCCTACTCAAGCCTGAATAAATGATCTCACACTTCATCCCCAGGTAAGAAAGTTCACACATATCAGCTGACCTGAGAAGCCATTAATGCTGAATTAAAATTTTTAATGAACAAATTTCAAAAACAAATTTCTTTACTGTTTAGCAGCCGGCTGTAGAAAAAAAAATGACACCTGCTCCTTCAACATGATTGGAAGAATGTTAGGAGCGACTACAGAGTTTGAGGTGTGTGCTGCTTTAAAGGATATAACTTCCACTTTTACAAGTCTGTCTGAAAACAACACTCAAACTTTAAATCAACAGTCTGCTAATATGAGGCTTTAGCAGACTCTTCGTGTTGCTTTCCCTCCTCATCAGCAAGGAATCACTGTACGGGGAAACATTGCACTAAAAAGACTAAAACTGTGTAAGACAGCCACTTCATTAGACTAACTGCTGGATCCTCATCCTCATAGCTGAACTTTAGACGGTATTTTTATCCTCAGAATGAGGGCTGAAAAAAACGAGAGCCTGCCCTTAAACAGGTTTTGTTATAAAATTTGTTTCGATTTCAAATTCCACTCGTTCAAATCTGAGATCATAACCTGTGCTCGCCAAGCGAACCTGGGTCAGATAGCACTTGCAAAGGTTTGTTTCATCTAACAGCCCGGCTTACACGGGTGTCGAAGGCCAAACAGCACCGTTAAAATGCACAAGCGACGGAGAGACAGTGCTGCACAAAGAATTAACATCTTCTCTGTGAGCGGAACAACCCAAACTGTGGAATTATGCTTGCCCCATCGTACCCAGCTGTATCTTAATACAAATGCAAAGAATAGCTTGCCACTCGTATTTGATGCTCAGTGATGGATGCCTGGAGCAACTGGTGCAGGAGGCTGTGATACACGAGGGTGTCAGGGAGGGGGCAAGGGGTGGTAAACATGACCGCACCGGATGGCCTAGGAAATGCAGAGGCCACTGGTTTACTTGTTAATTTATGGACGGCCTGACAACACCAGCGCCCACAATGCAATGCTCAGTTTCAGCCGAAGCTAAATATGATACCATTGAGGAAAGGAGCCATCAAGTGAGCAGGTACGTAACCTGAGCGCGTGACTGAAATAGAAATTCAAAGCTAAGAATGACATGTTTGTTAGGAGGTCACATGTCTGCAGCCCGTGTCTTGCCTGAGCCGTGAACAGATACTATCAGGATGCTTTTGTGCTCACTGGAGGTTAATCGCTGATGCACTGCTTCAGAAAGGCGTGGTGATGGATAGACAACGAGGGATAAATTGTAATTTACTGGAAATGTGTGTGTGAATGTGTGTGCATCAATAAACAAAAAAATACAAAGACGATGGCGTGTAACCTGATATCACAAGCAAAGGAGCTACTAAGTGTCCTTTAGAGACACCGATGATCAACTTCCCTTTAGTAAAGCACTTTGTAATTAAATTCTCATTAAGCAGGAGTGAATGGTCTCTCATTTCAACACTGGTTCACACTGTACAAATGTTGGAGGGTGTTTACTCACTGCAGAGAAACAGAGCTGATAGTTTTTGAAAGTCAGTGCTGTTTCCTTTGGCCGATTGGGGTTGATTAAGAGGTTAACTGTGGAGAAGCATGGCGTCTTTAAGGGAGATTTATCTGTTCCTGCTCTGACCCCTCGGGGGTAGCTTCCCTCACCCCCAGCGTCCCCAGGATTTATTTAGTTATTTGTTTATCTGTTGGAAGGGGTCACCCGTTTTTCTGCACTACATCTCGGCCCTGTTTGTGCATCTCAAACCCATTTTTCATCTGGATTCTTGTGGGATCATGGCGCTGGTTCCATTTTGCTGACTAAGCAGAGAGGACACGAGCACAGGCCCCGCCGAGTCTCGTGACCTTTGACATTTGGCAGCGATACACTCCCAAAATTGGTTATTTTCATTTAACACGTATTTTGCTATCTGTTCAACTTTGGCCCCCATTTGGAGGAATTATGGTGTTTTCCTAATTGCTTCCCGACAGTTCTAATTCAGCACCACTTTAATTTATGGGCTTTTATTTCCTATTTTTGCACAATTTCATTCGAGTGCCTGTGTGTGGTTCACAATGGCAGTAAAAGATATCTTATAATCCTGACAGATGAAACTTCAGTTTATCATTTCACACAGGAAAATGTAGCCTATAACCTCTCTGGGTTTTTCTAAAAACATCATCAATACACATCACCAGTTTATCATACAAGCCAGCATCTTGTGTTTATTTACTTTTGCATGCAGATTAATCACAGTGTGAGAACACTGAAAACAGTTCAATGTATTTATTTATTTCAAAAAAAAATCTAACACCGTCAGACAACATCTCCAAAACCACCTTCAACAGCATAAAAACCTCAAGTGATCGCTAGTACTCACTATCTCTCAAAATGTCACACGCGCTTACTCGGCCGTACATACTCTCACACCTCTTGTGTAAGGGGGTTTGTCGCTGTTAAGAGGCAGCGGGCCTTTTGCTGGGGTGAAGGGGAGGCAGGGCGGTGGGGCGGTGGGGGCTATATAGGGAATGCTATGTGGCTTGCATGACCTGACATGTCTCTGAAGCTGGAGGGGGTCTGGACCTTTGACCCTGGGCTCCAAAACTAGGAAGATGAAAAAAAGGGGATAGGGTGGGAGGGTTTCGCCTCTAAACAAGGGCTTCTGTTTGGACCGCTCCAGGAATGTCAGTTCCATAAAAAGATGCCTACAGAGAGAAAGAGAGACAGAAAGAAAAGAAGAAGACAGAGAGGGAGTGCTACAGAGAGAGGAAGAGGGGCAAGGTGAAAGATCTATCTATCCCTCTATCTCTCTCTCTCTCTATCTATCCCTCTATCTCTCTATCTATCCCTCTATCTATCTATCTATCTATCTATCTATCTATCTATCTATCTATCTATCTATCTATCTATCTCTCTCTCTATCTATCTATCTATCTCTCTATCTATCTATCTATCTATCTATCTATCTATCTATCTCTCTATCTATCTCTCTCTCTATCTATCTATCTATCTCTCTATCTATCTATCTATCTATTTCTCTATCTATCTATCTATCTATCTATCTATCTATCTCTCTATCTATCTATCTATCTATCTCTCTCTCTCTCTATCTATCTCTCTCTCTCTCTCTATCTATCTATCTGTCTATCTCTCTCTCTATCTATCTCTCTATTTATCTATCTATCTATCTATCTCTCTATCTATCATCTCTGCAAAACAAGAACAATCCAAAAAAAAAAGAAAAAACAATATAATCCAATCATGACAAATTTCCATGTTCCGCAGCAGAGACATACTGTCTTGTTTGGTAAGTTGTGCTCAAACTGCCCAGATTATAAACTGTCAGGCGTTGTGTGTGTGACCAGTGCACTTAACCAAGCTGTCTATTCTGCAGACAGATTCTGATTCTCCACCCTTCCTCCTCCTCCACCTTCATAATGCAACATTTACTGCCATTTTTACTCTCAAACCGCGGTCATGCGATCAGGCAATAAATTAACCTCTGGACCCTGGCTGAAGGCTGAGCCCTTGTGACTCGCCGGTCGAGGCTGGGCTGCAGCAGAACAGTGTTGACGCTGCACTGCAGGGGTTGAGTCAGGAGATAACCTTGTTTTTCACAATGTCTTCCTGATCGTGGAGTGGAGTCTGGATGAATGCCCAACACGACCCAGAGCAGACCTGTAATCTGTTCCCCTGCAGAGAGAGAGAAGCTCTGACATGGCAACAGTTGTGTGTCTCATAGAGGACTTGTGTCTTCAGGCAGATGAGCGTTATTTGTGCACGCTCCAGTTGTGATAAGACGGCCAGTAAAAAAATTAGGCAACAAGGGGATTCAGTGTAGAGAGACGGGAGATGGTGAGCACAGTTTTGATTCATCTCCAAGTGGCTCCTGAGTGGGTTGAATAATCTCTAAATCTGTCTGGAGTTGGCCAGATGAATGCGTCTGGAACCAGGACCGTGTTTTGAGTGTGTTATGTGTTATTAGCTACGTCCTCAAAGGAGGTTATGTTTTCACCTACATCTGTTTGTTGGAAAATAGCAGAAAGTACTGAACCGATTTGCCCGAACATGGTGGAGGGACGGTGCATAGGCCAGGGAAGACCCTGTTGAATTTTGGGGCAGATCAGCCCAAAAATTTACTTTGAATTTTTTTTTTTTTTTGTCTGAAGCCTGTCGATGTTTGACATTGGCTTTGGCTTTGCTCTCCAAGTGCCTCTCTGGTGGTCATATGTAGTGCTAAAGCAATCAGTCAGTTACTCAGTCAGCCAAGTCCTGTATCAAGCAAAAGGTGCTGGCTCTGCTGGTTTCAGCTTCTCAAATATGAGAATTTGCTGCTTTCCTTTGTAATTTAAAGATGGCCTCAAGACAGACTCAAAAAACTACATCTCAGAAAAATGATTTGAGTCCCATTCCTTTTACTTAATTAAGAATTAAGATCTATAACCTCTACCTCAGTGAGAAATTCACAATCCTCCTACTTGCTGAAAGTTCTCATTCTCAGTACGTACTAGTATAAGTTGCATATCGCGCCATATGTTCATACATACACACCTTCAACTCAGATTCAAGGTGAGCACAGAGACATTTTTCCCTTTCCAGCTGATGAGTTTGAACACTCATCATTCTTCACAGTAAAGGTTCAGACATCCAAGTGGAGTAGCAAAAATCAAAACTCATTTCTGAATAATGGGGACTTTAAATATTTTTAGTTTTTTGGACAAAATAAATAACCTCATCACTTTTAGCTGTGGGGAAGTGTGGCAGACTTTAAAATAAATGATTGATTGTTTAATCATAAAGATAAAAATCAACTATGGAAATAATTGTCATATAATATCTTTGACTGTAAAAGTGCATCAATTGTCAGAGGTACAGGTGAGATTGACAGCTGGTCAGGAAGCATCTTAATGGTGATTTTGATGAAAGGTCAGAGGAGCTAACTTGTTCCTACAGGTTCTATTTGTGGATCATGAATCCCTATTGACTGTGCCAGCAACTAATCAGAGGCTCATATTGGGTTTTCAGACTTGCCTTGGACTGATCACAACCTCTGATTGGATCAGCACTAATCCTCCGGTATGACGTCCCTCTGATGGAATTTGCACAGGCCTACCATCCGACGGTAATTACATGACCCAAGAGATCTTCGATACCCTGAATAAGCAATGCATGTGACATGAGGATATTCTCCGTGCTGATACTCAACTTTGCTGTGTGGTTGCCGTGCAGCTCAAAGTCAACATGCAATATACAATCCCCAAAATCATGCACTAAAAGCTGTTCAAAGTTGAAATGACCCCGCAGTGTCCAGGGGCATCACTTCACTTAACTTCTCTGTACTTAAACATTAGGCCGCTGGCACACAGGTCCGCGCAGAGTCTGTGTTCAAACTGCTAAACGTGTGTAGAGGTGGAAAAAGGCCAAATTCCCCTCCCTGCAGTTAAAATCTCAGACGGTGGTCTTTAACGCATTCTCCCACTCCCGCTCCCTCCCTCCTGCACTTCCAATAAAAACCTCTGACCAACAGTTGACCTTTTGCATAGCCCCTTCTCGCTGCTCCCCCGTCCTTCTCCCTGTCTTCCCCTCTCCTCTCCCTTCTTTCCTTCTCTCTCCTTCTCTGTGTCCATTCCTTCCTCCCCTCCGCCACAGTGGCCGACGGCGGGCCAATGAGAACCGCCAACTGCAGGGAGAGAGGGGTGGGGTTTTAGATCGGGCAGAAGGGGGGTGTCAGGGTCAAGGGGGGTCACAGTACTGGTAAAGTCATCGCAGGGGCTCCAATGCAGGGGCATCGCTTCCCCCTTCAAAGGCTTGAGCGGTGACGTCCATACACCCCTTGCACCCCTTCTCCTCTTCCACCCCCCACCTCTCAGTCCCTTGCGGCCCCCTTTGGCCCTGCTGTTCCTTGGCTCTCAGGGGTCAAGACAGCCGAGGGTTAATAAAGTGATACCAGGTGTTGGCCAGAGAGAAGCGTTTTTTTTCCCCCCTTCTTCTCTCTTAACTCCCACCAGCAGCAAACTGTGGGGCCCCCATTTCACACCACCGAATCCTGCTGGGACATCAGGCCTGAGAGCGAGCCCCGCTGGAAGGGGTGGCCGTGCATGTCAAAGTAAAAACAAGCCTCAGGTAGTGCGCACGACATGCCCACTCTGCGTTTGTGTGCATGTGCAAGTGTCACCCATTTCCTGAGTGTGCGCGCATGTGTTTGCACATGTACATGTTGCACAAAGCTGCCGCCACAAGTAAAGAGGTACTAGCAACTTCAATGGCACTGGAGCTCTAAGGGGCCTCCGGGACAATACGAGGTTAACCGACCCAACAAAGTGGCCGATTATGTCTCCGTGGAGGAACCTTGAAAGCAAAAAAGATCCCAAATCCTGCCACTGTCATTCCCCTGGATCAGTGGACACACAAACACACACGGGCAGGGGAAGGGGGTATGGTTGGCTTTAGGGCTGTGCAAAGAGTAGAGGTGGAATGGTGGTTTCTTCTCTTGTCCACTAGAAAAGAGGAGGCTGAATAGATGTGAAGATCAAACCCAGTGAAAGGGAGTCATTGTAGTAAGAGTAAATGGCCTCTGACAAAGAGCAAAGAACAAACAGAAGGAAGCCGTCAGCGTACGAGTGTGAGCACCGACAAGACGCTGAAATTAATGAGAAAGTGCTCGGGCTGGTGTGTGCGAGCGTGAAAAAGAGTTTGAGAATTTGACCATGTGTGCACAAACATTGGAGGCCAGAGACCATTTCAGATTAAGAAAAAAAGTATTATAAATTGGGCAAAAACCCAGGCAGCCCTTCCCCCCCCCCCCACCCCCCCCCCCAGTCCGGACCTGGCCTAATGAAGGGGGGGTCTCTTAAGCTAATTAACATCAACGACAAGTTGGGGCCATTAGTCCGGCTAATCCCCCGTTTACATTTTCCCCTCTCGCTGGAACCCTGCTGGCCAATTCTTACCCAGTCACAGAAAGGACGCATTGTTAATGGGCCCGGCATCAAAGATACATCGCCCCCTCAAAATGAGCTGCCTCCATTAGGGCCTGAGAGCCGGTCCTGATCCAAACACTCTGCTCAAACAGCCCAGGGAGTGGAAAAAGGGAGGGGCATGGAGGTCAAGCCCCACGTTTAGACTGCTCCATCCGATCCATCAATGACTTGTTTTCAATCTTTCATGATCCCTGGCCATGTTAAAAAAAAAAACTACAGAGAAATAGAAAAAGGGCAGTAAAAGATCTGATACTGTAAAAGAATTCAGTGTACAGGCTTTTTTTAGTGTCAGCTTCCTGTGTAGAAGAAGAAGTAAAGGCAGTGGGGAGTGTGTGAGCTGCTTTTGCAGGTGCTTGCATGAGAATGCATGTGCAACAGTGCAGCAGTAACTGTGAAACAAAAGCCCTGCTGGTTTTAGAAGCGTAAAAATGATGGAGATCTTGATTGTGGAAGTCCTAAATATATGTTCACACATATACAGATACACATCATGCACATGCACAAGGATTGTCTGGTGTGTGACTTATTTTGTCTAGTTTTTGTTTGTATTAATGTATTCAACAGATGGCAACACCTGCTGAGAGATATTTCATGTTTTAAAACTTTAAATGCAACATCTGTTTAAAAGTTATTTTTTCCTTTTTGTCCCTTAATAAAACGGTCTTCCACCACACCACAGACTGTAGTTGACATGGGTAGCACTTGTGAAAACAGCTGTATAATATCTGGAGGAGCTTTCTAACGTTTTAGAAAATAACCCTGACCATGTCATCAGGGTTAGAATTTGAACGAAATGGGCATTTAATTAAATTCCTTTACATCCAATTCAATTCTGTATTTGATTTGTATAGAGCCAAATCATACATAGATTATCTCCCTCTAATATTACAGACAGAAAACCAACAGTTCGCACAGTGAGGAAGCACTTGGCTACAATGGAGAGGAAAAACAGGCAAGGAAGGTCTAATGAAAGACACTGCTGAGTTGCACTATGGGAAATGTAGGATCCAGCATTTTTGAAGCTCGACTCATACTGGGACAGGATATCTCTGCTGCTGTTGATTTTAAATTATTATTTAAATCAGTCATGTGTCAGGTCCCACTTCTTTATGAGCAGACAATGCTAAATTGCTGAAGTACACCTTTAAGTGGAGTTAAGGTTGTTAAACTCACATTACTACTGTTTGACATTCTGTAACATATTCTGTATCAGTTTCAAACTCTTCATTGAACCAGTCCGTCAAATAGAAATATTCTAGATGTTCCTCTAAATCATTTCATACATGCTTCCCTAAATTTCAGCCTGACACACTTGATATCTTTGGAGATCCACTAGTATTTAAAATAAAATTCTGTGGGTGTGAACAATGTTTGGCTACAAAGAGTGAGTTGTGCGAGCTTGTTGAGGGGTTAAATGAATTTGCATACGGAGCTCATATACAATATTTGTTTTGTGTGATTTTTCCCTGATTCTCTGACCCTGGCTACTCCTCTGGAAACAGCACACGGCTGAGAGAGGATGACTTGTTCTGGATGCTGTGGTCATTGCGCAGTGAAAGTATGACACTTCCTCTGCCCACAACAACAAAAACCACAGAGTGCCAAAGACATAAATCTACAATTCACATATTGTGAAGCAGAGCAGAACATAAAGCCAAGCAAGTGTCATAAGGGAGTCTAGCCAGTTTTCTTAGTAACATTAAAAAGGGTGACAAAGAGCTTTCATTGTGATTTCCGTCTGTGCTATCGTTGAATATGTCTTTTGTCTCAACAGCGAAACACTTAACGAAGCAATCCCCTACAGAGTTGACACCGCCTTCTCTTTACATGCTCTCCTCAGTTTTTCATGTAACATTATCATCCCCACAGACACTTTTTTTTCACACCGACATAAATCACTCCCTGTTTTTCACCTTCATAAAAAAAAGCTCTCTCGTTATCCCTCCTAACGTTTCCTATGTGTCGGACCACTGCAGGGTTTTTTTTTCCAACCTTTGCTTCTTTACGCCTTGGAAAGTAAATACAATAAATTCCAGCACATAGCCAGAGCTGGGGTGTTGTGTTATTTTTTGACACCGCGGGTAAGCACAATAGAAACACAGCTGTGGCGATCAGTCCGGGCTCCCCGGGAGCCACTGGAGGCCCGGAGCACATGTTCGTTAATGATCAGTTACAAAGACCACAATGGGAGCTGCTAGTCGCTGAGGTCTGTACTCCTTTGCATCTGAAACCATTTGAATGACTGCACCTTCTGCTAAATGTTTAAACCCAGGATGTGTCTCTCTGGATTGATTGCGGTTGAGTCGACAGTTTCAACTCTTACCGGGTGAGGAGGTAAAGGTTTTTGTTGGTTATAAAGACACTTGAGACGCCTTCAATCAGTGACTTCTCCAAATGCTCTTGTTATTCTTTGGAATATCTAAACCTTAATGCCCGAAATTGTTTTAACCAATGTTTGATACAAGTTTCATCCATCCTCTGTGAAACTAATCTACAGCATACATGACTAACATCTGTCTGTCTTTTCCTCTGCTGCCCAGTTAATGAGGCTCAAACCTATTTTCATAACTGAAGGATTCTGCCACATATGGCAGAATCCAGTATTATCTGAGCAACCGAGGTGCTTCATCTGAACAAGAATTACCCATCATTAAAATACAGCATTAAAAATAAGATGACCGAAAGCATTAAAGTATAACCTGACTAATATTTGGTGAGAGAAATGATTTTCATTTTTCACAGATCGTGACAGGTTTCAGAGCTCCTGACTGACAAAAGGACCCAAAATGGATCTGAAGCATTTTTGGAATAGATGTCTCAAAACTGTGGACAATGTGACATTGAGGTCAGGGAGTTTAGGTGTTGCCTTATGAAGGTTAAGTCTCCTCTACACGACTCCCACAAAGCAGTAAACATCAAGAGAAAGTTCCAAATGCTCTGAGCACTAAAGCAGCGGCGAGATGTTTTTAAAAAAAGGGCTGCCCAAACAAGCTCACACATAAACACGTTTATGTGCACACGCAGGCCGAGCACGCACGCTCACAGTACATACATGTATATATGTACTCATGCACACACAAACACAAACACACACACACACACACACACACACACACACACACACACACACAAGCACCTATCCCTCTAGGGTGATCCTCGACCCTCCCCCACTCTTGAAACTCGATCTGTCGGCATGCAGCGCGGAATTCTCCAATCGCCCTGACTTTTGACCTCTGCCCTTTTTGGCAGTGCACAGAAGAGAAGATGAAGTGCCCAAGCCTCTCTCTTCCCCAACACAAAAAATCCCCTGTTCTAGCAGCCCTCCCACATGAACGGGCACGCACACATGCACACACACACACACACACACACACACACACACACACTGATTCCCATTTGGGACGCCTTGAGGCCAAACACTCTCTCTGATTCCCGTGAGGCACATGATCAAAATGATTCTTGATATGTAGGTAGCAGATATGTGTGTGTGTGTGTGTGTGTGTGTGTGTGTTGGAAACAGAAAGAGAGAGGAACTTTGACTTTTAAAATCCCTTCATCGCATCGGTCACATAGCAAAGACATCACAGAGCTGTTAAAGCTTTGAGGGTTTCAGTAAAGGGCCAACATAACAGCCAGTACTTGTTATCATTATGACCATCATCATCATCATTATCGTCACAATCATCTTCATTGTCCTCATCAACAGAGAGAGAGAGACTAAAGGAAGACTCAGAGAGAGACCGAGTGTCACAGCCATGTGTTTCTGTCATTTGACCCCTGACTCTGTGTTTATGTGGTGTCAGTGTGTGTTTTGCGTCTCTGTAAATAACATTTCTTGTGTGTTCGGAGTCTCACCTGCTTCAAATCTACACCTACAGCCATTCCCCAAAGGTAGCAAGGAGAAAATATACTCCGGTGTAAATGATGTAACTTTCTTAACAAAGGTGGTTTAATTTGCACGTGCTCATTTCCGTAACTTAGTTACCAGCCAGATTTCAGTGCCTCCAAATGTTTCAGATTAAACTGGTATGACTGAGTTAGCTAAAGGGTTGAATTTAGATAAAGACTGTTGATTATTTATGTTAAAAGCCAGCATTTATTTCTTGTGGTATCTAATAGTGCATTTAGTTTTGTTTGATCTCTGAGATTTCTGCCTAAATACAGTGGAGTTAAGTGGAATTTTATTTGTGGTTCTCAAGAAATTTTAAAGTTTTGTGTCTTTCCAAAAACAGTGTCCCCGCTACAGTGAATGATTAACAGAAAACATGATCAACAGTTTTCAGAGGGACTATTTCTTCGCAAGAAAGGAGGTCCAATGAAATCTGTGGATTATCCAGAAGAAGCGAGACATACTTGCATTAAATTTCTCTCAAACTACAAGTTTCATCCAGCTCAATTTCATTAGAAATTAGATAAAGGTTTGATTCAAACTTATTCATACACTAAAAGCGAAACTGTAATAATTGTTCCGAATGGCCACAGTCGAAGGCAGGCCGTAAAGCCAACCACCGGAAAGAGGGGCAAGACACAATGAATTGCACAAATGGACACTTTCAGTCTTTCCCTGCAGACATTCACAGTGTTGCACTAGGTTGTACAAACCGAAGGCAACATACTGTAAGTAGCTGAGAGACGTTCTCTCGTTGGGCACAGACTAATTGCTGAATTAAGGGGGACTGACTGTTGGATTATCAGTTTCGGAAAGTAATGAAAACTGTCTGATGCAGCCCACGCCCTCTTCCAAAATCAGAAAGGCGTGGGACTCCAACAATTCAACAGACACTTTGTTTGGAGCATACTGATGCCTTTATCTCGAAACCTGATAAAGATAAAGCCAAAACTGTCTGCATAACTGGAGACCATGAAGTTTTGTATTTTGGATGAACTGACCCTTTAAAAATCTTACTCTACAGAAGGGAAATGAATTTATTTGAGGGATAGACGCATGGTGTTCAAGACAAACATACTGACAAACTGACACCAGAAGATTCTCAGTGTTTCCTTCTTCAGCTTTGTAAATTGTTGTAAACGAAGATGCAGTGGTTGCAAAGGTTAAATCAACTTTTATCTGGTTTCTGGAACTTTTAAGAGGTTTTGTTTGCTGATGTGAGACTAAAGATCATAAGATATTGTTTATCTCTATGAAAATCTAACAAAATGCAAAGAACTAACTTCATATAGATTTTACATGAAATGAGGTTAGTAGCCTGTTTTTATCCCGAAAGCTCTTGCAAACATCAGTTAGCATTAGCAGCTGTAATGTTTCATCACGCTTGTGGAATCAAATTCGCTAGGATATCATGAAGTTGTTTATGTGCCTCTTCGTCATATTACTGTATGTTGGGTGTGAGAGAGTTCTCCATACGTCTGACCCTGTATCCCAAAATGCATCTTTAAAATCCCCAGAGCACCACCTCTCTCCTCCACCATCTGACCGCTGCCATTTGTGCATTGTGTGTGTCCGGCATGACTGCTCTCGTCATTTTCCCCTTTGATTGGCCTTCACACAATGTAATCAGTGTTGCAGCTGTCTCAAAAGGCCTCTTGTGCAGTATCTGAGCAATGCCGATCACCCCGATGCGTCCACAACTTTGCTTTTAGTTCCATTCAGGCGCTGTGACAAACGGCAAACTGTCTGGTGAGCATGTGTCAAGCCACTTGATTTACTGCTTTGTTTGACTGCACTGGCCCTTTTCTGAATGTCGCCTCCGTCTTGTATGGCCTTACTGTATTGGTAAGAATTGCCATGGCCGTAAGCTTGAAATTCTAATGTACAGACAGACCGAAAGAATTGGCCCACTGTATGTGAGTCACTTGATGTACTCCCATTACACAAAAGCTGACTTATTCCTTAATTTTCTGTTTTTTGAACATGGATGAAATGATTGACTGGAGTATCAATCAAAATCATCTTTGGGTCTAACAGCACAAATTGACTCAGTTCTCACATGTCAGAGAAATAACATTAAAACCAACAGATTTTCTGGTTTTAAATGTGGGAGAAAGATCCGAGCATGTATGTTTCAGGGAAGTGCCATGTGGTTTGGGTTATATTGTTAGCGAATGATGTGCTCTTAACTAGGTATAACTCCGTGTGCCGGACCCCTAAACTGTAGCCAATCCATTAAGACAAAGCTCTCTTGATCCCTTTCTTTAAATCCTCCACCATGGCTGATTAAATGTAGCCGATTTTCACGGCTGTGCTGTAGAGGCCGCGAGGTCTGAATGGTTCCTCACAGCGCGACCACAGTGTGCTGTCACTCCAACAGCCTTAGGAGGAAAGAGCAGATAACCAGCAGGCTGTTGAGAGCTTAACAGTGGGGAGGTGGGCTACATGTCTTAAGATCTTGGTTGGATCTGGAGACTTCTTTTCTAGATGTAGGTGGATGTGACAGACTACATGTGACCTATGTCCACCAGATTCCCCTTTTACGCTCAGTATGCAAGTAAACGCACTTTGCAACCTTCGTGTCCACAGAAACAATCAAATGGCAAACCGGGCAAGCTTATTAGCCATGCTAAGCTTCATGACTCTACAGGGATGGCGGTCTCAGTTGGTCCACAACATCAGTGGGCCAGAAAATATTTGGTACTGACATCTATGTTCACCAGAGCATGAATCCACCTGAGTTTTCATTTAGCAACATCACTGTGTCAAAGTTTTAATCTTTCCAGCACTTTGGTTTGAGAAAATACAAACATTTGCATTACACCAACAATTAGTTTGCAGGCATCATCTGCTCATTTTCAAATGTGGTTTAAATCCTCAATTAGTGGATTTAAATGCATTTACATCACCGGATTACTGTGTACATGATGTAAAGGTGAAATCTGTCAGTAATCGGGGTCGATGTTTTTAGATTTTTTGCCAACTGCTTGGTTGTGTTACAATGTTTGCATTCAGTTTTAACATGCACACACTGGTGAAATGACAGATTATTGCACTACATCCTTGAATTAAAAACTGAAAATGTAAGAGTGTAAATGGCCTCTATAAGTCTAAACTGATATCCACCACTGTGAAATTACACATTGACGCTACGAGGCAAAACTGTTCGCGCTCAATCCTCTGTCAGTTCAAACGCTCCCAAAAAGAGAAATCCCTCACACTTAAAAAGAATTAATCCACGGCCCTAAAGTAAGGTCGGGTTAGGGGGGAAATCTTATTACTACCATGTCTGCGTTATCTGATTTCTCCCAGTAACCCGGTTTCTTGACAGCATGTAAACATACTGAATGTATCTTAGACGCTTTCACGCCTTCGATTTTCAGCTGCAGCGCTGCGATCGACAGTGACAGATTTTAAAAAACCAGTCGGAACAAACATGTTGGTTCTTCATATCTTTTCTCTGTCTTTTTGCATTAGTTTATATTACTGTGCTGATTAAGGAATTGATTCAATCTGATGTTTTTGAGAACGATTCAATCCTCTATAAAGTTTCCCATGATGCACTGACCTTTTTTCACCTCCCCAGTCTTTGTTTCTTAAACCATTTCAAAGGAAAATTACCCAATTACAGACAAATCCAGTAAATTCCTTCCCCCGGATCAGTCCACACAAAGCATAACTTATGCATCACTTGACTCCCAATACATGACCCTTTGGACAACAAACTGCCCTCCCTCGCCCTCCTCCCCCTCCTCCCCCTCTCCAAAAGGGTGTTAAGACCTGTCCCTTCTCTCCCCAGGGAATGCTGGGAAAAGAAGGCCTCCACATCTGTCCCCCCCCCCCTCCCTGCCCCGGGCAGAGGGAGGGGGGGAAGGAGACACTGTAGTGAAGACATTCCCTTCATCCACAAAGAAAGAAAGAAAGAAAGAAAGAAAGAAAGAAAGAAAGAAAGAAAGAAAGAAAGAGAAAGCAAGAAAGAAGGTGACGAACAGAAATCAGACGGGAATGATAGAGAAGAAAAAGAAAAAAATGGGGGCTGTAATCAGTGACATCAGAGAGACGCTGAAAGGAGACACAGAGACTGACAGAAAATGAAAGAGTCATTTAAAGAGGGAGAGATTTCGTGAATGAGAGATGGATTTTGTCTCCTTATGAAGCCATCCATCACTCCTTCAATGGCCCAGTGGGCAGAAAGAGAGAGAGAGAAGCAGGCACCCCGGGCCCTCCTTCAAAAGGCCAGGAGGAGAGGAGGGAGGAGAGGAGGACGGCTGCAATGTGCTGGTGGAGCTGTGATCTTTACCTCCCTCCCTCCTGTGAAGTCAGCAGGGAAAGTGATTAGGCCTGCCTCTCTCCTCCTCCTCCTCCTCCTCCTCCTCCTCCTCTTTCCCTCCATTTCCCTCATAATGCAAGTTGTTTTGAGCCTGTCAATGAGGCCTGCTGCAAATATCTGTACCTCACTAATGTACTACCAATATGCAGACTTTGTATTCTCAATTCACAACTGAAATACACAATTTGACAAACTACCCTCCCTCTCCCCTTTTGTCCAGCAAAATAAATGTTTTTTTATTAATGCATTTAGTTTGTTGCTTCCTATCAGAAGTGTTTAATCAAGAGTGAAAGATACATCCAGGGTTTTGATTTGACTTCAGATGCATCATCCGTTGCTCTAGAAGAGTTCTTCAGAATACAAATTAAAAACATGCTGGTGTATTTGTTAATTTTTCAAGATTTCAGTTTGTTATGTCAGTACAAACATCATGAGAACGCCACATAAATTTGTTCAACTGATGAATGAAACGTGTTGAGCAAACACACACACACTGCTGTCAAGGTAATTATGTAAACCGGACTTTTTTTACTCTTTGTTTAAACACCATACTAAAGATTGATGAATGAGGGGGAAACTGCCACTATTCATCGTAAATCTTACAGCAAAACAACATCCATGTAAAAACAAACCAAACCAAAATAAGAGAATGAAATCAGAGCAAAGTGCCTCACAAATCTATACAATTTCATAATCAAGGGTGTTACAGAGACATCCACATAACTCAAAGCTTTAAAGAATTTAAAGGACTACTACTATCAATTTCAGAAATGTGTATATTTTTAATTTAAAACCTGCACTGTCTGAGCAATAAGAGGAAAAGGACGTAATAATACTATATATTACTAATATCAGAAACTAGGTTAAACTGGAATAGTATTGCAAACTAACTGCCTGAATTAGGAGCAAAAGCTTGAATATTAGACCAGAGTCTAATCAATAATATCATATTAAGACAGACTCAGTCATTTAGTGCCTTGGGAGACGAAGCTTCTCTTCTTTTTAGTAATAAATCATGAATGACAAAGATTTTTTTTTTTTTTTTTAAATCACAAAAAATGAAAAATAGAACATTTCAATTTGCAGGTCAATGTTTTGTTTCCTTGTCTTGCCTCGTCTGTAAAAGCCTGGGCAGTGTTGGTACAGAAATAAGATGTAAACACACACAGGGTGTGACAAGTGTGAGATGCTGTTGACCCCTGTCTGTCCCCTCTCGTTCTGCTCAGGTCCCTTAACGTTAAGGTCACAACCTAGCAGTTTTATTGGCTCTCTAAAGTCATCAGTGCTTTGGGATTGGATGAAAGGCCTCTAATGGAGTCAGTAATTGGTCCAGTTTATCAGTTTATTAGGTTCTCTGGCTGTGGGAACAGCTTTGACACTTTAAGTAAAGTATACATCATTAGCACAGAACTGCAAGTGCAAGCACTGCATGTGACTTAACAGAAATATTTCAGGTTTGTTGTCAAGTTAGTGAGAAGATAGAAAATACTGCATCGTGATTTTGAAAAGGTAAGGTACGGAAATGGGCACTTGACTTTTTTTTTTCTTTCTTTGGAACTTAAAAATGAAGTGTCTCGTGACTTTAAGGTTGAGGGGCCAATGAAACCTGTCAAAAATTATTAGTTTAAGTTAATTTTTTTTTTTTAAATTATGAGTCAAATTCACAAGAAATGATAACCACCTTTTTCTCAACTCCCACAAAAATAGCTTTTATTATATTTATGAATTCAGTTATTGTCTGACGACCCCGTGCACACACTCTTTCTCACTGTTCCTATACCTTAAAGAGAATCGATTGCAAATGAAAGCACCAACTTAAGCTGTCATCGAGATATATTGCATCCTATTTGTTGTCTGGCGCTCAGAGGAGTGACAGGCCGTCAAAGGCTGCGTCCACGACCTCCAGTAAAGAGGAAAGCTTTTGGTCTTTGGTCTTTTCTCTCTGGTTCCCCATTATCTGTGTGACCTGTCCCCTTAAAACACTTCGGACGAGTGAAAGGTCCTGACTCAGTGCTGAGCTCTGGCATTGATGTGAACCTTCACTATTCAACCTGCACGCTCGTGCACCCCCACTGCAGGACAAGGCAAGAGAAGCGCACACACAGGAACATGCAAACACACATGTATCAACACATGTGATATGTATGAAAATTGGTAATAAAAAAAGGCACCTTGCATGTGCACATAGTCATCACTTCATGCTTGAGTCTTTGGTGCACACACTAAGGAATACCACAGGTTTCAGAAGACCATAGAACTCTGGTTCTGGATGAGCTGTCAACAAAGAAGAGGAAAACAACTGTATAAAAGCCCCCTGCCCCCACGCACTCACCAACCCTCTCCCCTCCTCACCCACAGACTCCTTTCTCCCACTGACCACTGTTCAGAATTGCCCCCTCACCCCTGTGACCCCCCCTATTGGGCCCTTTCACTCCGCGACAATGGCTGCCGGGGGCCGTGTTATTTGAGGCACTAAAGAGCCGTCCCACCCGCCCGCCCCCAGGACAATGCCCCCCCCACTGAGAGCTTTCTTCCCCTCACCTTCCTAATGACAGGTTTCATCCTCTCTGTCCTGACCCCTGGGAGGGGATGCGGCTCCCGGCTCGGCCCACCGCCTTTCTAGCCTGCTGACCTGCTCCGCCAACAGGTCCGCCTCCCGCTCACTAATACACATATACACACTTTCACTCTCTCACATGGACCGTGTCGCACATAGAGGCAATGGTGGAAAGTAACGGACTTTAATTATTCAAGTAATTCTAAGGTGCTTTATCAGAGGGAAATGTTGTGTTTTACTCCACTACATTTATTCAACAGCTACAATAAGTTCAAATGAGTTTTTTTTAAATTTACACAATAATATGAGATTATAAAATACAATGATTGTTAATGATGAAGCCAGGGGTTTCCAAACTATTTTCCTTGTCATGTTTCAGTTTTGTTTGAACTAACTCTTCAAGTCTCTAAGAGGCAAAATGATCCAATATTTCACAAAAACTAAATTGTGTAGAAGTTTGTATGTCTTCCTTCTTTCCCCTCAGATTTATCTTGTGACCCTTTGGAGGGGCCAAGACCCTGGATTGGGCACCACTGGGCCAATCTACCAAACTGTATATAAAACTATAGCTCCACCTCAACCAGCCACAACAGTAAAATGCTACTTTCATAATGATGCATCAACATTAACAAGGTAATAATGTCATATATATATAAAACTATGTAACTCATCAACCTTCAATGGCTACCCATGGACACACAATTCAAACTCAAGTCACTAATGCTGCCTTCAGAGTAACCTCTGGGTCTGGCATTGCCATCCCTGCACACAAGGCAATCGCAGTCCAGACTGTGGTTCCCCATCGGTGGAACATGAGTAAATGTATGTGTTTTATCAGAAACAGGAGCCATAATGAGTAAGAGGATTTAAAATGCAGGACTTTTATTTGTAATGGAGTATTTCTACATTGTTGTACTGTTGCTTTTACATAAGTGAGGGATCTGAGCTAATTTTTTATCTTCTGTAAAGTGTCCTTGAGTGCTGTGAAAGGCGCTGCCAAATAAAATGTATTATTATTATTATTATTATTATCAATTGTCTGACTGACTGAATGATATTTGATAAATGTGTTGTTCCTGTCTGTTACTGGGCACACATGTTATATTTCTATCTTTGCCCACAAAGAAGACAGTTTCATTCATGAACAATCAGTTCACAGCAAACCAGTCTTTTAACCTTTAAAATCAGAAATAAATGTTTATGATCTGATGTAACCACTTTGCTCTCTGCTACATTACCAGTTAACTCATAAACTGCATAACTAAAAAATCTGAACACAACTTCTCCATGTTATGACCATGATGCAGCGAGAGGTATCCTGACATAGAAAATAAGACTCAGTGGAGGAAATGTAATTCTGTTTAGTCTGTTGGATTAGTCTTTAACCCATCGTTCAACCTCCAGATGCTTTAATGTCCTAATTAATGTGCACATCTGCACTACATCTGCACTACACACTATCACATTCTTTTCTGCATGCAGCAGAGATTATAGCACTTGTAAGACTCGAACCAGTTGTGCAGTAGTTTGCCAGATGACAGGTGTAACGTCTCCCTTTATATAACCTTTACTTTGTGTCATTCTGCCAGAGGTTTCCATAGGAGCAAACAGCAGTCTGTTCACCTCATTCAGCCTCACCTCACACATAGCTTATGGCTGTTGACAGACGAAAACTACCTCCATCTTCTGCCTGTTTTGGATATGATTCAATAGCCTCCCAGACACCCGAAGGGTCATGAAACACATTAACACATCAACGGTCCTGTAAACCTTAAATTCAAGCAAAGAAGAAAAAAAAACCCACCAAAATCCAGTTGAACATTTTTCTCTGACAGCTGCATTATTCTCTTGGACAGCGTGTTAAAGGAAACCTCTAAGTCATCACTTACAAGTTGTCACTCACAGGCTAAAAATGGTGTTCTGGTCGTTCATTATCGAAAACCTGAAGCAGTGCAACACCTTTCCTCACAGGGTAAATCAATCTCTCCGCTCTTATATAATGTCTGTCTTTGTGATGATGATGATGCATCACTGTCAAACAGACCAGTGTGTATTGGCTAGTTTAGCAATTAAGCGCATGGAAGCTCAATTACCTTGAGCCAGTGAAGAGAAATTAACGTTTCTGTGGTTAATTATTGACTGACTGAGAGTGATAGAGCTCGCCACTTTCATTCACTTTCACTCTAGAGAGGGACTGGATCCCGCCCAGTCCTGGTGTGTACTTCCTAGTTCATCCCGGTTTCCATGACTTGAAGTCATGATCCCATGTTAATCTTGTATAATTATTTCCTTTGCTGAGCATTACAGAGAACCTGTCCTGCGAGGATGGGTCGGTCTAAGCTCGGCGATATCAAGGTGATATTGTTTAGTGCAGTGGCCCTGAGAGCTCAACGCACTGCAACTTAAGGAAACACACGCAAATAGACAAAATGCTGATGAATTCAGAAAACATCTGCATCAATTTGACAACACGTGCACTACAAATACTCACAACTTTGTATTCCATCGTGTCATTTAAAGAGTTATTCAAGAGGGAATTATCCTCCAGTCAGTCCGTCATGAGGTAATAAATTCACAAAGTTTTCACAAAGTGTCTCACAACTCTCCGCAAACCATTACTCTTCTGTGGAGCAGTCTCAGACTCAGACAGATGAGGTTAAACAGAAGTGAATGGTGCAACACAGCTAATGAGCTACAATAGCTGCCTCAAAGATCTTGCTATTGGTCAACAGTGAAAATTCGCAGGTCAATCAAACATTAAAAATTAGCACAGACTCACTTCCCTGCAAGTACATCAATTAGTGACACCGATTCCATTGGAATGAACTGATTTTACAAACAAAGTTCTTTCATTTTAAGAGACCAGCCCTTGACCAACAATGAAAACTACATATTAAATCACAGTATTTTGTTAACGTTTCTGTAAGAATGTAATGCATTTCGACACTGAAATGTATCATGTGTGCATGAACACAGACTCTTATTTTACATCCGTGGAGAAAGAGAGGCAGTTTCTACCATTGAACAGAGGCGGTGTGGGGGGTGAGTGGCAGTGGGAGTGTCGCTGAGGTGCAGCGAGGGCGAGAAAAGCAGCCTCTGTGCAGCAGTGACATGAAGGCGACAGGGTGTGACAGGTCGAGCCATCAGACTGCAGGGCGCACAAGTAGGACTCTTTCACTTTCTCACACAGACACACAAACTTGCACACACGTGACAACAGCAACACACAGACAGATCGAATGCTGGTGCCACTTGTGTTGTAGCTTTAATGACGATTAATTAAGTATTTACTAATGTTTCATAGATCAGTTTCAGCCTTTATGTTGCTATAGGTTGTGAAAAATCTCCTTGGCTGGTGTTGAGCCTCTTAGTTTCATATATTGTTAATCCATTAATACATGTTCAATGTTGTCAATTACTGGATTTAGCTTTGTGCATTTCTCCCATGGGGAGTTTTCACAACCTAGCAAACCAAAAGCTCCTCTTCTTAATAGCTTATAACTGATCTACAAAGCATTGATCATATTATATGATTTATCAACTAATAATAAAGGCACTAGTTACAACTTACAACCCCTTTATGAGAGATGCCATATTAGAACGTGGTACCCATTTTTTATATGTCCATATAAAGTATGTATATATTTGTAACTAATGAGAAGTATACGGTTTATTCTAAAGTGAGAAACTCATTAACTTTTATTTTGCTTTCTATTGGATCGGTCTTTCTGATCTACTTAAGAACAACAAAAAAGACAAAGTTATTTTGGACTTTTCACAACCTGGCAACCCAAAAGTAGTTTTTTGTCTCATCACTGATCTATAAAGCATTAATAAAACACCATTAAAAACACTAGTTTGAACTGTAAAACCATTATTAAGGACAGCTTATTGCAAAGTGGCAACATACATACACTCATACTGAGGGAAGCAGGTGTACATGCTAACGTAATTTGGTTGTTGAAAGATAAAACACACATTGTGCTTGCAAGATGCTGAGTAAAGATTTCTCACACTGCAAAGAAGCACTATACCTGCACTCATTCCCTCATGCACACAGTGGAAACTGTATACTTGAATGGACATGAATGCTCATACACTGGCAGATCCAAGCACTCACATACACACACACACACACACACACACACGCACACACACACACACACACGCACACACACACACACACACAAATGTATATAAAGCTGAATTCTTGCCTTTATCCAGAGAGCACTTAACAGCACTGCCTACCTGGAGCATCTGTGCTCCATTAGATGTACCTGCTGCACATGAATGCATCTCTGTCTCAACATGTGGTCAGACTGATAGTTTTCTCCTCACAAACGTCTGATGTCTTGCATCTGAAACCACCTGCCGACAAGATATACTGACACACGCAGCACTTTAAACTGCGAGCGCTCAGAAGGCCTCGGCTTGGACATCGGACATTTTCCTCAGGGTGTGAGTGAGCCCGCTGAACCGTCCTCAATTGTATTTGACAAATTTGTCACTTAGCTTGAGGTTAGGCTGTTTATCAAGGCTGGGGTGAGCAAGTCCAGACAACTAGATACAACTTCTGAATAATGCAACACAGCCTCTCTTACTGTGTTAAAGCATGGAAAGACACACAACAAATCTACTGTAGATAAATGTTACATCAGGACCCAATTAACTGTGTTTCAGGTGTTTCTTGGCGTGATTCTACAGCACAGGTGTGTGTTCAATCCACAGGTATCAGCTTTCTAGCACTTACTAGGTCTTTGAGGTACTGTTACTTGTTGGTCATTGAGTTTAATACAGTGTACATGACTGCCACATATTGTACCCACATCTTTACTCCAATCCAGTACAACTGCACACACACACAAACACACACGCCTCACTGCTTGTCCAGAGTTCCTCCCTGGGGGGTCACAGTGGCAAGGAGGGAGGGATTTCACGCTTGACCTTCCCCTCACAGCTTTGTGAGCCCCTTCACTCCCGCCTTGATTCTCTTGACCTACTTGGTCATCCTGGAGCAAGCCACTTATAATACCTACATCTAACCGAGCAGCACGCTCTCTCTCCCCCTCTCTCTCTCTCTCTCAGACACGCACATACACATCTGTCTCCCACATCTGTCTGCTGGTTTCTCCCTCTGCAGGGCTCTTTGGTGGTGGCCTCTGACTGTGACTGATGCAAAAGTTTAGAGATAAAGGTTTAATCCCTTTGTGCCAAATATTGTTTTTGAATTCTGGGAAATGCGTTGCCCTGGCTCTCCAATCCTTTTGTTTGTGTTTTATTCCAAATCTCTTGGGATCTCTGATGTGCAGAGAGCTACAACATTCACATCAACTTATATGTGAGTTATGTATGAGAAGAGTTCCTCTTAGAGCACATGCAGTCCCAGCAAACAGTCACACAGATGCACATTGTTTCTTAAAATTTCTTACAATTCTTACAATACTTGTTTCTTCAGCTGCATTTCTCCCCTCAGACACATTAGGACTGTCTGTCCGTGGTGGTGACTCAAGGGATGTCATGATTATCAACCAGTAATTTGTTGTTTTAGAAAATTTACAGTAGATGAGCGCAGTGTCACAGTGTGCTTTGCCAGCCCCTGATGATATGCTGTTAAGCCTCCACTGATCACAGTGCAGGCTCTCTTTGTGCCAAGCTCTGGGGATTCCCCTCCTCTTCCTCATCCTTTCTCACCCTCCCTCACCCTCTCCACACCCCCAGAGGAGGTGGCTGGAGCGTCGGCCGCACTCGGTGGAATCCAGAGCGCCCCCCCCCCCACGAGCACCACTTAAGGCCTCCTGTCTCACACTGCAGCCCCGCCGGTAGTTGGGAACCATTTTCTACTCAGATGAGCGCAAACAAAGACATGCATGTGCGGGAGCGAGGGAAGAGGTAGGCAGTAGGGAGGAGGAGGAGGAGGAGGAGGCCGTTGGTGTGTTTGGTAAACAGCGAGAAAGCTGAAGGGAGCGGCCACTCAGGAGGAGAGGAAGAGGGGAAGGGGAAGTGGGGGCGAGGGAACGTGAGAAGGGGACAAAAGGGGATCGTACACTGAGGTATGACTGAGTCGGAAGCCGGTAAAGAGTAGAGTAAAGGAAATTGCAGGGGCTTCCATGTCACAATCCGCAGATGGGATGATCACAAAGGAAGGGGACGGTACACCTGGCACTGAACAAACACGCATGTATACACAGATACACAGCTGGAAGTGTACATACTGCTCTTTGTGGCATGCATGCATCCTTCTGCACATACAATGCAAACCATCACATGTCAGAAAGTGCAGTCAGATGTAAACGGCTCATTCATTCACACACTCAGCATTCATACAGGCATTGCGCTCCAGCCACTACAGACACACTCCAGAGAACGTGTGGCCATTCCCTAACAACAATCCTGAGAGGGCTTCAGTGTTACCGTGAGCCTTGCCCTGTTTGTGGGTACGAGGGTCAAACCCAAAGATGACAAAGTCCTCATATCAAAGCCCACACACTCCCAGTTGACCCAGCGCTTCTCCCTGACCCCGTTGTTTTATTTGAGCCCTAATAACTCTCCTAATTAAAGCCCCTTCCCATTATTTTTTCCCCTCCTCTCCCCTGTAAAAGGCCTGGGTTTCAAAGTGCTAATAAAATAAACTGGAAGGGGCCCGTTTCTTTATTTGTATGTGTGAGAAGAGTGTGTGGGAGAAGAGAGGCAGGGAAAGGAGGGGGAGTTGGAAGGACAGAGGTTTTAGGTTCAGAGGAGGGTAAAAGAAACAGAGGTCAGTGGAAACAAAGAAGAGTGAGACCCTGGGGTCAAGCTGCCTGGTGTCCACAGTCACCGGGCTGGCGTTGTTGCAGGGCGAATGGTCCCGCTTGTATAATCGCCGGGGTATGTTTTGTCCACGAGTGTAGGATAGAATATATCACCGCGCTGCTGACAGACGAACAATAGATCACGTTTTGTGGAAGTCCGAGCGGAGCCTTCACAGATCCTTTGAATTGGATGGTACATCTGGAAGAGCCAAGATTAACCCTGCGTTTACTGGCCTGGCGTATGGCTGACCCTTTTGACCCGAACTGCAGTCTGAACAATATTGCTTATGGGTTAATATTGGACTCAAAGACGCCCTATAGAGGGGGTATCAGTGAATCATCTTCTTAGTGGCAAATGGGATAAAATCAGTACAATAGTGTTGCGTGTTGTCAGGAGATTAGCTACCAACAGCTGGCTATTTTCAGTGGGATGGAAAGTGAAACAAGACGCACAAGAGTCTACAGTCACACTAGTGGTTCTGTTCAGACTGGTTCTATAAGATCCCACAATGCTTCTTCAAAACTACCTGTGGCTTCAGAAACCCCTCCTCCCTCCCATACTTTTCCAACGTCAGATTAGAGAGGTCTGTTTCCAACTGAATTCAATCACAACCGCTTCTTGCTGTCATTGGCCAGTTGTGCGGCTGTTTCTATCACTTTTCATGTGAGCAACTGAGCGCAACACTACGAATGTCTTCCACCGGAGAGAGTCTGAAAATGTGCAAAACGTGAAGCTAAGCGGGTATAATGTTTCCCGTAGTTAAACGCTTTAGCCCGCAGCATATTTGGCTAACATTTGCTAATTAGCACTAACCACAGTTTAACAATCTCTAAGTACAGCTGAGGCTGATGTCTGATGAAAAGGTTAATGGAAAGTTATTACAGCTCATCCTATGGGGGCATGAGTGTCTGTACCAATTTTCAAGGCAAACCATCCATCCAATAGTTGAGAAGACATTTCACTCGCAATCACAAAAATTAACCTTCCTGTGGTGCTAGAGGAAAAGTCAAAGGATCAACAAAGTCATTATGATTCAACCTCAGGGAACCAAGAAATATCTGTAGAAAATTTCTTGTGCAATCCATTCATGTCTGTACCAAATTTTGTGCCAGTCCATTAAGCAGACGATGAGTTATTTCACTGGATAAGTGAAAGCTTTGACCTGCTGCGTGCATTAGAAAAAAGTCAAAGGATTAATAAAGTCATTAAGATTGAACCTATGGGGACCATGAGTGTCTGTATAAAATTTCATGGTAATCCATCCAATAGCTGTTCAGCTATTTTGGTCTGGACCAAAGTGGTGGAACGACAGACCAACCTACAGACACTGCCATCTGTAGGGCCACACAGTCGCTAAAACCTGAGAAATAACATCTAAACGAACATTTATGTGTGTCATCTAATACTAGGATACAGCAGGTGCAAAGTGACACGACCGACCACATGAGAAACCCTGCTGCTAATCAAATTTTTTTTTATGATATTTGAGGCTCAGTCATAAACGTGCTCAATCTCTGTTAACTCTCCTTTTGGTTTTATGATGATAAACATGCCGGAGTGGGGGTTTATGAGTCTTTGTGCAGTGACTATAAAAGCAGCTATGTGAATATCATATGCTTCGTGGCTCTGCTGCATGTTCCTATATGCTGGCTGTCATTCAAATCCCACAAAATAATCTAAACACCGGTGTTTGAATAACTTATAACCCCTTCACTAAAAACATCAGCACTGAGTAATACCCAAGGGAAGAAGCAATAACATAATACGGTGATATGATAATAGCTTCAGCTGTGCATGAGATATAAACGTGATCATATAGGGTATTGAGTACTCCAGGGGGTTAAGTGAATGTAATCCTTGAGACACAGTGCTAAAGAAGGAGGGAAAAGAGAGGCAGAGAAAGTCATGTGTCAGGGTTCAGCTGTGAGTAACGTGGAGCCCAGGAGAAGCTGAGGGAAGGTTTTGGGGAATCATTGCACCAAGAGAGGGAACAGGAAGCACATTCACCTCAGCTACACATAAGAGGGGCTCTTTAAAATGTTAAATGAAAGTGTGTTAAGTGAAGTCAAAAGGAGTTTATAAGGACAAAGCCGCGTAAGGCAAAGGGTAACAAGCCAAAGTGTACAAACCGGGGTCATAGCTTGCACAGAAAATGATGTGATTGACAGCAAGTGGAGATGGAGGGGGTGCTACAGGAATGAGGCACAGGTTCAAAGCTGGTGTGCGGGAGTGGGAAGATCACAGAGGCTGAGCAAAAAAAGTTGAGAGGGAGTTGAGAGAGGGTAAAGAGGGAGCCCAGGGAGAAGGCCTTGAAAGAGTCTTATCTGTGACCCATCTGTCTTGACATGCACACTCCTCCTCTGGTTAGTGCCCTGGAGGGGAGGGAAGGGGAGCTGCATGCGTGTCAGTAACTGAGTGTGCAGGGCTTAGGGCTAAGGCCCTGGCCTGTGCACTCTGGCCCGCAAACCAGCCTAACCAGCCCCATGCCTTAACACCCCCAGGAAAAACTCCCATGACTTACTGCTGTGATCATGTGATTGACTGAGCTGCGGCAGGGGAACAAAAACACACATTAACAAAAAAAGCTGACACACGTCAGTGACGATAAAGACGTTACTTTCTTTGACAATTCACTTTTCATTTTGCTGTCAGCTGATTTGTCACAAACAGCCCCGTCAGTGGCGTCTCATTTCTTTTTGGTCATTTGGGAAAAAGACAGAATCACCAGATCAGCAGAGGGGCTGTATGATGACCACATGTGTACTCGGGGAATTTTTGAGTTGTAAATGGGGAAAAACATTGAGATTGATGTTTGAGATGTCAGATGTCATGTTCCCAGAGTAATTTTGTTGTTGAGCTATAAACAAACAATAACTTTTATTTTTGCTAATGGAGTGAAGCTCTAAAAAGTGACATTTCAAACAAATGCCTGATTATTTTCCTAATTGTGTTTAACCTAACTACTAGTTTTACTTCATTAATGGCACTTCACAGGTAAAATAAGGAATCACAACCAGCCACCTAGTTGCTAGGATGTTATGGAGACACGTAAACCTTCAGATCACCTATTTCAGCATTTGTCAGAAATCATACACCACAGGACTTCAAGTTGATCATTTTCCAGTCTCCTGAAAGTAAAGGTACATCTGGACCTTTTAGTCAAAATTATTACTTTACTAGATAATATCTTATTTCTCCCCAGTGGACTCTAATTAATACCGTCACTGTTAACCTTTTGCTGTAGTCATTATGGTATATTTAGTCAAACTATTTAGTGAAAATAAATATACCATAAAAATAATCTGAATTTTGAGTTAATCTTAACACAGAATTTTGGCTTTGGTCATGATGGAAAAGACACTTTTAATATATCAACAATCTTAAACAACAAAACAAAACAAGGGGCACAGTTCTACCTGTGCTCTACTCCCTCTTCCTTTCTGACAGTCTACAATAATTACCAGAGTCAACCTATTATTCTGCAACAAAAAGTTATAAAACAATGAATTTAACTTAGCATTTCTAAGAAAAACACTTCTGTGGTGATTAGGAATCAGTTTGTGAGGTCCTCCCCAGTTCCCTTCCTTACTGTCCAAAGCAAATATCTATCAGTCCAAGTTGTTTTGCATCAAAATCCAACCTCCTAAGATGTTTGACTTTACTTGCATGTACAGCACACCTGGGAGATTTACCATAATGAATACCTGATGTGGTGAAGCAGTTAATTCCGCCTATAAAATAACTCCCTTCCTCCTTCCTGTGGGCCCCGGCTGTTGTTTATCAAACGAGGTAACGTCCTGTCATGTGACCCCTCCTCCCTCCCAGCAACCCACCTGTGTGGACTTTTCTCTTAATCCCCCTCTAGCCCCCTTTTTTTTGCTCTGTGCTTTGAATACTTAGACTACTGAGTGTAACTAATTCTCCCACACAAGGATATTGTATTCTGCCTATCTCTGCTTTTGTCCTTCCCTTTCATGCCGGCTATTCACTGATTTCATTAGTTGGCGGTGTGGTGAGAGAGAGCTGGCGAAGGGGGGGTTTCCAATTAAAAGGCCTTAATAGCCTATTACCATCACCTTAAGTTCAACTCTGTTTTTTTTTACAACATGAAACCAGCGAAAGATTAATCACCAGACCAGCATGAGAGCTTTTAAAAGCTATTCTGTGATTATTAAACTGTAATTAGGACTGATGATTTTGAGTTGCCTTCCATAATGGTTTTGCTATTATAGTGTGAAACTTGTAGAACTATTCCAATTAACAGCAAAGATTACAAGGACAAAACTGTGCTACTTTGACAGTTTTCTTAAAGACACACCGTTTCTATTGTGCAATGACATCAGGCTGAACATTAAAGACAATAAATGTAATGGCTGATGTTCCTGGTGGGGGTTTACATTAAATGTGTTTAACAGGCTGCTCTTCCTACACACACATGCTGCACAGATCCTGCAGCTGACCAGGGGGGTAGAAGATGAAGCCAGTCCCCTGGGATGACACAACCACCCGTTCTCGGACACCCATTTGACGTCCCCCAACCCCCTCTCCTCCCTCCCGACGGATGACCCTGCAACCAGCAGGGGTCAGCTGCGCAGAAGGAGCCTCCCGCACCCCAGCCCTCAGTCCGGAGCCGCAGCGTAAATCAGGGGCTGTTCATCGCGGGAACCCTGCCCTGCCCGGGGTCCCAGCCCAGCCTGGCACCATCTGTCCCCGGACTGTGACGCAGAAGCAGCACTGCCAAGGTGGGTTCCCACTGACCTGCTGTACCCTCCAGGTCACGTGGGCCAGACCTGGGGCCGGAGACAGATCCATCACCACTGGAGTCTGGACATGATAGAGGGGCATGGTGTACTGACGATACAATAGTTCAGCTCTGTATGTGTGTGAAAATGAGCTGGTAGTGAACAAATGAGGAGGAATTTTTTATAATAAAAATTCCAATGTTTACATCTAATATTGGTAATAATCTACCAATAGCATTAGAGTTGAATAATTGCTTGGAAAAACTAAACTTAGTTCAATAATATATAAAATACTTGTATTAACTTATGTTTATGTATAAATTATAATTTGGCTTTTTATTTGGATAGCTTTAATCAAAAATACAAACAAACACGACCACTCTGCTACTAAAACTGCCCCTTTCCAATGCACTGACACACCTGTGCAGTAAAATGGACTCTGAGCAATTACAAAGGCAGGAAAAAGTAGATCAAGTATTTCAAGAACACAAACAGAAGCTACTCCACAAGTAGAAAAGCACTAGAATACAGTCATTGTGAAAGTGGGATCCTGATTGTAACTGTCTCATTATGTCCAACCAACCAAACCAGTGACCATCTTTTGTTTTAAGTTTTCTCAGGATTGTCCTGCGAGGTGCAGAACAACCTTAAGTGGAGTCTTCGTCTGATTAGGTTTTAATTGCACAGCTGGAGGCTACTCTCAAATTCCTGCTTTTCTTGCTTAAAGTAGTTGAGCAAACTGCTTCTTTGCAACAGCGACATCTATTTAACTAAAAGCTAAATTACTGATCTTAGAATATGTAGTACGTGAAAAGGAAAAACTGCACAAAAACAGAAACTCAATCAGAGCACTTGTGTTTTTACCTCTGGTTAGAATCAGTTACAATCTCTCACGGTGACTTGACCCACCCTGTTATTTTGCTGTATAACTGTCACAGACTAAATAGGGGATGAACTACTCACACATGTAAAACAGCCCAAGCTTTTAAGTGCCAGACAAGTCCCTGCACTCCACCTCATCACCGTTGACGACTTGACATCTTTTCCCTCTCCATCATAACGGCACCTGGAATTGTGACACGTAAATCTTATCGGCAGAGACAGTCTGCGGGTCCCCGGGCAAGGCAGCCCAGCTTATTGCTCCCACCCCCCCACAGCCACAACCTTGCTTCTTGCCCCCTTAGGCCTGGCTCTAATGGGTGAGCAGGGGTCATAAAGTGGTTGTGTTACTGTTTTCCTTTTTCCAAACCAGTGACACCAGTTGTTCACCCTCCTCACCACAGCCTTTTGTGAGGCCTGACAGGCTGTCAATTCCAGGCGGAGGATAATTGTAGAAGACGACATGCATTACCTTGAGGTGGACCACATTCCACCGAAGGGCTGTCTTTATGAGCTAACAATAACTTTGAATAGCTTTGCAGCAAAGCATTAAAAGTTTGCTTTGGCTCCATGAGTATGTTTGGTGTTGTCTCATTCTTGTGTAGCATCAAATCTAAATAAATATCTTTCTGGAGCAAATGAATATTGCTGCTGAATGATAATTAGGGGAAAGACTTGCTGGTAAAGACCCCACATGACTATTCTTCCCCTTTACGTATATCTGTTGTCTTATCTCTCTCACACGCTTGAGGAGTGATCTTTGGCCATCATCAGGGTTGAGGGAAGGACAAGAAGACCTTCACAGTGACACATACAACCCCAAGACAAAAATAGACGCCCACCCACATATACATATATACACACACACACACACACACACACACACACACACACACACACACACACACACACACACACACACACACACACACACACACACACACACACACACACACACAGTAGAGTGTTAGAGTGCGTCATTCGCTGAGAGCAAATGCAAACTACCCGAACATTTTGTACTTTTGTCCTCTGGTTTACTCAACCAATCACTGCAGAGCTGAGACAAGGAGCATGATAAAAATATAACCGAGCCATTATTTACTCAACCACAGCTTAACAGAAACATATACTTTGACCAGAGACTGATTTTCTGTTGTGACCTATAGTAATTATTTTGTGTCACCAAATTTGGTATGTGGATTAATAGTTAGATTTTTAAAGTTATGAAAATATATTGTGTGTCCAGTTTTCTAACAAATTAGTCCTCTGTTAATTATCAGCAGTTTGTGTTTGACAGCATGTACAACTGAAGAATGAAAAAATGAAAACTGTCTGAGAAATTGATGTTCAACTTTATTAAGGGGAATAATGAAGACATCTTGTATTCATCAGCCCACTCACCCAGTTCAATTTGTCATTTAGTTTGTGCACATACTGCCCTCATGTGTGTTTTAGTGGTATTGACATGAAGCACAGGCATCTCATGAGGGCATCAGTCTCTGTCCAACAACACGGAAATACATTTTAGCAAAAACTCTTGGCCAACTATCGCACTAAAAACCAGCTTCCATTCATTTATAATACTGTTGTCTGAGATGGTTGCAATGTAATTAAGCGTAACTGAAAATTTCAACTCTTTCTACACTAGCATAATGAAGGAAAGTGATTATTTGGGCCTTACAGAAGGATGTTGGTGAAAATTACAGCTGGGTCACAAGCCTGTAGAAGGCGGACTAGGCTTACAGACTTGGTAAGGGTTTACTTCAAGACACCAAGAAGGAATGTAAACACATGGCCTCATTTATGATTTTCAATAATTAAATGCATTGAAAGCACAAAATGAGAACTTTTTGCGACTAATAGCACCCTTTGTTTGTGATTCATCTGCTTTGAGCATAACATGCTGTACATCCGGAGAATGCCTGTTATAGTGTATCTTGTAAAAAAGGTTTTGAAAGGAAGGCTTAACATTTTTTGCCCAGAGATGTTGGTCACTGCAAATGTTCCTGCTGTCCATGACAAATGATTTCAGCTCTCAATGACTAGTTCAATGTACAATATGGGGATGTGAATATAGCACTTAGTAAATGAAGGCAAGGTCCTGATTCTTAAGACTTGATCTTCAAAGTATGACACTGCCTCGTTTCAGTCAAATACAATTCACATATTCATATCGGGCCATAATTTTATAGTTATGTTAAAGAACACTATAATTGAATTCAAGTGTTACCACCTTTTCCCACTTCCAATGCATGTGTAAAGAGACTTCAATAATATCCTGCCTGCTTAAATAATTTATTTAAATTTTCGATCTTGAATTGCAGAAATGTATTTACAATGTTTTAAGTATTCTGTTTACTTTCATTCACTTGTAGAAATGAGGAAACATGACAACTTGACTACTATTGCCGTGTGATACTAGAACACATAAGAGGTTTGTACTGATACACACACACCAACCTACAAAGAGCTGACTGGGCTCACAAAAAAAACAAAAACAATGTTGTTTAGGCAAAATCCCTACGAGTACTTTTAGCATTTTTACTCCATAAGTCCGATATCATTGAGAGTATTGTCATGGAAAAGTTGCCATATTGTCCTGTGGAATTTAAGTGTTTGTTGTCCTTTTGTACTGAATTTGTTTCGACAGCCATGTGACACTAGTTATTCAGCAAAATGTACATGTTCAATACAATTGCAAACTTAATGTTTACAATGATGGTTTTATTATGACTGAAAAATTACAGAAACTCATTTTTGTATTGAAATCTGTAACATCCTAAGAATCCTAATGCCATTAAATCCAGGATGTGTGAATAAAATCAAAAAGGAAAGAAGAAAAAGAAGAAAAGGAAGAGGAACAAATATGAATCTTTATATCCCTGTTACAGCATTCACCTGTGTTCCTCATATTGCAGTCCAGCACTGATTCATAGTCCAGCACTTCATTCTCGTCCAGCCTTTCAGTTTCTCCTCCATTGTGTGATCTCCCCTCGATCCTCCCATGCATGGTGGACTCTTAGCCAGGGTGGGGTTACTCCCCCACTGCTCAGGTGTTTTTGCCTGTATAGCAAGTGCATGAACACAGCTACTCAACTCCTCCTTCAAAGCATCATTAACCAGACGGTGGCGCTGTATTCAGTGGCAGACCTTTGAATTGGGCGCTAACAACCAGGACACGGAAGTGGGATTCGGAACCAGGGGGCACGGCATGCATGTGACTTTCATTGTGTACCTCTAAGTGGTCTGGCTTGAGCGTGTTGGTGAGTTTGGTTCTGATAGCCCTCTCAACAGGCCGGCTTGGGGTCTGGGTCCATTTGTGGTCTGAAAGTGAGCCAGAGGCCGGCTTAAGGCAGGAGTGATAGAAGATCGGCCGAATACAGCGGAGGACACTGGGAGCATCTAGAGGTTGTGGCTGGAGACCACCTAACAGAGCAAGATGGGTATAAATACAGATGACAACCTATTTAATGACAGGACAGACATCCATGTTCTAGCAGGTATCTTAGTTTAATAACAGGCTTTGGGGTGTATAATCAACCAACCCTCCAAGAACAATACTGGAGGGACTTAGCTCTTATGCAACAGTAGCCATGTACAACTGGTTGTATTTATAATGTTTACGTATGTTCAGATGAGATAAGACGTGGTTATACTACAACGCATTCAGAAAGTATTCATACCCGTCACACTTTTTACACATTTAGTCATGTTGCAGCCTCATGCTAAAATCGTTCAAATGAATTTCCCCCCTCATCCATCTACACTCAACACACCATGATGACAAAGGGAAAATATTAGCACCGGGTTAGCGCGGAAGCTAAAGTTAAAGCATGGAATAAACAATGGCTCTCAAGTCACTATTACAGTTGGTGGCACATATAGTTGGTGACACTACTTCTAAATAAGGCAATGCCTTTAAAGAGCCAGCCTTGCTCAAAGTTAGGTGAACATTCAAGCTAAAGTACAGCCAGTGAAATTCAATGTTGATTTTGCTAGCATTAGCGGTTAGCTTTCATTATAAACATCACCCACTACGTAAGCAACCTGAGACAGTGTAAAAGTCTTTACAACGAAAGCTCCAATAAACATAACATATCTGCCCGTGTTTAACAGTATAGTTGAGTTAAAGGGTAAGTTAAGAAGCAGACGTTAACTAAAGTAAAGAGTGATTTTTAGCTGCTCACCTTGCAAGTGAAGTCAGTTGAGCCTCTGGAACAGTGCGTAACACGCACCGGAAGCACAAACCACTTGGTTTGTTAGTTTTAAGGCGCGTTGTAGTTTTCCAGCAGCGCTTCTAGAAGATTTAGTCTTTTAATCATTTCTAGTAAGGTGATTTCAGGTAAGTATTACTGTCTTTGGGCTCTACAACAGTTTGTCCCAGTCCAATTAACGTGCCTATGATGTTACGTTTTTGCTATTTCCTGTAGGAAATAAATAGGTTATAAAATATACAAAAAAAGTCCTAAAAAAAATGGTTCAGACAAAAAAATTTAAAATAAAAGTCAGGATGATGGAGGTTCCTGTCAGATTTCGACATAAAGGCATTGAAAATAAAAGTCAAATTGAAGCCTGCTATGTTGCAGCCATTCTCAGCTGTTCTGCTCCAGTGATTTTCCATAATAAATATAAAAATAGTGTGTATTACACAAAAGTTAAAAGTTTAAGAGAATTGCTTCAATTTAGACAGAAATAGCTTATATAAAAACCAATATTTTACAGACATAAAGAAACGACAAAGATTGACTTCTTATATTTTTTTCCACTTGTTTATTCATCCATGGTTCTTTTGTTATCCATTTGTGATTCTAAAGGGTCAGTTGCACCCACCTAGTGCAAACCCAATCAAAAATCCAGCAATCGAAAAATATAAGAAAAAATCTCACACACCTTTAAACAGAACTGATGTTGTCACATTTAGGCTACCTATGATTCATAACTGGTATTTAACATTAAGGTATTTACTTATATTTCATTCTCATTTACAAAATGCACAAAATCAAAGAACACACATACATCATTGTTTCATTTACACTTCTTTTTTATAACTTTTTTTATATTTATGGTTCACAAACAGTTTCTATACTTACACAACAATCAACTACAGTTTCTAACAGCACAGTACAATGACCAAGGTGATAATTTTTTGTTACATTTATTTAATGGCGATGAAATCTTATTGACAAAAGCTCGAGACCTAGGGTTGTTTTAGAGAATACACACACGAATGTTAGCTGTTTAGTCCTGTGTCATTACTAAGCAACATTCAGCATTTTAGTGGACGAGGCCAGCGTATAGTAACATGCTCCAATCCCCAATAGCTTCAAAGGAGAGAATTAGAGACAATTACCCAAACACTTATTGCTTTGTTAACTTTTTGCACTCACAACTGGCCGGTTGCTCAGGCAACAAGTTATAATTATACAAAAAAAACCCTGTAACATAAGCTAAGATATGTATCTACGAGAGACAATCTTGACTTGGACGGAGCCTGAATTGAGTCACTGAGACAGGTTAGCATTTTAACAGCATTCCATGTGTGAACAAATACAACAGTTATTCTTGACATCGTTGTTTCTTATTTCCATGGGTGATACAGGACGACATACAGAGAATAGAACTGCTGATGCTTAGGCTTTTATATTGTACAGTTAATGTGCATTTATATACTATCAGTGTGCTTTTACGAGGGAATCTGGGCAAATTTTGCTTTCTGACTTGCTGGCAAGTTCGGCTTCTGAAGCCATTATTTCTGCGCAGTTTTAAAACAAGAGCCACCTGGACTCCTAAAGACAAGTTCTCAGATGAGTTGTGAAATAAAATCTTAATTACCACATACAGCAATAAGTCCAGTTCTTCTTGTTTAACATGACCGATGGCTGAAAACCTACAAAGGACAGACTGCAATATAGTATATTTCCAGGGGTCAGAAGGTTTGAAGAGCTATCTTATTAGTTACATTATGTTATTTTATTTACATATATTCATATCTATAACAGAGAATTGATGGTGTAATGTGTAAACTCAGGCCATACAAAAATATTTGGCAATAATTAATAGAGAGTGGTACCCATGGCACACTCATAGATAATGGGTCAGATGTCAAATTTGAAAATTAGATTTAGTGTGAGATAGTTTGAGAGGGTGAAATGTAAGGGGCAAGTCATCAAAGCTCGAAGCACCTATGTTCACAACTGCACTCATGTTCACAATATTGTCATTTGGTAGGTTTTTGGTCTTTGTGCTCTTGCTAAACACTCCCCTGGTTTTTTCATTAAATTTCTAGCAAGGCTGCTTCAGGACGTGCCTTGAAGAACTCAAGGCATTCACAATTAGTGCATGTACGACAGTGTCACTTAAGTATGACAATGGGTTGTCTATTTTTTCAACTGCTTGAGTCTACGTATGGCTGCTATCCTACCAAAAATGGCAGTTTTGGACAAAAACACAAAGAAAAATTTTTTTTTTTTATTATCTTGACATGTCAATTGAATTGTATTGTTCTTTTCTTTTCTTTTGCCATGCAATTGTGTGAACAATCAACCTTACTTTTCTAGATCATAGGGCAATGTTGGCAATACATTTTCACCAACGACTCTGTGCTGTTTACCTGTGTGCGGATATTATGACATCACCCTTGGCAGTGAGTTCTCTTAAGGTGCAATCCATGTTGTATCTAGGCTACGTTTGTATAATGAAGACACAAAGTAAAACACAAGAGTCCCATGTGCATCCAAATTCATACCCCTCATTAGCAGAATAATCCTTTCTCACGCCGATTTATTCCTCACTGTTCAACGTGTTTCGTGCCCAAAATGAGGAAAACATAAATAGTAGAGCAACCTCGTGGCTGTGTTTAGCTGTGGTGCAGTAATTTTTCTTTCACATACCTTTCTTGATTCCAGAGCAAAAAACAGGTTGAGCATGTCCAGTATTGGATATCCCAACCTCGTTCAGTTATCTATTAATAAACACTACCTCCACATCCATTAACCAATAAGATTAGAGTTTGCCAAGTGACTGAATGGTAAATCAAACAAAATAAAATAAATAAAATAAATTATACACAATAAAAATCTCCAAATATTGGAGAGGTTCAATATTGCAACTAGCAAGCACACTCACATTAATATAAAACATTCAGGTTCGATTACTAAAGGAATAGATATAGTCTTACTCTGTCATCTCTACACTTAACACACTTTGCACCTGCCAACAAAACCTTCAAAACTAGTGTGTAGCGCCTTTCAGTGTAACTTTTTTTGTTTTTTTTACACTTAAATGATTGCTTTCAGACCATGTTAGCTATGGTTAAGTGAAGTGAATAAAAGAATATTTTTCATTTAAGTTGTGGCAGTTGTGCTCTAAAGCGAGAGTGGGTTAAGACTTCATCACGTGTTAGCAACAGCAGTTGCTAGCACTGTTGCTTTTATGGGTCAGATGATGATCAAAATACTTATGGCAAGGGGTAAGCCACGTACCAATCAATGAGCAGGAATGTAACATGTCCAAATAGAATGCTGTTTAGACGCTACATGTTGTATACTCTGCACATTTATTCATTAAATTACATACATACTTTGTGACATGCATAAACAAACCTCTCAAAAATGTTGTTTGCAGCTAAGAAGACAAGCATACTGTTGAGTATAAGTCTGGGGAGAGAGATACTCAATAAGGCATTTCTTACAAAGGGATATACGAGTATGATTGAAAAAATTGATGTATTGAGAGGTGAGATTCTGAAACATTTTGCATCAAGTCAAGAATGGTTCGGGCACATTCAATTGCTAATGGTTGTGCTTCAATGAAAGTAAATTTCACCGAAGTTAGCTTCGTCTTTGTGATAAAAACGTTGGCAATGCATGACAGTGAATTTATATTTGATGATGACCCACGGGACATGTTCGGAGGTGACTCAAAAAACTTATGTCTTGTAAAGGGAAAAACAAAACTTGTATTTCATTCTCCTTATCGTCAAGTCTACAACAACAAAAACAAACCTGGTGGAATGTTCTATAATCTATAAAATGGCACGTCTGTACACTAACACAGACCTTTGCGGAAGACCAAAGGAATGAGGACAGGTCTTTGGTTAAAGAGAGAAAGCCAAGAGAGGTCGTGTTCCTTGGTTTTTTACCCCGCTAAGTCTAAAAATCTTCAAATCAAGGCATAAAATGTAAATTCTTGATTCTAACGCCAACAATGCAACGTCATTTAAGACTTGAAAGGTGAGTTGAATTTGCTCAGAAGAATGGAGGTGACTGACAGCAGAACTCTGCAACAAATGCTAGTTGAGTCATTTCTATGAGTCTATTGTGCAGATGGCTCATTATCAAGGAGCCGCCCATA